>NC_090448.1:364378813-364688501 GCF_031143425.1 Pleurodeles waltl | reverse complement strand
AAAACTGCTGCATTCCCAGCATCTGTGATGCATCTGAGGGACACAGAGGCAAGCAGAAGCACGGGTGCTGTGCTATGGAGTGAATGAAAGCCTGACTGAGATTAATGTAATAGATTATTGGTCTCAATAAAGTGTATTAGATGTTGATTAACACATTTTTCCGTAATCTTGGCAAAAAAAGGAAGGAGGGAGATAGGCCTGAAGTTTTCAGGTTTAGATGGATCCAGAGAAAGGTTCTTCAATAGGGGAACCACAGAGGCATGTTTCCACTTGGAAGGGATCCTCCCAGTGGAAAAAGACACGTTTACTAAGTCACAGGGAACTGGAGTGATGATCTCCATACCTCTCTGCAGAATCCTGGGGAGGGCGGGTCCAACAGTGCACCAGATCTCACCTTAGGCAGGATATAACCTACATCAGAGACTGAAATGGATTTAAACTTGGAGAGGCACCCTTCTTCCTCTCTAGAGATGAACCAAGCATCCTGATATTCAACCTCTCTACACTCCTGCAGAAAGGAGGCGTGGATCTTATCTACTTTATCCAAGAAAACTATGCAATTTGATTCCACTTCTCAAAGGATGGAGTGGTGGGAGGTGAAACACGCTCCAATGAGGATAGAGAAAATTTCCCTTGCGGAGTTCTGTGCTTGATTAATTTTCTGGGAATAAAGAACAAGTTACTTACCTTCGGTAACACTTTTTCTGGTGGATACAATAGCTACCTGTGGATTTACAAATTCACCCTTGCGCCAGCATCCAACAGAAAATCTTCTTCCCAGCTCTCCATGTCGATGAGGACGTCACAATTGCACGGCTCCACACAACTCCGTCTGACGTCACCGTGCCAATAAGAGGTCCTCTCCGGCGTGCTGACGCCAGTTTCACCCATTTTTTACGTGCCTTTGAGGTGAACAGGTGAGAACCGACTCCAGAATAACTCCAATAAATACATATATACATAAAGCCTTCATGATACAACATAATCAAAACCATCATTTATATATATACAGGAAAAATATCAAAATATACATACACCTATATACTACATATCCTAGTGCAATTGGACCGGCAACGGGGAGGCGGGTGGGGCTGTGAGGAATCCATAGGTAGCTATTGTATCCACCAGAAAAAGCGTTACCGAAGGTAAGTAACTTGTTTTTCTGATGGATACAAACTACCTGTGGATTGCTCACCTTATGAATAGAATCCCAAAGCAGTACCACACTCGGAGGTGGGTGCCTGTCTGATTACACCAAGAAATCCTGCAAAACAGATCGTGCAAAATGGCCGTCCCTCCGAACCTCAGAGTCCAAGCAGTAATGCTTTGCAAAGGTATGGAGGGACGCCCAAGTTGCTGCCTTGCAAATATCCACCACCGGAACCCCCCTTGTCAAGGCCGAAGTAGCAGACTTAGCCCTGGTGGAATGGACTCTGATACCCTCAGGGGCAACCTTTTTCGCCAACAAGTAGCAGATCTTGATACAAAGGATAACCCACCTGGAGATAGTTATTTTATGGACTGCTCTGCCCTTCCTCTGTCCAACGTACCCCACGAACAGCTGATCTTCCAGGCGAAAATCCTTCGTCCTTTCAATGTAAAAACTAAGCAGCCTTTTAGGGTCCAACCAGTGAAGCCTTTCTTCCTCCTTCGAGGGGTGAGGAGGAGTGTAGAAAGATAGAAGGGTAATAGTCTGCCCTATAAGAAAAGGAGTGACAACTTTTGTCAGGAAGGCGCCCTGGTTTTCAACACCACTTAATCTGGGAAAAACAAAGTAAAGGTGGGTTTAACAAAAAGAGCTTGGAGCTCACTAACCCGCCTAGCCGAGGTTATGGCAACAAGAAAAACTGTCTTAAGCACTAAAAACCTTAACGGGCAAGAGAGCATGGGCTCAAAAGGTGACCCCATTAAAAAGGTCAAAACAAGATTTAGGTCCCACTGAGGGACATGTAAAGGAATGGGAGGAAACATATAAGTAAACCGTTAAGAAACCTAACTACAATAGGTGATTTAAACAATGAGGGCTGGTCCCGGAGGCAAAGAAAGGCTGACTGAGCAGCTAAATAACCCTTAACCGTAGCCACTGCACAACCCTTCTTTGCTAAGTCCAAAGCAAATAATAAAATATCAGAAAGGTGGGCCTTCAAAGGGTCAATTTGCCTTTCTCCACACCAAGCCACAAATTTTGCCCACCTACCGGCATAAATGGTCTTAGTGGAGTGTCGTCTGGCCGATAAAATAACATCCACTACATCTGGTGGGAGAGAAAAGGAACTCAGGTTGCCCCGTTCAGTCTCCAGGCATGAAGGTGCAGACTCTGGAGGTGGGGGTGTAGAACCTGCCCCTGCGACTGAGAGAGGAGGTATGCCCTGAGAGGTAGTCGGAGCGGAGGGCACAGCGATAGTTGGAGAAGGTCTATGTACCACACTCTTCTTGGCCAATCTGGGGCTTTTAAAATAACCTGAGCCCGATCTTGGTGAATCTTCCTCA
This sequence comes from Pleurodeles waltl, assembly GCF_031143425.1. Lineage (NCBI taxonomy): Eukaryota > Metazoa > Chordata > Amphibia > Caudata > Salamandridae > Pleurodeles > Pleurodeles waltl. Next base: position 364,686,011 of record NC_090448.1, on the reverse strand, counting down.
GAACCCGAGGATTCAAGGGAATGGGGGGAAATGCACAAAGCAACTGGTTGCACCAAGAAATCTGAAACGTGTTCCCCAAAGCTCCTTGCACCGTATACTGGAGGCTGCAGAATGACGGGCATTGCACGTTCTCCCGAGTGGCAAACAGATCTATCACCGGAGTACCCCACATCTGAAAAATGTGCAGGACCAGATCTGGATGGAGACACCACTCGTGATCGTCGAAAGGAGCCGACTGAGAGAGTCCGCATGCACGTTGAGCACCCCGGCCAGATGATTTGCTATCAAGCAAATCCGATGATTCTGAAGCCAGGACCAGAGACGCAGAGCTTCTCTGCGGAGAAGATACGACCCTACTCCTCCCTGTTTGTTTATATACCACATCGCAGTAGTGTTGTCCGTCAGGACCTAAACTGACTACTGACCGGGAAGAGACGGGAGGAAGGCCTTGAGAGCCAAGCGCATCGCCTGCAATTCCAACAGATTGATATGAAAAGTCTGTTCCACTGGAGACCAACGACCCTTGATCTCCAGGTCCCCCAGATGAGCTCCCTGCCCTAGAGTGGAAGCATCTGTCATGACCGTCGCCAACGGCGGCGGCAGTGAAAATGGCCTTCCCTGCGAAAGATTGCCGTTCACAGACCAGCATCGCAAATCCGCTGCAGCATTTCTGGAGATTGTTATCGACTCCTCGAGATCCCCTTTGTGTTGAAACCACTGCCTGCGGAGGCACCATTGGAGAGACCTCATGTGCCAACGTGCATGAATGACCAACAGAATGCAAGAAGCGAACAAACCAAGCAGGCTTAAGACCTTGAGGACTGGACTAACCGCTCCATTCTGAAACATTAGAATCAACACCTGAATATTCTGGAGCTGCTGAGGCAGAGGGTAGGCCCGATTCAATGTGGTGTCCAGCACTGCCCCTATGAACAGGAGGCGTTGAGAGGGCTCCAGGTGAGATTTGGGTACATTGATCGAAAAACCCAGCCTGAACAACAACTGAGTTTATCCGCAAGTGACGCAACACAAGCTCTGGAGACTTGGCTTTGATCAACCAATCATCCAGGTAAGAGAATACCGATGTCCCTTCCCTTCTGAGACTTGCTGCCACCACTGCCATCACCTTTGTGAAGACTTGAGGTGCTGAAGTAAGACCAAATGGAAGGACCACAAACTGGTAGTGTTGCGACCCCACCACAAACCGGAGATACTTCCTGTGCGACTTGAGTATAGGGATATGAAAATACGCATCCTGCAAGTCGACAGACACCATCCAATCCTCTTTGTTCAATGCCAGAAGCACCTGCGCTAGAGTCAGCATTTTGAATTTCTCCTGCTTGCGGAACCAATTCAAAATCCTCAGGCCTAGGATCGGTCTCAAACGACCGTCCTTCTTGGGGATCAGGAAGTATCTTGAATAACAACCCTGACCCCTTTCCTGCTGTGGAACCAACTCCACCGCACTTTTTGACGAAAGGGTCTGAACTTTCTGCTGTAACAACAGGAGATGGTTTTCTGAACAAAACGAGAGGCAGGGAGGGATGGGAGGAGAAAACTCCTGAAAAGGGAGAGCATATCCTTTTCTCACAATGTTTAGAACCCATGAGTCCGATGTAACTAACTCCCACTAGTGGAGAAAAAGATGTAATCTTCCCCCTACAGGAAAAGTATGGTCGACAAAGGGGAGAAAACTAGGGCTGCTTCCCTTCCTGTAGTCCTCTGGAGGAAGAGGATGACGTAGGGTGCTGCTGGGTGGTCCCTCTTGTTCTAACCCTCCCATTCCCTCTAAAGGACCGATATGGGAGGCTGGTAGGCTGCTGGACTGAGGACTCGGGTCTCCCTCGATAACCTGCCCTACGTCCAAACCCCCTGAAGCTACAAAAGGACCTAAAAGGGGTAGCAGAGGAGGCTTGCAGTCCTAAAGACCTCGCCGTGGCCCGGCTATCTTTAAAGCGCTCTAGGGCAGAGTCCGCTTTATCTCCAAACAGTTTTTCCCCATCAAATGGCAAATCCAACAAGGTGGTCTGTACATCCAAAGAAAACCCAGAGTACCTCAACCAAGCGTGTCTCCTGGTAGCAATAGATGTACCCATTGCCCTGGCCACCAAGTCCATAGAGTCCATGCCAGACTGAATTATTTGTTTCGCTGCAGCCTCTGCATCAGACAGGAGTTCCCCAACTGGTCTCTGTATATCTTGCAGCAGATCAGAAACCATTGCTTTCACGGAGTCCATCAGGGCGTGGACATACCTACCCAGCACGCAAACTTTGGGATATTAAGCAGCAGGTGGGCAGCCGCTTTCTTTATCCTCTAAAGTTATTGCAGCCTGCCATTGATAGAACCTAAGTATAGAATGTTATAGTAGACTAGCCTAGAATGAATGACGGCTTGGACCACTGTTTCCCTTGCCTTCATGGGGAGAAAGCCTATTATCTTCCTGAGCATTTGTAAGATGTTAAAGCAGGAGCTAACCAAGGCTGAGATTCGTTTATCGAAAGTGAGGTTCGAATCAAACCACACACCCAGATTTTTCACATCTGAATTTGGAACAGAAACCGATACAAGGATGTCTGGCCACCAGGCTAACGACCAAATGGACGTTTGTCTCCCCAGCACAAGGACCTCTGTTTCTCAGCATTCAGCATGAAACAGCTCATGTTCATCCACCCTGCAAGTTCTGAAAGGCAGGTTTGCAACTGGGTAGCACAAGATCCCTGATCTTGCATGAGGGTAATGATAAGGTGCGTGTCGTCCACATAAGACACAATCTCGAAACCATTGAGCTCTATCACCTCCGTGAGAGGTCGAATGTAGAGATTAAAGAGAGTCAGGGCAGATCCTTGAGATATCACTTGCTGTAGTGAGCAGATATTGGAAGTAAAAGGTTTTGAATGACTTGAAAGATGTGATTCTTTTAAAAGGAGGCTAGCCAAATCAATGCTGAACCATCTACAGCAACAAACCATGTGAGACCATATCAAATGCAGTGCCTAAATCATGCATTATCAAAACTGCTGCATTCCCAGCATCTGTGATGCATCTGAGGGACACAGAGGCAAGCAGAAGCACGGGTGCTGTGCTATGGAGTGAATGAAAGCCTGACTGAGATTAATGTAATAGATTATTGGTCTCAATAAAGTGTATTAGATGTTGATTAACACATTTTTCCGTAATCTTGGCAAAAAAAGGAAGGAGGGAGATAGGCCTGAAGTTTTCAGGTTTAGATGGATCCAGAGAAAGGTTCTTCAATAGGGGAACCACAGAGGCATGTTTCCACTTGGAAGGGATCCTCCCAGTGGAAAAAGACACGTTTACTAAGTCACAGGGAACTGGAGTGATGATCTCCATACCTCTCTGCAGAATCCTGGGGAGGGCGGGTCCAACAGTGCACCAGATCTCACCTTAGGCAGGATATAACCTACATCAGAGACTGAAATGGATTTAAACTTGGAGAGGCACCCTTCTTCCTCTCTAGAGATGAACCAAGCATCCTGATATTCAACCTCTCTACACTCCTGCAGAAAGGAGGCGTGGATCTTATCTACTTTATCCAAGAAAACTATGCAATTTGATTCCACTTCTCAAAGGATGGAGTGGTGGGAGGTGAAACACGCTCCAATGAGGATAGAGAAAATTTCCCTTGCGGAGTTCTGTGCTTGATTAATTTTCTGGGAATAAAGAACAAGTTACTTACCTTCGGTAACACTTTTTCTGGTGGATACAATAGCTACCTGTGGATTTACAAATTCACCCTTGCGCCAGCATCCAACAGAAAATCTTCTTCCCAGCTCTCCATGTCGATGAGGACGTCACAATTGCACGGCTCCACACAACTCCGTCTGACGTCACCGTGCCAATAAGAGGTCCTCTCCGGCGTGCTGACGCCAGTTTCACCCATTTTTTACGTGCCTTTGAGGTGAACAGGTGAGAACCGACTCCAGAATAACTCCAATAAATACATATATACATAAAGCCTTCATGATACAACATAATCAAAACCATCATTTATATATATACAGGAAAAATATCAAAATATACATACACCTATATACTACATATCCTAGTGCAATTGGACCGGCAACGGGGAGGCGGGTGGGGCTGTGAGGAATCCATAGGTAGCTATTGTATCCACCAGAAAAAGCGTTACCGAAGGTAAGTAACTTGTTTTTCTGATGGATACAAACTACCTGTGGATTGCTCACCTTATGAATAGAATCCCAAAGCAGTACCGCACTCGGAGGTGGGTGCCTGTCTGATTACACCAAGAAATCCTGCAAAACAGATCGTGCAAAATGGCCGTCCCTCCGAACCTCAGAGTCCAAGCAATGCTTTGCAAAGGTATGGAGGGACGCCCAAGTTGCTGCCTTGCAAATATCCACCACCGGAACCCCCCTTGTCAAGGCCGAAGTAGCAGACTTAGCCCTGGTGGAATGGACTCTGATACCCTCAGGGGCAACCTTTTTCGCCAACAAGTAGCAGATCTTGATACAAAGGATAACCCACCTGGAGATAGTTATTTTATGGACTGCTCTGCCCTTCCTCTGTCCAACGTACCCCACGAACAGCTGATCTTCCAGGCGAAAATCCTTCGTCCTTTCAATGTAAAAACTAAGCAGCCTTTTAGGGTCCAACCGGTGAAGCCTTTCTTCCTCCTTCGAGGGGTGAGGAGGAGTGTAGAAAGATAGAAGGGTAATAGTCTGCCCTATAAGAAAAGGAGTGACAACTTTTGTCAGGAAGGCGCCCTGGTTTTCAACACCACTTAATCTGGGAAAAACAAAGTAAAGGTGGGTTTAACAAAAAGAGCTTGGAGCTCACTAACCCGCCTAGCCGAGGTTATGGCAACAAGAAAAACTGTCTTAAGCACTAAAAACCTTAACGGGCAAGAGAGCATGGGCTCAAAAGGTGACCCCATTAAAAAGGTCAAAACAAGATTTAGGTCCCACTGAGGGACATGTAAAGGAATGGGAGGAAACATATAAGTAAACCGTTAAGAAACCTAACTACAATAGGTGATTTAAACAATGAGGGCTGGTCCCGGAGGCAAAGAAAGGCTGACAGAGCAGCTAAATAACCCTTAACCGTAGCCACTGCACAACCCTTCTTTGCTAAGTCCAAAGCAAATAATAAAATATCAGAAAGGTGGGCCTTCAAAGGGTCAATTTGCCTTTCTCCACACCAAGCCACAAATTTTGCCCACCTACCGGCATAAATGGTCTTAGTGGAGTGTCGTCTGGCCGATAAAATAACATCCACTACATCTGGTGGGAGAGAAAAGGAACTCAGGTTGCCCCGTTCAGTCTCCAGGCATGAAGGTGCAGACTCTGGAGGTGGGGGTGTAGAACCTGCCCCTGCGACTGAGAGAGGAGGTATGCCCTGAGAGGTAGTCGGAGCGGAGGGCACAGCGATAGTTGGAGAAGGTCTATGTACCACACTCTTCTTGGCCAATCTGGGGCTTTTAAAATAACCTGAGCCCGATCTTGGTGAATCTTCCTCAGAACCCGAGGATTCAAGGGAATGGGGGGAAATGCACAAAGCAACTGGTTGCACCAAGAAATCTGAAACGTGTTCCCCAAAGCTCCTTGCACCGTATACTGGAGGCTGCAGAATGACGGGCAGTGCACGTTCTCCCGAGTGGCAAACAGATCTATCACCGGAGTACCCCACATCTGAAAAATGTGCAGGACCAGATCTGGATGGAGACACCACTCGTGATCGTCGAAAGGAGCCGACTGAGAGAGTCCGCATGCACGTTGAGCACCCCGGCCAGATGATTTGCTATCAAGCAAATCCGATGATTCTGAAGCCAGGACCAGAGACGCAGAGCTTCTCTGCGGAGAAGATACGACCCTACTCCTCCCTGCTTGTTTATATACCACATCGCAGTAGTGTTGTCCGTCAGGACCTAAACTGACTACTGACCGGGAAGAGACGGGAGGAAGGCCTTGAGAGCCAAGCGCATCGCCTGCAATTCCAACAGATTGATATGAAAAGTCTGTTCCACTGGAGACCAACGACCCTTGATCTCCAGGTCCCCCAGATGAGCTCCCTGCCCTAGAGTGGAAGCATCTGTCATGACCGTCGCCAACGGCGGCGGCAGTGAAAATGGCCTTCCCTGCGAAAGATTGCCGTTCACAGCCCAGCATCGCAAATCCGCTGCAGCATTTCTGGAGATTGTTATCGACTCCTCGAGATCCCCTTTGTGTTGAAACCACTGCCTGCGGAGGCACCATTGGAGAGACCTCATGTGCCAACGTGCATGAATGACCAACAGAATGCAAGAAGCGAACAAACCAAGCAGGCTTAAGACCTTGAGGACTGGACTAACCGCTCCATTCTGAAACATTAGAATCAACACCTGAATATCCTGGAGCTGCTGAGGCAGAGGGTAGGCCCGATTCAATGTGGTGTCCAGCACTGCCCCTATGAACAGGAGGCGTTGAGAGGGCTCCAGGTGAGATTTGGGTACATTGATCGAAAAACCCAGCCTGAACAACAACTGAGTTTATCCGCAAGTGACGCAACACAAGCTCTGGAGACTTGGCTTTGATCAACCAATCATCCAGGTAAGAGAATACCGATGTCCCTTCCCTTCTGAGACTTGCTGCCACCACTGCCATCACCTTTGTGAAGACTTGAGGTGCTGAAGTAAGACCAAATGGAAGGACCACAAACTGGTAGTGTTGCGACCCCACCACAAACCGGAGATACTTCCTGTGCGACTTGAGTATAGGGATATGAAAATACGCATCCTGCAAGTCGACAGACACCATCCAATCCTCTTTGTTCAATGCCAGAAGCACCTGCGCTAGAGTCAGCATTTTGAATTTCTCCTGCTTGCGGAACCAATTCAAAATCCTCAGGCCTAGGATCGGTCTCAAACGACCGTCCTTCTTGGGGATCAGGAAGTATCTTGAATAACAACCCTGACCCCTTTCCTGCTGTGGAACCAACTCCACCGCACTTTTTGACGAAAGGGTCTGAACTTTCTGCTGTAACAACAGGAGATGGTTTTCTGAACAAAACGAGAGGCAGGGAGGGATGGGAGGAGAAAACTCCTGAAAAGGGAGAGCATATCCTTTTCTCACAATGTTTAGAACCCATGAGTCCGATGTAACTAACTCCCACTAGTGGAGAAAAAGATGTAATCTTCCCCCTACAGGAAAAGTATGGTCGACAAAGGGGAGAAAACTAGGGCTGCTTCCCTTCCTGTAGTCCTCTGGAGGAAGAGGATGACGTAGGGTGCTGCTGGGTGGTCCCTCTTGTTCTAACCCTCCCATTCCCTCTAAAGGACCGATATGGGAGGCTGGTAGGCTGCTGGACTGAGGACTCGGGTCTCCCTCGATAACCTGCCCTACGTCCAAACCCCCTGAAGCTACAAAAGGACCTAAAAGGGGTAGCAGAGGAGGCTTGCAGTCCTAAAGACCTCGCCGTGGCCCGGCTATCTTTAAAGCGCTCTAGGGCAGAGTCCGCTTTATCTCCAAACAGTTTTTCCCCATCAAATGGCAAATCCAACAAGGTGGTCTGTACATCCAAAGAAAACCCAGAGTACCTCAACCAAGCGTGTCTCCTGGTAGCAATAGATGTACCCATTGCCCTGGCCACCAAGTCCATAGAGTCCATGCCAGACTGAATTATTTGTTTCGCTGCAGCCTCTGCATCAGACAGGAGTTCCCCAACTGGTCTCTGTATATCTTGCAGCAGATCAGAAACCATTGCTTTCACGGAGTCCATCAGGGCGTGGACATACCTACCCAGCACGCAAACTTTGGGATATTAAGCAGCAGGTGGGCAGCCGCTTTCTTTATCCTCTAAAGTTATTGCAGCCTGCCATTGATAGAACCTAAGTATAGAATGTTATAGTAGACTAGCCTAGAATGAATGACGGCTTGGACCACTGTTTCCCTTGCCTTCATGGGGAGAAAGCCTATTATCTTCCTGAGCATTTGTAAGATGTTAAAGCAGGAGCTAACCAAGGCTGAGATTCGTTTATCGAAAGTGAGGTTCGAATCAAACCACACACCCAGATTTTTCACATCTGAATTTGGAACAGAAACCGATACAAGGGTGTCTGGCCACCAGGCCAACGACCAAATGGACGTTTGTCTCCCCACCACAAGGACCTCTGTTTCTCAGCATTCAGCATGAAACAGCTCATGTTCATCCACCTTGCAAGTTCTGAAAGGCAGGTTTGCAACTGGGTAGCACAAAATCCCTGATCTTGCATGAGGGTAATGATAAGGTGCGTGTCGTCCACATAAGAGACAATCTCGAAACCATTGAGCTCTATCACCTCCGTGAGAGGTTGAATGTAGAGATTAAAGAGAGTCGGGCTCAGGGCGGATCCTTGAGATATCACTTGCTGTAGTGAGCAGATATTGGAAGTAAAAGGTTTTGAATGACTTGAAAGATGTGATTCTTTTAAAAGGAGGCTAGCCAACTCAATGCTGAACCATCTACAGCAACAAACCATGTGAGACCATATCAAATGCAGTGCCTAAATCATGCATTATCAAAACTGCTGCATTCCCAGCATCTGTGATGCATCTGAGGGATTCAGAGGCAAGCAGAAGCACGGGTGCTGTGCTATGGAGTGAATGAAAGCCTGACTGAGATTAATGTAATAGATTATTGGTCTCAATAAAGTGTATTAGATGTTGATTAACACATTTTTCCGTAATCTTGGCTGAAAAGGGAAGGAGGGAGATAGGCCTGAAGTTTTCAGGTTTAGATGGATCCAGAGAAAGGTTCTTCAATAGGGGAACCACAGAGGCATGTTTCCACTTGGAAGGGATCCTCCCAGTGGAAAAAGACACGTTTACTAAGTCACAGGGAACTGGAGTGATGATCTCCATACCTCTCTGCAGAATCCTGGGGAGGGCGGGTCCAACAGTGCACCAGATCTCACCTTAGGCAGGATATAACCTACATCAGAGACTGAAATGGATTTAAACTTGGAAAGGCACCCTTCTTCCTCTCTAGAGATGAACCAAGCATCCTGATATTCAACCTCTCTACACTCCTGCAGAAAGGAGGCGTGGATCTTATCTACTTTATCCAAGAAAACTATGCAATTTGATTCCACTTCTCAAAGGATGGAGTGGTGGGAGGTGAAACACGCTCCAATGAGGATAGAGAAAATCTCCCTTGCGGAGTACTGTGCTTGATGAATTTTCTGGGAATAAAGAAGAAGTTACTTACCTTCGGTAACACTTTTTCTGGTGGATACAATAGCTACCTGTGGATTTACAAATTCACCCTTGTGCCAGCATCCAACAGAAAATCTTCTTCCCAGCTCTCCATGTCGATGAGGACGTCACAATTGCACGGCTCCACAAAACTCCGTCTGACGTCACCGTGCCAATAAGAGGTCCTCGCCGGCGTGCTGACGTCAGTTTCGCCCATTTTTTACGTGCCTTTGAGGTGAACAGGTGAGAACCGACTCCAGAATAACTCCAATAAATACATATATACATAAAGCCTTCATGATACAACATAATCAAAACCATCATTTATATATATACAGGAAAAATATCAAAATATACATACACCTATATACTACATATCCTAGTGCAATTGGACAGGCAACGGGGAGGCGGGTCGGGCTGTGAGGAATCCATAGGTAGCTATTGTATCCACCAGAAAAAGCGTTACCGAAGGTAAGTAACTTGTTTTTCTGATGGATACAAACTACCTGTGGATTGCTCACCTTATGAATAGAGTCCCAAAGCAGTACCGCACTCGGAGGTGGGTGCCTGTCTGATTACACCAAGAAATCCTGCAAAACAGATCGTGCAAAATGGCCGTCCCTCCGAACCTCAGAGTCCAAGCAGTAATGCTTTGCAAAGGTATGGAGGGACGCCCAAGTTGCTGCCTTGCAAATATCCATCACCGGAACCCCCCTTGCCAAGGCCGAAGTAGCAGACTTAGCCCTGGTGGAATGGACTCTGATACCCTCAGGGGCAACCTTTTTCGCAAACGAGTAGCAGATCTTGATACAAAGGATAACCCACCTGGAGATAGTTCTTTTATGGACTGCTCTGCCCTTCCTCTGTCCAACGTACCCCACGAACAGCTGATCTTCCAGGTGAAAGTCCTTCGTCCTTTCAATGTAAAAACTAAGCAGCCTTTTAGGGTCCAACCAGTGAAGCCTTTCTTCCTCCTTCGAGGGGTGAGGAGGAGTGTAGAAAGATAGAAGGGTAATTGTCTGCCCTATAAGAAAAGGAGTGACAACTTTTGTCAGGAAAGCCGCCCTGGTTTTCAACACCACTTAATCTGGGAAAAACAAGGTAAAGGGGGGTTTAACAAAAAGAGCTTGGAGCTCACTAACCCGCCTAGCCGAGGTTATGGCAACAAGAAAAACTGTCTTAAGCACTAAAAACCTTAACGGGCAAGAGCGCATGGGCTCAAAAGGTGACCCCATTAAAAAGGTCAAAACAAGATTTAGGTCCCACTGAGGGACATGTAAAGGAATGGGAGGAAACATATAAGTAAACCGTTAAGAAACCTAACTACAATAGGTGATTTAAACAATGAGGGCTGGTCCCGGAGGCAAAGAAAGGCTGACAGAGCAGCTAAATAACCCTTAACCGTAGCCACTGCACAACTCTTCTTTGCTAAGTCCAAAGCAAATAATAAAATATCAGAAAGGTGGGCCTTCAAAGGGTCAATTTGCCTTTCTCCACACCAAGCCACAAATTTTGCCCACCTACCGGCATAAATGGTCTTAGTGGAGTGTCGTCTGGCCGATAAAATAACATCCACTACATCTGGTGGGAGAGAAAAGGAACTCAGGTTGCCCCGTTCAGTCTCCAGGCATGAAGGTACAGAATCTGGAGGTGGGGGTGTAGAACCTGCCCCTGCGACTGAGAGAGGAGGTATGCCCTGAGAGGTAGTCGGAGCGGAGGGCACAGCGATAGTTGGAGAAGGTCTATGTACCACACTCTTCTTGGCCAATCTGGGGCTTTTAAAATAACCTGAGCCCGATCTTGGCGAATCTTCTTCAGAACCCGAGGATTCAAGGGAATGGGGGGAAATGCATAAAGCAACTGGTTGCACCAAGAATTCTGAAACGTGTCCCCCAAAGCTCCTTGCACCGTATACCGGAGGCTGCAGAATGACGGGCAGTGCACGTTCTCCCGAGTGGCAAACAGATCTATCACCGGAGTACCCCACATCTGAAAAATGTGCAGGACCAGATCTGGATGGAGACACCACTCGTGATCGTCGAAAGGAGCCGACTGAGAGAGTCCGCATGCACGTTGAGCACCCCGGCCAGATGATTTGCTATCAAGCAAATCCGATGATCCTGAAGCCAGGACCAGAGACGCAGAGCTTCTCTGCGGAGAAGATACGACCCTACTCCTCCCTGCTTGTTTATATACCACATCGCAGTAGTGTTGTCCGTCAGGACCTAAACTGACTACTGACCGGGAAGAGACGGGAGGAAGGCCTTGAGAGCCAAGCGCATCGCCTGCAATTCCAACATATTGATATGAAAAGTCTGTTCCACTGGAGACCAACGACCCTTGATTTCCATGTCCCCCAGATGAGCTCCCTGCCCTAGAGTGGAAGCATCTGTCATGACCGTGGCCAACGGCGGCGGCAGTGAAAATTGCCTTCCCTGCGAAAGATTGCTGTTCACAGCCCAGCATCGCAAATCCGCTGCAGCATTTCTGGAGATCGTTTTCGACTCCTCGAGATCCCCTTTGTGTTGAAACCACTGCCTGCGGAGGCACCATTGGAGAGCCCTCATGTGCCAACGTGCATGAATGACCAACAGAATGCAAGAAGCGAACAAACCAAGCAGGCTTAAGACCTTGAGGACTGGACTAACCGCTCCATTCTGAAACATTAGAATCAACACCTGAATATCCTGGAGCTGCTGAGGCAGAGGGTAGGCCCGATTCAATGTGGTGTCCAGCACTGCCCCTAAGAACAGGAGGCGTTGAGAGGGCTCCAGGTGAGATTTGGGTACATTGATCGAAAAACCCAGCCTGAACAACAACTGAGTTTATCCGCAAGTGACGCAACACAAGCTCTGGAGACTTGGCTTTGATCAACCAATCATCCAGGTAAGAGAATACCGATATCCCTTCCCTTCTGAGACTTGCTGCCACCACTGCCATCACCTTTGTGAAGACTTGAGGTGCTGAAGTAAGACCAAATGGAAGGACCACAAACTGGTAGTGTTGCGACCCCACCACAAACCGGAGATACTTCCTGTGCGACTTGAGTATAGGGATATGAAAATACGCATCCTGCAAGTCGACAGACACCATCCAATCCTCTTTGTTCAATGCCAGAAGCACCTGCGCTGGAGTCAGCATTTTGAATTTCTCCTGCTTGCGGAACCAATTCAAAATCCTCAGGCCTAGGATCGGTCTCAAACGACCGTCCTTCTTGGGGATCAGGAAGTATCTTGAATAACAACCCTGACCCCTTTCCTGCTGTGGAACCAACTCCACCGCACTTTTTGACGATAGGGTCTGAACTTCCTGCTGTAACAACAGGAGATGGTTTTCTGAACAAAACGAGAGGCAGGGAGGGATGGGAGGAGAACACTCCTGAAAAGGGAGAGCATATCCTTTTCTCACAATGTTTAGAACCCATGAGTCCGATGTAACTAACTCCCACTAGTGGAGAAAAAGATGTAATCTTCCCCCTACAGGAAAAGTATGGTCGACAAAGGGGAGAAAACTAGGGCTGCTTCCCTTGCTGTTGTCCTCTGGATGAAGAGGATGACGTAGGGTGCTGCTGGGTGGCCCCTCTTATTCTAACCCTCCCCTTCCCTCTAAAGGACCGATATGGGAGGCTGGTAGGCTGCTGGACTGAGGACTCGGGTCTCCCTTGATAACCTGCCCTACGTCCAAACCCCCTGAAGCTACAAAAGGACCTAAAAGGGGTATCAGAGGAGGCTTGCAGTCCTAAAGACCTCGCCGTGGCCCGGCTATCTTTAAAGCGCTCTAGGGCAGAGTCTGCTTTATCTCCAAACAGTTTTTCCCCATCAAATGGCAAATCCAACAAGGTGGTCTGTACATCCAAAGAAAACCCAGAGGACCTCAACCAAGCGTGCCTCCTGGTAGCAACAGATGTACCCATTGCCCTGGCCACCAAGTCCATAGAGTCCATGCCAGACTGAATTATTTGTTTCGCTGCAGCCTCTGCATCAGACAGGAGTTCCCCAACTGGTCTCTGTATATCTTGCAGCAGATCAGGAACCATAGCTTTCACGGAGTCCATGAGGGCGTGGACATACCTACCCAGCACGCAGATAGCGTTTGCAGCCTCAGGAGCCATGCTGCACGACGAAAAAGTATTCTTTGCAGATTGTTTCACCTGCTTGGATTCCCTGTCAGATGGAATCACAGGGAAGGAGCCCGGAGCAGACCTTGTAGAGCAAGAGGCCTGGACCATCAAACTCTCCGGGGTAGGATGTCGTGATAAAAACCCCAGATCACCAGGCACCACTCTATATCTCCTTGCCATGGCTCTATTCACCGCAGGCAATGATACAGGCTTCCTCCAAAGTTCTAATATGGGTTCCGTAAGAGCCTCATTGAAAGGAAGCAAAGGGTCTTCAGAAGCCGAAGAATGATGCAGCACCTCCGTTAAAATGTTTGTTTTAACTTCCGCAGCAGGCAATGGAAGTCCTAAAAAGTCCGCTGCCTTCCTGATCACCGTGTGAAAAGAAGCTGTCTCCTCTGTAAATTCCCCCGGAGAAGACAAGGCCCATTCCGGGGAATTATCCAGGCCACTGGTCGACTCCAGGCCCTGATACTCTCCCAAAGGCTCGACAATCTCTCCTTCCTCCAAAAACTGCCTTTGATATTCTTCCTCTTCCAAGAAATGCAAGGCCTTCCTGCATGACCTCAATCGAGCCTCCAACCTCGGCGTCGACATGGAATTTGCTGATGTCGAAGACACCGGCTTCAACACCTGACAAGGCACAAGAGAGGAAGGTTGACTCCGTTCGAACCTATCACCTGGATCCGGCGCTGGCACGGATCCTAATGGTGCCGAAGATGCATGTGACTCCACCATCTGCGCCGGCTGATGGGATGATGATATCGGCGCCATAGATCTAGAAGGTGACGTCACAGGATTCACAGGACCTCGAGGTGATGTCATCGCACTGATCCTGTACCCTCAGCTGGATAGAATGGCATAAACGGCGTCACCTGGTACGGAGAAGGGGAGCGCAAAGAAAATGCCAGTGGACCCGTGGGACCAGCCGGGGCACGAGCAGGGGCCATGGCGTTGAACATAGTAAACATGGCATTCAAAAATGCCGCCGGATCTGCTCCCGGAGCTGGGAAGGCAGGATACCGCTGGTCTCCCTGTCGCACTTGTGCTTACTGACCATCTGACTCCTGAGCAGCAGGTGAAAATCGAGGACTGTCCTGAAGTGCCACAACCTCAAAGACGAACGGCGCCGGAGAAGCCTCACGACTCGGGGGTTGAGGAGTCACTGTCGGACTCACCTCCCACGTCTCACGGCACCGACGAGATGGAGACCTTGATCTTGATCAGCTCCGAGCCGAACGGCGACGAGAGTCATTACGGCGCCATTTCTTATGCTTCTTCGAAGATGCGTGGGAAGAGAATCTTCTATGGCTCCTATGACCCTTCTTCGCCTTGGCCAAAAAGAGTTTGGCCTCCCTTTCCTTTAAAGACTTAGGTTTCATGCTCTGGCAAGACGCACACTCCTTGACGTCATGCTCAGAGCTAAGGCATCAAAGACAATCGTCATGAGGGTCAGTGACCGACATGCGACCCCCACACTCTCTTCAAGGCTTGAAACCGGACTTCCTAGGGGGAGACATTGTAACTACAAAGAGCAACAAGATGAAACCTCCAAAAGAAGCGAGAGCTAAGAGAAAACCGTTAGCGTCAAAGGCACGGTAAAAAGGGAACTGACATCAGCACGCCGGCGAGGACCTCTTATTTTCACGGTGACGTCAGACGGAGTCACGTGGAGCCGTGCAATTGTGACGTCCTCGTCGACGTGGAGAGCTGGGAAGAAGATTTTCTGTTGGATATTGGCACAAGGGTGAATTCTTAAGGTGAGGAATCCACAGGTAGTTTGTATCCATCAGAAAGTGACTATGTGATACTCTCAACAGTTTATGAAATTCATTCAGGGCCCTAAGATAACAGATTCTGTTTGCCACAGCATCATTTCCACACCACAGGTGCTCCAATTGCTTGCATGCCTTCCTCGATTTTCGCAGTTTACCGTTGAACCATTCCGCTGAAGGCCTGGAGCGGTTTATTTGGGCCGTGGTCCATGGTGCAATCATCTCTAAGGATCACATTCACTCTGAAGAGGCCTGGAAGAGTCCAAGTAGTGAGCAAAGGAAGCTGTTGTCACTCTAAACCATTTATGTGTTTGAAATTGACATACTGTCAGGGCACAAGCCTTCAGTGTAGAAAATTCAAACTAGAAGGGGGGATGAAATGGTCAGACCACATCACCAATTTGGGGGGTGCTGTCCTAATTTTCTCTGAGTTGGCAAAAAATGAATCTAATATGTGTCCCTGCTTGTGAGTGGGGCTGTGTATCAGTAGGGTGAGATTGCAAGTGGCTAAATCCTCCTTAAGGGATAACACGATGAGACCGGCATTGTCCTCAAAGTGCCCAGAATTTCAAAGTTGTTATACCGCAGTGCTAAGGATGTAACTAAGTCTGCTAGGGTTGCAATAAAGTGTGCGGAAGGTCCCAGGGGGCAATAAATTAGTTAACCCGCTAGGGTGTCCTTGTTTCTAAAAGTAAGCGAAAAGAAGGTTGCCTCACTGCCTTCACTATCCATGTCCCTGACTGTACAGGCAAGAGAGCTTTTATAAATAATCGCTATACCTTCCCTTCTCTATGAAGCTCTATCCCGCCTAACTGTGGCAAAGCCGTCACGGACTATAAGCAACATATCAGGTGCCGAATCAGAAGTTAACCAGGTTTCTGTGAGAAATAGCTCCTCATGGCACCAATTGGTGATTAAATCTCACAATTCGGCCTTGTGCTTCGTAAGGGAGCAGCAGTTGAGCACAAAACAATGTGCCGCTAGAACATCATTATAACATTCCTTGGCATTAGAAGCTTCCAAGTGAATAGAAACCCCAAACCACACTTATCACAGACAGAGGGCCTGATTACAACTTTGGAGGACGGTGTTAATCCGTCCCAAATGTGACGGATATACCACCAACAGTATTACGAGTCCATTATATCTTATGGAACTCGTAATACGGTAGGTGGTATATCCGTCTCATTTGGGACGGATTAACACCGTCCTCCAAAGTTGTAATCAGGCCCAGAGTCTTCTCTAGTAAAGTCCAACTGGTGGAAACAGGCTGCCCAGCAGGAGCCAGTTCAATAAGTTTTTTGGCTGTGTAGCGTTTAAAAGATGTAGAAGCACCACCAGGGGTCCTGTCCCCTGGTCCCGATAAGGCATGGCCGGGCGCAGACGGGCACAGATGGGCTTGCTTTATACATGCCTTTGGCGCACCAGCATGGCTTGCTGTGCCAGTGAGCCATGAAACCAAGGAGCGCCAAAGAAAATCAAACAGGAGCCCTGCTGCTTCCCTCCTGACTGGCAGGCTTCCCTACTAGGCAGAGTACTAGTAAAATATTAATGAAATAACACAACAAAGGCAAAACAAGCATATAAACATCAAACCGTAAACAAATAAAAAGCTAAAAACCGGAGGCGCCAGACTAGAACATTGCCACCAACTGGGGCGAGAGCCAGGTACCTCTCACGCCTAGTGCACTACAAGGAAAGCAAATAGTAGCTCAAATTCCCAACGTGAGGTCAGGAAGGAGAAGAGTCATATTTAGAGTAGAGGGAACCAATTAAAGACAAAGCTGAATGACAGACAGAGCCTTCAACAGTGTCTTCTATAAAAGCACTCAACACAGCTGTCAAAACCTCAATGACACTAGCTGTTATGGCCATCACCATTCAAAAACACTGCTGTGCAGCCGAGGCCTTGTTAATACTCTTGGTGAGGCCCATAGCCCAGACACAAATAGGAGAGATTCTTTGAGAGAACCAGTCACGGCCACAGTAAAACCCAGACCTTCTGTCGCCAACCCCCTATTAAACAAACAAAAACCTTCAATCTCAAAGTTGACATCAAAGGTGACAACTAGGAGTATGTTGCCACACTGGGGCCCTCATTATGAGTGTGACGGTCTAAGACTGCCACACTCGCGGTAGCAGTCGGACCGGTGACAAAGTGGAGGTCCAACCTCCACATTACGACCATGGCGAAAGCGCTATGGTCGGATTGCTGGCACCACCACTTTTAGATCGGCCGACAGCCTGGTGGTATCAGTGGTCTTAATCCATCATTACGAACCCTGTGTCCGCAAGATTGTGCATGCCGGCTCTATCGCCAAGCAAAGGCTGGCAGGGAAGGGGTGCTGGAGGGCCCATGGGGGCCCCTGCACTGCCCATGTACTTGGCATGGGAAGTGCAGGGGCCCCTATGGACAGCCAGTTTACTTTTCACTGCCTGAATTACAGGCAGTGAAAATGCACCCAAAGCACCACAACATTGCCGCCAGCTTGTAATCGGCCCGGCAGAAAACTTGTCATACGGACGTGTGGAAAACCAGAATGGCGGTTTTCCTGGCCAAAGAGTTTGGCCTGTGCCCTCCACCACCCGTCAAACTCATAATGAGGCCCTTAGTGTTCCACTGTCCAAACAATGAAACACAACAGCTGACCAACATGTCAATCTCAGAAATTTTACACAGAGTCCCAGATGTATTAACCTACAACAGATCAGATTTACAGACAAAACCTGAAGGTGACTCAGTACTGGATGCACCATTATCTTCCAAGCCAGTAGATAAAAAAGAAAGGCACAATATTTTTAACAGAAGCAACTTATTGCCTTGATTTGGCCATATACATACTCTATGGGTATTAACCACAGAAGACATTACAAGCATTAATTTAATACCACAACCAAGCAACGTATAGACTGAGGTAACACATGTAATAATATGGAAGTCCCTCAAGATGGCGGAGCTGGTGTAAAATGTCAAGGCTTAATTCAAGGACTGGGGCATCAGGTTTAGTAAGAAAAAAAAAGAAAGAGACAAATATCCCGACGTCCTTTCCCCTAGTAGATATCCTCATCTTCGCTTCCTAAACTGCATTCAACAATCAATCCTAAAATGATGCCACTTCTTGCAACATTAAACAGGCCAGGGAGGTTACCCTAAGGGAAGACACTGATCTTCATTGTCAGATCTGTCTCTTAATTGACCCTGAATATTAAGCTGACTGAAGTTGGCTACCATTAGCCTTGGGACCCAGCACCAACTGGCAACCCTAACAAATACTTAGGACCCATAAATTCAAATTCGAACTCGGCTTTCAGTTCGCCCACGATAATTTCCTGGGATGTTGCCGGCCTCCATAGATTGCTGTAGAAGTCAAATAGCCTTGCATTCACAAAACAGTGCAATATTATTTGACTGGAAGAAACGTGGAGGGTTACAACCTATTTATTTACACTTTTATGAAGAATCCACAAAGCCTGCTATTCTAAGCAGTGCTCATGGGAGGACCAGAAGAGGCTTAGCCATATGTGTCAACGGCCATTAATGTCAGAACTTCACCACTAAACATCACTTGCAAATTCTTGCAAGCAGTAATCCTCCACAACATAAGTATTAATAACAATAAATATAAAACTCTTCTAATTAATGTTTTTAAACATCCATAACAAGGACCAAAAAGCTACAAAGTGCTCATTGATGAATTAGACAATGTATTTTTTCTCTGTCTGGGTTCGAATTATTCCACACCTGAGACTTCAACTTAATTTCATATGACAAGAGCCAATTTACATCTCAGTCTACTCAGATTCTCTCAAGGACACAACTTCAGTCTGCAAAACAAGACCCACTCGAAAAATTAATAGATTTCTTCTTTAACAGAATCCAGTTGTTCCCCCTTGCACAAGATGGAGAAAAATTAGCAGACCAGTAAATATATCCCACTGCTCGCATGGAAAATTAACCTTACTTGACTACACTCACCTTTTGTGTAATCTTTTTTCATGTTCTGACTTCTCTATTATCAAAAGATTTAAATCACCATAAAGCAATAATCCCTTTGAACTCCTCAATAGTCCCTGTTGATTATCGACCACTAATATTGAAAAACGGAAGCCTGCTGGTACTAAACAGAAAAATGTGGAAGACACCAAATACTGAAAGTTAAAACAGTGGCTAAATGTTTAAAACAACCTGGCCCAATTTATTGCAACTATGGCCAGAAGTAATAACATATGTGCAGGACAGAACGGACTCTGACAATAGTAAACCAAACCAGATATACTGTTAGCGCATCTGACCTTAATAAGTAAACTTACAAGGGGACGCAAATAGGTCGATGAACCTTTTGGACTCCCTTCAAGGTTTTCCCATCATACATCCCTTACATGCAGATCAATAATCAATAACTTATCATCAACATCAATAATCATTGAAAATCAATGACATTAATAATCAATAGGAGTCTGTAAATGTCACACACCATGACCTTGCAGTTATGAATAACCACATCTTTATGTCAAAGTTAGAATGTTTTTTTCCCTATATTAACAATGCTAATGTCACATAAATTAATCTCAAAATCAATTGATAAACATACAGGAACAACACTGGCTGACCAAAGCAACAAAAGAATTGCAATCTAATCAAAGCTTGAGATACTACACATTTTAATATGACGGTCCAAATTGATAACAAGAACAACTGCGCAAACAATATCACAAACATTTAGATTCAGCAAAGAAAAGACATCAGTGTAACTCCATGTATTTAGCTTCATTAGCGAGGCCCCTAACTAACACCAGATTAGCATCAACATGTGTTTTCTTCTCAGTGCAGTCAGGCTAAATTAGATTTCCTAAAACTACTTCCCAAGTCCTTGTTGGTCAAGGGATCGTATGTTCATACTTTGTCCAAATTAACTAGAACTACAAATCTACATTTCTACTAGTACACGGTTCACGTGTCGATGATTGGCTTCCTCCGTACCGTTCTCACCATCCGGCTCATCAGGTAAAAATATTGTTGCAGCTTATACTCCAGTCAGTGTCTTCATTTTACTCTCCTGGCAAAGTCAGTCTTACACACATTACATTTACAATGTTGTATTAGTAAGAACAGTATCTTCTAGCAAGCAATTCTCATGAGAAAGACTTTTAGCTATGAGCACATCAGGTCAGCACAGTGGAAAATCACAATTTAATTCTCTTAATAGACATTTTATTAAACGCCTAAGAAATGCAGCTTGACATGAGGCCGTGCAACTAGGCCAAGACCTCCGTCGAGTTAAGGCCTACAATCAATTAATAAAGCTAATACATCATACATAACCCTTAATATGACCAAATACTACATTAATCAAACATAAGCTCAACATTTCCTACTAATAAGCCATTAATAAGTACACTTCGTTAACATTGGCGCCCACTCACGTGGTCACACTTTCAAATGCGTACATTATTTTCTCGAAGTTAATACATTTTCTACGCAAATCCAACACTCAAAATACATGAATATTCATTAATAATTTCATTAAAACTCAGTGTTAACAATACCATTAAATCTATCCATGCAAATCGCAAAAGATGTTTCAGTCAGGGATTGAGAAATCCAAATATCAGAAAACAAAAGCTGCAGTCTAACAAAAAGTACACAATCTCACTCTTTGTTTGGCAAACAGAAATGCTGCAAATTGAATACAGGAAGAAAATTTGAGAAGAGAAAAGGAAATTCTCAGAAACCAAATGGCAAACTTTAAAAGATCAAATCTAGTTCTGGAACTTCATTAATAGACTTGATAACTGCCATCACATCGAAATTGAAAATAGAGTCAGTGCAATGGTACAGGAACTGGATATATTACAGTTGTACTCTGATCATAACTTAAGGGATTTCGCTCCACTTACACACACAGGATCCATGTACTAGCTATAATAGAGAGCTACTTAATACACAAAGCACAAAATTAGCTTTCAACCAGAATAGATCTAAAGGCATCCCTCAGCCCAACAGAATTCCCAGCTCATTGCTAAAAGCCATCTAGATTTCTCGGCAATCATGTTAACCCCTTTGTATAGAGAATCATTCTAATTATCCTCCGTCAGAGACCCTTGGTGAGGATCCGCTCTCTGCCCCCTCTTCATAAAAGGCAACTGCTCGGATCCAACTTGCTACTGCCTCATAGCGCTGATGGATACAGATGGCAAGCAAGAATTTCACTATTTTACTAAAAGAATTAGCTGGGAATAACTCGGAAAACTGGGACCTTTTTTGCCTGCTTTATTGATTACTCAGCAGCCTTTGTTAAGCTTGACAGATATACTTTATGGAACAAATTAGAGTCATGGGGAGTTCCACTTCCAACAGCTAAATCGAGGGCCCTTATATTGCTGTACTTCGACACCAGGGTACAAATTACCATTGGTAAAGGACATGAGATCTCAAAGAGGATGCCTACAAACAGAGACTTAAAGCAGGGGAATGTCCTGGCTCAAGTCCCTTTCAAGCTTTACACAGCCAATATTGGAGACATTAGGCAAATTGAGATCATTTTCAACTACAATACAGAACCATTGTAGTCAACTCCCGCAGTACGCTGGTGACATCGTATTATTCGGCTAAACCTACATTGGCCTACCAAGACTCCTAAACATTTTTTACAAGCTGAGTTTGGATAACCAATAACACTCAATAAAGGTAAATCAAAGATAATGATTTTTTAGAAGCAGGCAAACAAAGCCATGAAGAACTGGCACTCCAGGAACATTGTGCTACACTGAAGACTTCAACTATCTTGGAGTTTGCTTACCAGAAAAATGGTCAACAGGAATTCAACTAGCAAGCATAAGACACAGAAGGGCCAGCCTTCCCTTTTGCCTATGTTAATTCCATGGCAAAATGCACAGTCTGACAGCCACCCCAATGTTAATTGTATCAAGAGTGAAACTCTTACCTGCATTGGCCTATATCCACTAAGGTTTTCTGGATCGTATTGCACCTAGGCTGGATCTGATCCAGTGCAACAACTACAGAAAATTGTTCCACCTGCCAAATAGTACATCAAAGGAACAGCTACGATTGGTATACGGCCTACTTAGACAGGGCCTCATTCACAAAACTTAATTTCTAAAATATTGTCACCTAGTCACCACCTACGCCGGCAGCTTGAAACATGCCACTAGCCTCTTCCTTGAAGGAAGAAACAAAAACATTAACCTATGGCCCTGCTGTTTGATGGAGCTTGTCCAAGCCCTTGAAACTGACCGTGTGTGGGAAAACAAACCAAACATGAATGACCCTAGAATATGCACTCAAGTCCCAAGCAAAATTGTGAAGTCAAGTGGAACACACCTTGGAGAAGATTATGATCTCTAATCATTTTATTTAATTATTTTATTTTTATTTAGATAGTTTTCTATAGCGCTGACAAGACCCAAGGGTATCAGAGCACTTTACAACAGTTTAGGTAATCAAAAGGACAAGTTCAAAGAGACAGTTATACATGTAGGTTTCATGTAGGGCCAAAAAAGATAATGTGCAGGCAGTGGTGGGGGGGTGAATGGGAGATGGAGTGGCCAGTGACTCTCTTCTGAGGTGATGGTTGGTTGAG
The DNA here is from genome assembly GCF_031143425.1 of Pleurodeles waltl. Taxonomy (NCBI): domain Eukaryota; kingdom Metazoa; phylum Chordata; class Amphibia; order Caudata; family Salamandridae; genus Pleurodeles; species Pleurodeles waltl. The sequence goes on along the minus strand of NC_090448.1, from coordinate 364,663,329 downwards.
GAGAAATTCCTTTAGTTGCTTCTTGAAGATCTGGAGGAAAGGGTTGGGTCTGATGTGGACTGGTATAGAGTTCCAGATTTTGGGGGCGTTGCTTGAGAAGGAGCATGCCCGAGTTTTTTGCTTCTGGGTTTTGAGCAGGATGAGGAGAAAGGTGTTTGAGCTTCTTAGTGTTCTTGTTTGACCTGCTTTCAGGAGTTTATTGGTGAGGTATTCTGGTTTCCCAGTGTGAAGGGCTTTGTGGGTTAGGCAGGCAGTTCTGAACTTGCAGCGGGCTTCAATTGGGAGCCATTTTAGTCTTTTCAAGGCAGGGGAGATGATGGTCATATTTTGTAATTCCAGTCACCAATCTGGCAGCTGCATGAAGGTTGGATCTCATGGGCGCAAGCTGGGATTTAGCCGTTCCGGTGAGGATGGAAATCCCATAGCCTAGTCCGGAGAGCACCATTGCCTGTGTGGCCTGTTTTGAGTTGTCTTGGGGTATGAATGATTTGATTTTGTTCAGCAGTTTTAGGCTGTGGAAAACATTGTTGGCGGTATTCTTGATATGGTCCTGAATAGTCAGGTTGGTGTCCAGAGTGATTCCAAGCGACTTGACTGTGTTCGTAGGGGTAAGATTGCTTTTGAGAGTGTTGATGGATTCAACCATTCTTGCATCTGGGAGAGCTGATTCGTTTTTGAAAGGAGAAGTATTTCCGTCTTATCCTGGTTGAGTTTCAGGTGGTTGTGGGATAGCCAACATTGAGCTTCTTTAAGGGTGGTGTTCAGGCGGTGCATGTCTTCTATAGAGGATATTTCCATGTAAAGTTGAGTGTGGTCAGCGTAAAGGTGGAAGGGGATGTTGGCTCGGTTGAGGATTGTAGTGAGCGGGTCCATGTAGATGTTGAAGAGTGTGGGGGAGGGGACGGATCCTTGGGGGACTCCTCTGGTGATTATTGAGGTGGCCGAGGTCCTGCTATTTATTTTTTCTTGTTGCGTTCAAGTTTGTAGGAAGGAAGAGAACCAGCGGAGGACTGTACTTTCTATGCCACTTCTCTTTTGGTGGGAGTTCAGTTGCAGCTTATGGTCAACAGTGTCAAAGGCCGCTATTAGGTCTAGGAGAATCAGAAGGCAGCATCGGTCAGCGTCAAGAGTTGCAAAGGTCTGCTTCTGGTCTCTTTAGCATCGGTGTGATTTGACCCAGTTTGAGGCAGTCAGGAATCATGCCGGTTTGCAGGAAGCTCTTGATGATTTTGGTCCAGGCATGAGTGAGGGACTGGTGGAGTTTTTTTGCCAGGGAGGATGGGAGGAGGTCTGCCAGGTGAGAGGATGTTTTGAAGGTGGACAGAAGTTTGGAGATATCCATCACAGGAGTGGGTGGAAGGTCTCCCAGCTTCTGGGAGTTGACTTTTGTTTGTGGGTAGGGTGATAGTCAATTCTAAATGGCAGGTTGTTAAAGGGGAGTAGGCAGAGGATATTGTTGTCTTTGCTAAGCGGTGTAGACTCTGTTTGGTAGAGTATCTGTTTCTAGGGAAAGCTCAATCTTGGTGATTTTTTCATTGAAGAAGTCAGCAAAATGATCACAGCGGTCTTTAGTTGTAGGTGGAGGGTTTTAGGGAGGTTTAGTAGTTTGTTGTTTGATGATGTTGAAAAGCTCCTTTGGGCAGTTTCTGGCTCTGTCTACAGCATTGCGGAAGAAGGTGTTTTTTTCATTGGTTATGTGTTTTTTGTAGTTTCTCCGTTCCCTTCTGAGTTGTTCAAGGTGCGCTGTGGAGGGGTCAGATCTCCAGAGTCTTTCAGCTGGTCTCAGTTTTCTTCTTTCTGAATCAAGATCATTGTTAAACCAGGCTCTAGATGGTGTGCTTCTCACTCTTTTCAGTTCCATAGAGGCTAATTGGTCAAGTATGCAAGTTATAGTAGTGTTGTACTCAGTGGTTAGCTTGGTAGTTGAGAGGTTGGCAGATGAGGACCGTAGTAGGGAGCTGATTTTTTCTTCAAGGGTTGTTAATGGAACTTGATTAATGTTTCTTTTCCATTGGAATGTCTTTTGTGAATGGTTTGTGTGTTGGGGAGTTTTATTAAGATGGAATAGAATAATGTGATGATCTGGCCAGTCGACAGGAAGAATATCGTCAATCGTGAGTAAGTCTTTTTGAGCTATAATAGCATCCAGTGTAGCACCTTTGTCATGGGTTCGGCCCTTGCAGTGCTGTGCAGGGTCTTTGCTATGTAGAAGCTCATTTAAGGATTGGATTAGAGCATTACTATCATCATTCCATTGGAGGTTGAGGTCACCCAAGATGATGAAATTGGGGCATGAGAGTGAGAGTGAGCAGTGCGTTATTAAGTCAGCCAGGTGTTCCCCAAAGGTGAGGGTGTTGCCGGGGGGTGGTAGAGTAGGTGAAAGGTTACATTGGAGTTGTCACTCACTCTGATGGAGGCGTTGAGATGTTCAAATGAGTTGTAACTGAATGTGTCTTTTATCTCTACTTTTATATTATTTTTGTGAATGATGGCAATGCCTCCCCCGTGGCGGTCTTTTCTATCCTTGTTGGTAATTGAGAAACCTGGCAGAACGAGGGTATCCATGATCGGTTGGGAGTTTTCAGTCGGCCAAGTTTCTGTGATGAAGGCAATGTCAATGTTGTGGTTAAGGATGGCATCAGCTAGATCCAAAGCATGTTTGACTGCAGATCTGCAGTTAATGAGCATGCAGTTGGTTTGCTGATTGATCTTGGGGTCTAGAGTAGAAGGCATCAGGGGGGTGTTGATGAGTTGAGCTGGAGGCTTGGGTGAGGTTGAAGGTGTGAGATTTCGGCCTAGACTCGTGATGACCCGGATATTGGATGGGGGGTTAGGTATGGGCAAGGACGTGCTGTAAGATTGGGCGAGTTTTACTGCTTCATTGTGTGACAGTGAAGCGCTCGTTCTTTTTGGCCTTTGGGCATTGTGGTAGTAGGGCATGGAGGACCAGTTAAAACTATGGGGGTTGGTTAATTCAGGGAGTGGAGTGTGGGCTTGGATCAGTGGGGGGGTGCAGAAGCTGATTCAGGCTTCTCGCTATCATGTTGATGCCATGTAGAATGGTCTCTAGTTGGGATTCTAGTTTGGTGAAATGCTCATTAATTTTAAATGTGAGAGTGAGATTGGAGTGGGGGTGCGGGTGGTGTGCTTTCTACTGCGTGGGGTCTGATGAACTTGGGCCTGATGGCTTTCTAGATCTGTGGGTGGTATATTGGAGGAGACAGCAGTAGAGTAGTTTGAATTGGTATTGGGGGCTGCGTTAGAAGTGACATAGGATGTGGGCGGAACATGGGCATCTCTTCGATTAGTTGAGTCTTGTCTATTTGTGGGAAGCAGGAGGGGGGAGTTGGGAGTGAGTGCTATTCTGGGTGAATCTTGGCTAGATTCAGGGAGAGGGGTGGTTTTGTGCGAGTGAATTGTAGTGGTGTAGGTTTGTGAGCATTTCGGGATGGTGGGATTGATGGTTGTTGGGTTTAGGGAGTTTGGAGCTGAGTCGGGGGAGAGGGGTTGGTGACGATGAGTGAGCCGCTCCGGTTGTAGAGATTGTCCTTTGCAGGGTTGAGGGTGCTGAGGGTTCCGTCGGGGGGGGGTTAGTAATGGGGGTCGAGGGTAATTCTATGAGGCTAAGGATCCAAGGGGGGGCTCGTGGGTTGGGGGATTGAGGTTGTGATATGGCTGATTTTAGTGTAGAGAATATGGATTCGAAAGAGCGGAGGTTAGTGTCATTGGCTTGTATCATGATGGTTCCATTTATGAAAATGGAGATGATGACATTACCCTGGAATGTGGGCGAGCTGATAATCGTGAGTTTGCAGCCATATGGGATGTTGGTGGATTTGGATGTGTGGAGGTAGCTGGTAAGGAAAGTGTTCCATCTAGCTGGGTCTTTAGTGAAGAAGATAAGATCTGTCCTTTTTGGACCTTTATAGGCGTTGTAGTAGGTGTCAGCAATTAGCAAATCAGGGTGTTGCCTGATCAGTTTGTGTTTAAGGTTTTTAAACGCTGTGGGGGAGAGGTTGTTGGGGGGGATATGGAGAAGGAGTTGGGACCGCAGGTTTTCAGGAGGGGAGAAATGGATGAGTTAGCGGGTTCTGCAGGGTCCAACATCTTAGGATTTATAGTTGGGAGTGGAGGTTATTAGTAGGGCAGGTTGCACACGTTTGTACTGTCTATCGGTGCGGGCTGGGGGGGGAGGGGATCTGCAGGGTAGGATCTGCTCAGCCGAGAGGGATGGAATTTTCCTTACTGTGAGAGCAGTGGAGGAAGTATTGGGAGGTGGGCGGAGCAGAAGGGGGAGAGGAGATAGGGATGGGAGGGCCAGAGGTAATGGATGCCCGAATGGGATGAAGAGAGGTCCAAATATTTTTTTTTTTTCCTTCTTAGGGTGGGGGTAATGCTTGGTTAGATATTGGTCCTACTTTAGTGTTGATTGAAGGGTCAAGATGATAAGTTGGTCCTACTTTAGTGTTGTTGGGGTTAGAGAGTCCCCTGTTAGTTTTTAGTGTTCGAGGGGGTGGGGAGGAGGTGGTGTGCTCAGATTATGTCAGTCCTGCCTTAGTGTTGTTACTAGCTTAGGATGATTAGGTGGTTATACTTTTGTGTTAATTGCCAGTTGGTGATTTATTATTAGTCCTACTTTAGTGCCAGTGCCAGCTTTTGGTTCAAAATGGGGGCCAGAAAGGGACCACAAAGAGGGCAAAATGGTAGACCTGAGACCCCCAAGGGAGAAGGGGGGTTGGCTGAAAAGTGCGTGCAAGAAGGTTTCTACCCAGAAGGGGCAGACGTTTAAGGGCCTATTTTTCCCCCAGGAGTAACAATACAAGGGCGTGTGGTCGAAGACACTGCCAGGTTGGGGGGGGGGTTGGTCAGGCCCCTGTTGATTTGTAGGGCCTAAGGAACACTGGGGGGCCCAGGGGCAGGACGAGGGCCGACGCGTATGGAGATGCCGCCCGCCTCCCGTCAAAACCGCGGTAGTAGCACTTTGAGCCTAAATGGCCTTCGGCTCAAGCACACATACACACACCTGAATCCCTTGGTGATTCCTCGCAGGCCAGTGCCGAACGAGCCAGTCACCGAGCTTTGGGGGCAGGAAGATGAATCCTGGGTTGGTCCCTTGAAGGAGGGGGTCCTCCAGTGTTGGAGCACGGAGGAGGGTGCGCTCCCTGAAAGTGGCCTGGAGCAAAATAGTGAGACGTGGGCAAGGGCAGGGCAAGATCGACTGCCAACCAGCCACTCCGACGTGAGTTTGGGGCAGGAAGATGCCCTCCAGGTTTGGTCCACTGAAGGAGGGTGTCCTCCGGTGAAGGAGCGCAGAGGAGGGAGCGCTTCCCGAAGGCGGCCTGGAGGCCTTTGGCGAATAGTGAGTGGTGGGCAGGGGCAGGGCAAGATCGAGTGCCCCCCAGAAACGTCGGTCCGAGCTCTACTCGTTGGGGGGGCGATGAGCAGCCCCCAGCAAAGATGCATGAGCGAGAAGGGACAAGAAGCCGGCATCGAATGACGGGAGGAAAGCAACCGCTGGATTCCAGCAAGATCGGCTGCCCTTCAGCTCAGAGGCGACGATGGGGAGGCTCTCACCTCACAATCTGGGCTCCGGATCCGGTACTCCAACCACAGCTGAGCAGCAGGCAGCCGGCTGAGGACTAGAGGAAGACTCGGGTAAGTCTGAAAGGATCTCCTCTTGATAGATCTGACTGCCCTCTTTGTAAACAAGCTCTGCTTACTGTCGCTTGGGCAAAGGAGGAGCTTGATAGTAGTTTTCTTCAGTATTTCTTTTTAGTGTTCTTTAGTTGCTTTAGTTGTCCTTGATAGATGTTTCGTTTGTTGTCTTGTCGATGCGGCGGATACAGGAGATGCCTAAAGGACACCCCAGAATTTTCACTGATTGTGATCCTGTCCCTCAGGAGCTACGGGAGGTGCTTCCTCCCTCACGGCCATCTTGCCTATGCCTATGATTCATAATCATTAAATCCTACAAGTTGTTGAATGTTCAATACTACCCAAAAGAGCATAACACAAATCAGCACGTCAGAAAATCCTGCAAATGAGATTCACGCTGTTTCCAGTAAAAGAATTCAGATCACCATGGGCTTCTAAAACATACATAAACCTAAGGTGAGGCTTTGTCATAATAAACATGAGTCGTTCATCCACCTTGTTTGCTACTGTCGGGTGGTTAACCCAGAGCAGAAAATTTACATAAAGCAGGTCATGCTCACTAATAATCTGACAAGCTGCAATGAAGCGGCAAAACATATCCTGAACACAAGGTGCATATCAGAGTGTTGGCGTGCCTGGTCCTTAGTAAGTAAACATACAAGGGGACGCGTATAAGCCAATGAACCTTTTGGATTGCATAGAGTATCCTAGCCATGTAGTGACTAATGTTATTAAAATGCACTATAACCAATCAATAATCACTAAGGGAAACATTAGTCATTAGACAACTAGATCAACATTTTCCATGAATGACCACAACTCAGTAAATGTTTTAACAATTTTTATTTCCCTGTTAGTTACAATTCTAAAGGCATCGGTTAACTCAAGCTTTATTTAATCAGCTCCGAACTAATTCATTAGTGACCACCAATAACATAATCTAATCAGAACTTGAGAAAACACATGCTCTAATGCTCCAGTATAAGCTAGCAAAGATGAATATATCAACATTAATAGCAGAGATCAGCAATCAGTTTGTCAATCATTTGTCAATGTCAGCGTCACCCAAGGTAACCTTACCTAACCCAGATTAGCATTATCATGTGGGTCTTCATGTGAAAACAATTTAGAAACGAGAATTTGGAAAACATCTAGCTAAGAGGAAAACTATCAAAACAGCACAGTTGGTACCTAGAAAGAAAGGCACAAAAGTTAATCAGTCACATTGTCATATCTACCTATCCACAGAATAGATCAGCAACAAAGTCAGTCTTTGTCTTCAGGTCATCAATCGATCAGCAATGCATCAGGCTCTCAAGCGCAGAAGCCCAATGACAGAATCTCGAATCGCGTCTCCTGACATCATCAATTCTCCCCTCACATCTGAAGTTTTAGCCCCTTGTCATGACTTTTTGTTAGAGTTTCTCAGTCCATCCCTCTAATTCCTAATTGATCAATTAATCACCGGTTATGACTCTACCTAATAATATTAATTTTGCAAATCTATGAATTCTAAAACTACACCACTCTTCGTTCATTGATTGGTTCACTGAACGATGTCCTCATCATCCGGTTCATCAAGTATAGAAAGTGTTGCATCTTCTTCTCCAGTCAGTGTCTCTATTGTTTAAGTCCTGGGAAAGTACATCGAGTCTGTCTTACATCAAATTGTTACATTCTTAGTTCAATCATCTCCTGTCCGTCCGTACATTGGAGAAAACTCTAGCAAAGCAGATTTTATTAATACAAGTGGTCATGGTTAGTTCAACACGTTTGCTTTCCTCCAGTGTGCTCTAATAATTCAGCTTCTGCAGGAGGCCTGGCAACTAGGCCACAACTTCGGCTAAGTTAACTCTACAATATAATGTGAAACATAGGTTATACATCTTAATATAACATATAACTACGTTATTATTACATATTTTCATTATTTCACGCAATGTTAATCATTTTAGTACAATCTCGCATAAACTGACTGTCACCCTCCGTGGGCACATTTTTGAAACGTGCACATTATTTTTCTACAATTAATTTTCTATGAACTTCTTGTTAATCAAAACACATAAACATTCCTTTAAAATTTCTAATTAGCATATCTGCTTCAACAAGAGCGCTGTCTTTATGTAACATATTTACACTTTTTTTTTTTTTTAAACTATACTAACCTTTTCTATAAATTTGTTGGTTCTGCTTTTTTAATCATTTGCTAGATTTTTCAGAATCATTCAGATAGTCCGATGGCATTGGGCAATGTTTTAGATATTTCCTAATTTTTTGTAATGATTTGAATTAATCAAATACAATAAAATGTAACCTACTTATTTAGCATAGTAGGTATGTAGATAGGAAGTGTGAGATAGTTATGGCAAGTAGATAGGTATGCTAGGTGAGGCATGGTGGGCTTTCTGTGTACAATGCATGCATGAAGTGAAGAACTGAGGCCCCCAATACAACCCTGGTGGTCTGTGGTAAAGCGGCGGTAAAACCGCCAACAGGCCGGCGGTAAAAAAAATGGAATTGTGACCATGGCGGAAACCGCCAACATAGACAGCCACTTTAACACTCCGACCGCCACAGCGGTACAAACAAACAGCATGGCGGTCACCGCCAACAGACAGGCGGAAGACAATGAACCGCCCACACTATTATGAGAGGCCAATCCGCCACCTTTTCCGGGGGCGGATTCAACGCGAACAAAAACATGGCGGAAACAGGACTTGGGAGGGGAAACACTCACCTTCACACACCCAACGAGGAACCAAGACACCATGGAGCCTGAACTCCAAATACTCCCTGCGATAGTCTTCCTGCTCCTCTACCAGGAGCACGACCGACAGCGGCGACGACCACGATGAGTACTGCACCTACAACACAGGGGAGAGGGGAGGGAAAAGAGAGTGACACACACATGTAACACCCCCACCTCCACCCTCACCCACAACACCACACACACAAATATATGCTGCAACATTAGATTTACATCCCCCAGTGCCCCCCGGAAGAACGCAAGGCTTTGTGCTCAGAGTGCTTCATACTGCCAAGGACTGAGGTAGTGGATGCCTTTCTCCACTGGTTCTGGAGGGGGCTTTGTGCCCAGAGTGCTTCACCCTGCCAAGGACTGAGGTAGTGGATGTATCTCTCCACTAGTTTTGGAGGGGTCTTTGTGCCCAGAGTGCCTCATCCTGCCAAGGACTGAGGTAGTGGATGTGACACTCCACTGACGGTGGGGCAACATGGAAGCTGCGCCGGCCCCTGGTACTGACCACCAGCCTCGTACGAATGACCACTGGGGATGGCAGCCATGTCTGCGGTGGTACCACTGGCTCAGGATGTTGCGTGGCCGCTGGCGGTGCTGGTGGCGGGATCAAGAGCGGCGGTGCTTGAGACGATCATTGGGGCGGCGGTGCTTGTGGCGGTCATTGGGCCGGCGGTGCTGGTGGCGGCCTCACTGACTGCAGTGCAGGTGGATGGCTCACTGACTGCCGTGCAGGTGGCTGGCTCACTGACTGCCGTGCTGGTGGCTGGCTCACTGACTGCGGTGCTGGCAGCGGTGTCAATAGCGGCGGTGCTGGTAGTGGGCTCACTGACCGCGGTGCTGGCGGCGGTGTCAGCAACAGCGGTGCAGGTGGTGGGCTCACTGACCGCGGTGCTGGCGGCGGTGTCAGTAGCGGCGGTGCTGGTGGCGGGCTCACTGACTGTGGTGCTGGCAGCGGTGTCAGTAGCAGCGGTGCTGGTGGCGGGCTCAATGACTGTGGTGCTGGTGAAGGGCTCAGTATCTGGGGTGCTGGCGGTGGTGTCCGTGGTGGCGCTGCATGTGGCGGTGCCTGTGGCACTCTTGTCCACCGTGCAGGTTGGCGGCAACGTTGACTTGCCTTTCTTTTTCAGACCCTTCCCCACCTTGGATGGTTGCACAGCTGTCTTGCCACTCCAACTATTGTCTTGGCTGAGCCCTTGGTGGCAGGTGTTTTGGCCTTCTCCCTCCAGGATGTGGGCAACTTCTTCTGTTTTAGAGGTGGGGGAAGGTCCTTGGCCTCGCTCCTTGGGACACTGGCAGCCCTGTTGCTTGCCGCACTCCAGAATCCAGATATTGCTGGCACCAGTGTGCCCGGTGATGTGGTGGCTGAGGTGCTGGGTTGGGAACTCGAAAGGCGGGCCCTATGGGACGGACGTGGGGGGGAGGTGTAGGGAAGAGGTCAACATTTGATAGGAAAAGCTTTTTAGACACACTGGGATGGGTAGATGGAGGGGGTTTGGGAGTGGAGGAAGAGGCAGTGGTTGTCGGAGGTGTTCGTATGCTGACTTTGGGTGAAGGTGCATGGGCTGGAGGCTGTCGTGAGGCGGATGGCTGTTGGGTGGTTGTGTGACTGGGTTTGTGTAGTTTGGGAGGAGGGCTCACAGACACACTGGGAGAGGACACAGGGGATGTGTGAATGGTAGTAGGGGTGGTGAGTGCACGTGAGCGGTGTGTGGTGATGGGCGTGCTGGTGATGGAGGTAGTGGCTGAAGATGTAGTGCATGCAGGTGTGAGTGGAGACGTGACAGGGAGGGAGGAGGGAGATGTTGAGGAGGGGGATACAGTGGATGTTGGTATATGTGCATGGGTATGCTGCTTGTGTGAGTGCTTGTGGGATGTGTGTTGCTTATGTTTGCCAGAGCCACCCTTGTGTGTTGAGGTGTGTGCATGCTGGTCTGATGGTGTGCTTGGGCTAGGCTGAGGTACAGGGGATTGGGTGTGGGTGGAGGAAGTTGGAGGGGGGAGGCTGGACACAGGGACAATGGCTGCCATCAGTGCTGAGGTCAGAGCCTGAAATGCTCGCTGTTGGGCTGTCTGGCCAGAATGAATGCCCTTCAGGTATGCATTTGTCTGTTGCAACTGCCTCTCTACACCCTGGATGGCTTTCAGAATGGTAGACTGCCCAACAGTGAGGGATCTCAGGAGGTCAATAGCATCCTCACTGAGGGCAGCAGGGCTCACTGGGGCAGGGCCTGAGGTGCCTGGGGTGAAGGAGATGCCCACCCTCCTGGGTGAGCGACCACAGGACACATGCTGAGGGGCTGCTGGGAGGGATATGCTGGTAGGGATAGGCTGGTAGGGGGGGTGGAGGTTGTACCTGTAGATGCGGTGGGCACAGAGGGGCCTACCACCGCAAGGGAGCTCCCATCAGAGGAATAGTCGGTGTCGCTGGTCTCAGCTCCTGTCCCCGCCGTGGAGCTCCCCTCGCCGTCAATCTCACTGGCGACTTCAGACTCCATTGTCTCGCCCTCCAGGGCCATGTGGGATGCAGCTCCCTCCTGCTCCGGTGGCACAGCTCCTCAGCCTGATGATGCTAATGCACACAAGAACAGGGAGACCACAAAAAGGGGGGGAAGAAAGAAGAAAGACATGTTCAGTGCATTCAATACCACTACCGTTGGCGGACACTACAGACACAGCAGCCCTGTGCACTACGCCATGCAGTTCCCTAATTAATCACAAGGACATGGGGTACATGGCCTATGTCCCATTGCTGCACACATGGAAGTCACAGGAGTGTGACTAGGTGTAGATGGCTCTTACCACTGGTGGGGTTGGGGTGCCACTTAGCCTGCCTCACAGAGGGTCCTTGCCCACAAAGCTCGCCCTAGCCTAGGCGAACCCACTGCCCAGCTCCCCCACCCAGAAACCTCCAATGCGCTCAGAGTCAGAGGGATGTGATGGTACTCACCCCCTTGTGGCTGCTGTGATGCCCTCAAGCACCCATCCAACTCCGGGTACGCCACCGCCAGGATCCAGAACATCAGGGGGGTCATGGTGCGACGGGCACCCCTCCCACGTTGGGAGGTCATCCCCAGCTGGGCCTCCGCCGTCTCCTTGCTCCAGTGGCGAATGTCCTCCCATCTTTTACGGCAGTGGGTGCTACGTCTGTGGTGGACCCCCCATGGTCCGGACGTCCTTGGCGATGGCACGCCAAATATCCTTCTTCTGGTGGGCGCTGACCTAGAGGAATAGTACAGGGGAATAGGAAAAACATTAACTGTCCGGACTGTCACAGTCATTATCCCACGTTCCCACCCTTGGCCTGACACACATACACTCACTGTCCGATCATGCAGGCCTCATTCCCCCCCGTATCTTCCATCCACACCACTCCAAACAGGCATTGCCCATACAGCATGCTCACAGTGTACTCACCTGTTTGTCTGGAGGACCGTAGAGTAGCGTGTACTTGGGGAGGAGCCCCATCCACTAGTTTATCCAACTCCTCCGATGTGAAGGCAGGAGCCCTTTCCCCAGACACATGAGCCATCTTCGCTTTCAGACTGAGGTCACAGCAGCACTTGCAGTGTAGGTCCTCTCCTGTCGAAGATCAGGTATCAATTGAGTGAACAGACGAAAATGGCAGTCACGTCCGCGGCATTGAGTACCATCACCGCCGGCGTACATCGTCACTGGCTCCTGGAACCCATAGGGCCCAATGTTAACCAATGCAGGATTGGGCGCGGTCTTCGACCGCCTACCGCAACGGTGTACAACGCCAGCGCAGTTACCTCATATCCCCTTGTCCCACATTACAGATCAGGCAGCCGCCATTTCAGGGGGCCACATGGAATTAATTTTAAATGCATCACACATATATAGGCCTTTCATATACACAGAGACAGGCACATAGCGTATTGACAAATGTGTGCAATAAAATTGTTTTTTTACTACTCAGTGTTGGCTGACTCTGTGCTCGCTGTTCTCATCCATAAGGCACGTCCACTGGGGCAGGTGAGGAGATGGCGGCATCGTCCGGTGTACAGACCGCTGGTGGACCTGTCGACAATAGAAGAGAGAAATGTAATAGTCACCTACAGACTTGATCGTGCCACAATCCAGGAACTGTGTGCCCAGTTGGAGCCAGACCTGATGTCAGCAATCCGCCATCCCACAGGAATCCCCCCTCTAGTGCAGGTCCTGTCAGTACTCCATTTCCTGGCAAGTGGGTCTTTTCAAACAACAGTGGCCATAGCATCAGGGATGTCCCAGCCTATGTTCTCAAATGTGTTGTCCAGAGTGTTGTCTGCCCTGCTGAAACACATGCGCAGCTACATCGTGTTCCCTCAGGTGGAGGATTTGCCTACAGTGAAAGGTGACTTCTATGCCCTGGGACATATCCCCAACATCATAGGTGCCATTGATGGGACACATGTTGCATTGGTCCCCCCCGCAGGAGTGAACAGGTGTACAGAAACCGGAAGAGCTACCATTCAATGAATGTGCAGATGGTGTGTTTGGCCGACCAGTACATCTCCCATGTGAACGCCAAGTTTCCTGGCTCAGTGCATGACGCTTACATTCTGAGGAATAGCAGCATCCCTTATGTGATGTGGCAAGTCCAGAAGCACCATCTGTGGCTAATAGGTGAGGACAAGGACCCCATACCCTGTGAATAGTTGTCTGAGTCTGGGGTTGTCCCTCGTTGTTAGTGTGTGTCTAACTGATTTCCCTCGACATTTGAGGGTGACTCTGGTTACCCCAACCTGTCACAGCTACTGACCTCAGTGAGAAATCCCAGGACAAGGGCAGAGGGACGCTACAATGAGGCACATGGACGAACTAGGAGGGTGATAGAAAGGACCTTTGGCCTCCTGAAGGCCAGGTTCCAGTGCCTCCATATGACAGGTGGTTCCCTATACTACTCACCAAAGAAGGTGTGCCAGATCATCGTGGCCTGCTGTATGCTGCACAACTTGGCTTTGCAACGACAGGTTCCTTTTCTGCAGGAGGATGGTCCAAAAGGAGATCTTGTGGCAGCTGTGGAGCCTGTGGACAGGGAAGAAGAGGAGGCAGAAGAAGAGGACATAGACAACAGAAACAAAATGATCCAGCAATACTTCCAGTGAGACACAGGTAAGAAGACATCACTGCCTGCAACATCTGATAAAATTGTTAGACCTATCATCTGTCTGCCACTTTCACCCACTGTATGGACCCCGAATTGTCACTTTGCCTTTCCATTTCACAGATGTGGGTCCCACTGTGTGACCTCTGCTATGTTACCTCATGGTCTAGAGCTGTGTGAGATAGGTATGTTGACAATAGAATGGACATTGCAATTTTCCTCAGTTATTACAAATACACATTTGTGAAAGCACAGACTGACTCCAGATTGTTTTGTGATTCAAGGGTGTTTATTTAAGTGCTAAATAGTGGAGGGGGTTGTAAATGGTCAGGGGTGATGGTGGAGGAATGTCCATGGCAGAGTCCAGTTATTTGTCTCACAGGTGCATTGTCCAAAGGGGTATAGGAAGTGGAGCTAGGGTAGTTTAAGGATGGAGAGGGTGACAAAGTGGGACAGAAGGATGACATTCAGGGTGGTCTAATTTCTTGGCGGGGGTCTTGGCATTGTTCTCTGTCTTTGTCCTGGATCTCAGGGACCGCTTGTGGGGTGATTCTCCATCTGCAGGGGGTGGGGTGCTGGTGTTGTGGTCCTGTGGCGGTGCCTCCTGTCCACTAGCACCGGCAGAAGTGGTGGGAAGTTTCATCGTCCAGGCTAGTGTCAGGGGCCCCTTGTTGTGCCACAGTGTCCCTCCTGGTGTTAACAAGGTCCTTCAGCACCCCTACAATGGTGCCCAGGGTGGTGTTGATGGACTTGAGTTGCTCCCTGAACCCCACATACTGTTCCTCCTGCAGCCGCTGGGTCTCCTGTACCGTTACCATCGTCTCCTGGGAATGATGGTACGCTCCCATGATGTTGGAGAGGGCCTCATGGAGAGTGGATTCCCTGGGCCTGTCCTTCCCCTGTCGCACAACAGACCTCCCAGTTCCCCTGTTTTCCTGTGCCTCTGTCCCCTGAACCGTGTGCCCACTGCCACTGCCCCCAGGTCCCTGCTGTTCTTGGGTTTGTGTGTTTGCCTGGGTTCCCTGTAGTGGTGGACACACTGCTGCTTGACGTGTCCTGGGGACAGAGGTATGGGCCCGCTGAGTGGGTGCTGTGCTGGTGTTTCCTGAGGGGGGAGGCTCTGTGGTGGCCTGTGACTGTGTCCGGGCTGGTCATCTAGATCCAGTTGGACAGAGCTGCTGTCATCACTCTGGGCCTCTTCTGTGGGGGGGTGGACATGTCTGGAACCTCCTGTCCGGTGACGTTGGGTAGGGGCCCTGCAGGGGAGTAAAGGCATGATTATTGCATTTGTGTGTGCCATGGTGTGCAGTGGGTGGGTGACCCTGTACCCCAGTGCTTACATTCTTGTCTAGGACCTTGTGTGATAATTGTTTTGGGGTCTGTGTGGGTATCTGTAGTGGACATGATTTGGTGATGGGTGTCCATGCTTTGTTGTGGCATGCAGGGCTTGGTGTTGGGATGTGTGGTTTGTGATAATGGGACATATGTGAGGAGTTGTAGTGATGGGGGTGAGGGTGGGGGTATGTGATAGCATGCAGGTAGGGTGGGGGATATGGCAGTTAAAGATTGGACTTACCAGAGTCCATTCCTCCTGCTACTCCTGCGAGGCCCTCAGGATGCAGTATAGCCAAGACCTGCTCCTCCCATGTTGTTAGTTGTGGGGGAGGAGGTGGGGGTCCGCCGCCAGTGATCTGAACTGCAATGTGGTGTCTTGAGACCACGGAATGTACCTTACCCCGTAGGTCGTTCCACCTCTTCCTGATGTCATCCCGTGTTCTTGGGTGCTGTCCCACTGCGTTGACCCTGTCCACGATTCTGTGCCATAACTCCATCTTCCTAGCTATGGAGGTGTGCTGCACCTGTGATCCGAATAGCTGTGGCTCTACCCGGATAATTTCCTCCACCATAACCCTGAGCTCCTCCTCAGAAAACCTGGGGTGTCTTTGCAGTGCCTTGGGGTGGTGTGGGTGATATGTGAGGTGGTGTGTGTTGTGATGTGTGAGGGGATGTGTTTGTGTGTGTTGTGTGAGGTGCGTGGATGTTGTGTGAGTGATGGTGTTGAGTGCCTGTGGATGCTAGTTTGTTAATGGTGGTGTCTCTCTCTGGCCTTTTGTCACAATTCTGGTCCTAAGGGTTTGTGGAGGATGTGGGTTTGTGTTTTATATTGTATTGAGTGTGTGGTGTGTGTATGTGTATCAGGTGTGTGTATTTCGATTTGTCCAATGTGGTTGTGTTTTGTAAATGTGTGTGTGTTTTGAGCGCGGCGGTGTGTACGGCCAATGGTTTACTGCGGTTGAAAGACCACCACATGGATTCGTGGGTCGTGATAGTGTGGGCGTATTCCTGTTGGCGTGACGGTGTCGGTTTGGTTATTGCCAGTTTATCACTGACCTTTGGTGTGGCGGACTTGTGTGGGTGTCTGGATTTTGGCGGATTCCGAGCTCTGGGTCCTAATAGCTGTAGCGGAATTCCGCGGGCGTGGCGGTGTGTCGGCGGTCTTCTGCACGGCGGTAGGCGGCATTTACTGCCAATGTTGTAATGAGGGCCTAAATATATTACAGCAGTGTGACCATTTATGAAGTAAAATACTTCCTCATGCATTGCAATGGAAGATAAAAGAACACAGCCAAACACCTAATAGCATGAAGTTAAAGTTATTCTTTTCTGAGGAGAAGCTCGCATATAGGATGGGATGTAATACTTGAGAAATGCATTATGCACGTAGAAATTGCAACAGATTTACAGAACAGAACATGCCCTAGAAATCTTCACTGTACCATTACTTGGAGTCAGGCCTCCAAAATTGATATTTCTGGCCTGTGGTTGCAAACTAGGCCAGGATAAAAGTTGTGTTATGCTAGCATAATTACTGTAATTTTGGTAATTGCGCCTTGCTCTTGCTACACAAGTTCTCTAAATGATGTCATTATGCCAGATCACGTAATTATGCACTGTTCTTGGTTCAAAATTACTGTAAACGCACAGGAACACGCGTGAATAAAAGAGCATGAGCAGCTGTTGGTTGCTGTCTTTGTTTTCGTTTTTTCAGCATGAAATACATCCTTGCATCCAAAGTGGGCGGTAATACAAATTTTGCACTAAAAGACAATGCCAAATAGCAATTTCATTTTATGTAAATTGGCGTAACTGTGCCACAATTTTGCATATTAATGCAAAAGTAAATTATTCACATTTCACACACCCTTAGTGCAGAATTACTGCTTTTTGGAATTCACTAATGTCTTATAAAGTTAGCATGTAAAAGTGATTTTGATGCTGGTTACTGTGTGAATTCAATGGAATCACTGTTGTTTCCATACTCCTTTTAAGGAGTTTGCCAAGGCTCAGAACTATGAACAAAGAGAGTGAATTCCCTTGTGCAAATGCACTTCTCTTTTTTTCTCAGCTGGAAAATATTTTCCCCATGGTAAAAGCCCTTCTCCTACACCTGTACCAAATATCTGGGTGATCTGTTTACCTTGCCACCATGGATCGAAAGTTATGCCAGGCCTGTACCAAAGTAAATATCCTACTATTTCCATCACAGATATGGTTCATATGTTAGTTTGGGGATGCCAACAAAGTTCCATGTTTGTGGGTTTTTACAAATTTTCAAGGTAAACCACACCATGAAACAGGTCTGGAAGAGATCTCCTACACCCATCGGTAAATAAGTTTATAGACTGCCTGGAGCCCTTTCGTGAATTCCTCACAAACACGTAGAAAAGGTAATTTTGGTGATAGTCTTAGGTAGTGAACAGGGCTCTAAATCTTTATCTCTGTGCAGAATTTTTTTCTTCACGACCTGCTTGCTAGTAGGGTCAAATGAGTTTTCTTTGTCTTAGGGACAATCTGCGGTTTCACACATACTACGAGCTTATGCTGATCCATTTTTCCAGGTACTTGTACTATACCGGAACTCTTTTCATTCCTGGGTTGTTTTTTGGAGCTGTGTTTCAGTTCCCGTGGCTGTGCAGGATTTAGGATCATGTTAGCCTAATCAGCTAGAACCAGTCTCCTGCTGCTTTTGGTAGCACTGGGTTCCCTGTCTTTGATTTTACAGGTGCTTACCTAAGCAAAAGAGAAAAAATGTCAACTGTTACGGTTTGGTGTAGTATGAGTACCACCCTAAGTCAGTAGGACTCCCTCGCCACCAAAACTTTGATCTCTCTGCTTAACTTGTTGGTGAGGAACCTCTGGGTTTCCAACATCATACATTTGCTGGCTCAGCCGTCAGCAGCTTATGCTCTGGAGGCTCATCCTCCACAGTCCGCCATGTCACTGCATCACTAGAACTGTCCTCTTTAACTGCTTTAGTGTAGGTGTCGGCCACTGCCCGACGCCCACACAACCTCCTTGGTGCGGATCACGACCGGTGGCCGACACCAGGGAGGGGGTTATAAAATAGTCAGATGCAACGCACCTGAGGATTTTTTTTAATGTAAAAATACCCCGGGAGACACAGAAGATCTTCCCTATCGCCCGCCCACTCACCCGGCCCTTTATGACACAGTTTGTTTTCTTCATTGGAGCAGAAAGTGGCCTTGCGGCTGCTTCCTACTCCAGTAGAGAAAACAGCCCCAAACGGCCTTCTCCATGTTTGAAAGACCATCACCTTTCAAATGAGGCCTTCCTGAACCGGGCAGTTGCACTGCGATCGAGGGGCACGAAACCCCACTAGACACCCGGGATTTCACTTGGAGGGGGTCGGCCCCCCCAGGGGCATATCATTTTATTTAAAAGGTAGGTTAGCCCCCCAGGGGTTATTGTGGGAGCAATAATTTTTTTTTAGTAGTTGTGTGATTTCCCTGGGGGCCACTATGGCCCCCAAGGAAACCATAATGCTACTAAAAAAAAATCTATCTCTCTCTCTCTATATATATATATATGTATGTAGGTTTTGTAAGGCAGGCACCTGTGTTTTTGTTCCTGGGTTCGGCGACCTTACAGGGAAACCTACCAAACCCAGACATTTCTGGAAACAAGACATCCAGTAGAGTCCACAGAGGTGTGACTTGTGTTGAATCCCCAAAGTTTTCTTACCCAGAATACCCTGCAAAGGTGAAATGCTGAATAAAAACTCACATTTTTCTTGCATTTCTGTCACACAAACTACAGGAATATGCTGGGATCCACAAAATTCCTACCACCCAGTGTTTCCCCACCAGTCCTGGTAAAAATGCTACCCCGCTTGAGTGTCTATACCTAGTGCCTGCGTCAGGAATGGATCACCCCAGTGTCAACAGTTGCCCTCATGTAAGGACCAACATTGACCGTTGTGTGATCTATTCCTGTTGCGGGCACTAGGTCTACCCCCACAAGTGAGATACCATTCTTATCGGGAGACTTAGAGGAGTGCTGGGTGGAAGGAAATTTGTAGCTCCTCTCAGATTTCCAGAACTTTCTATCCCCGAAATGTGTGGAAAAAGTTTTTTTTTTGCCAAATATTGAAGTGTACAAAGGATTCTGGGTAACATAACCTTGTGAGAGTGCCACAAGTTACCCAATCCTGGGTTCCTCTAGGTATCTAGTTTTCAAAAATGTACTGGTTTGGTAGGTTTCCCTAGGTACAGGCTGAGCTAGAGACCAAAATCCACAGCTAGGCACTTCACAAAAAACACATCAGTTTTCAAGGTAAACATTTGATGTGTCCATGTTGCGTTTAGGGGTGTTTCTTGTCACGAGCACTAGGCCTATCCACACAAGTGAGGTACCATTGTTATCAGGAGACTTTGGGGAATGCTGGGTGGAAGGAAGTGTGTTGCTTCTCTCAGATTCCAGAACCTTAGATCACCGAAAGGTGAGGAAAAGGTGTTTTTTTGCCAAATTTTGAAGTTTGCAAAGGATTCTGGGTAACAGAACTTGGTGAGAGTCCCACAAGTCACCCCATTCTGAATTCCCCTAGGGGTCTAGTTTTAAAAAATATATAGGTTTGCTAGGTTTCCCTAGGTGCTGGCTGAGCTAGAGTCCAAAATCCACAACTAGGCCCTTTGCAAAAAACATGTCTTTTTTCTTCGGAAAAATATGATGTGTCTTCGTTGTGTTTTGGGGCTTTTCCTGTCACAGGCACTAGGCTTACCCACACAAGTGAGGTACCATTTTGCTGGGTGGAAGGATATGTGCAGCTCCTCTCAGATTCCAGAACTTTCCAGCACACCGAAATCTGAGGGAAAAGTGTTTTTTTTGCCACATTTTGAGGTTTGCAAAGGATTGTGGGTAACAGAAACTGGTGAGAGCCCCCAAGTCACCCCATCCTGGATTCTCCCAGGTGTTTAGTCTTCAAACAGGCACAGGTTTGGTTGGTTTCCCTAGGTGCCAGCTGAGCTAGAGGCCAAAATCCACCTCTAGCACTTTCCAAAAATGTCAGATTTCAATGTGAAAGTGTGATGTGTCCATGTCGTTTCCTGTCGCAGCCATTAGGCCTACCCACGCAAGTGAGGTACAATTTTTATCGGAAGATTAGGGGGAACACAGAATAGCAGAACAAGTGTTATTACCTCTTGTCTTTCTCTACATTTTTTCCTTCCAAATGTAAAACAGTGTGTAAAAAAGATGTCTATTTGAGAAATGCCCTATAATTCACATGCTAGTATAGACACCCCAGAATTTAGAGATGAGCAAATAACCACTGCTTCTCAACACCTTATCTTCTGCCCATTTTGGAAATACCAAGGGTTCCTTGATACCTATTTTTCACTCTTTATATTTCAAAAAATTAAATTGCTGTACACCCAGTATACTATAAAAACCCATTGCAAGGTGCAACTCGTTATTGGCTCTGGGTACCTAGGGTTCTTGATGAACCTATTAGCCCTGTATATCCCCGCAACCAGAAGAGTCCAGCAGACGTAATAGTATATTACTTTTGAAAATATGACATCACATGAAAAAGTTACAGAGTAAAACGTGGAGGCAAATGGCTGGTTTTTTACCTCAATTTAAATATTTCTTTATTTCAGCTGCTATTATCTACACAAATTACCCCTCATTGAATTCAGAATTTTGTCTACTTTTCAGAAATGTTTAGCTGTCCTAGATCCAACATTGGTTTCAAACCCATTTCTGTCACTAACTGGAAGGAGGCTAAAAGCACAAATAATAGTAAAAATGGGGAATGTCCCAGTAAAATGCCAAAATTGTGTTGAAAAATGTGGTTTTCTGATTCAAGCCTGCCTGTTCCTGAAAGCTGGGAAGATGGTGATTTTAGCACCGCACACCCTTTTTTGATGCTATTTTCAGGGGAAAAAACACATGCTTTCTTCTGCAGCCCTTTTTCCCATTTTTCTGAAAAAACTATTTTTTTGCTGTATTTTATCTAATTTCTGGGTACCTTTTGAATCCTTAGGATGTTGGAAAAAAAGGACGCAAATTTGGCGTGGATAGCTTATGTGGACAAAAATTTATGAAGGTCTAAGTGCAAACTACCCCAAATAGCCCACAAAGGGCTCAGCACTGGGGAGGGGGTGGTGGGCCAGCAGCCAAGAGGTTAAGTCAATATTTCCGTGCATATTTTTTCAATCAGGAGTGCCATGTTGGCGAACCTTAGCACGAAAAAAAATTCTGAGACCCAAAGTGATGAAAAAAACCTCCCTTTAAATTTAGGCTATTGATTCTTTTCAGAAACATCCCCCTACATTAGGCAGAGCAGGCCACCAAGAAATAGTCTTCATAGCATTGCATTTGTAAACAAAAGTGATCGACCTTGTTTATGGAAGAACCTTCATCAGAAAAGCGCCACTGGAGCAATATGGAAATTAAAATCTCAACATATCTTATGTAACTCCAAAATCTTTTTTTTTCTATGATCGCATGGCATCCCCGTTTACTGTCTGCAGCACCCCACTGAACTATTAGGCTTTCACTCAATGTACATTGCAGATTTGTATCCCGGAACCTATCTGATCAACTTCGCATGGACCCTAAAACCATGCTCACCTGAGTCATTTCGCTGCTCCCATGTGAAAATATTTGCAAGGTTGTGGTGGGGGGGAGGGAGAATTAGAGCACACTACATGAACATTCTCAATAAAATACTACATATAAAATACACTGTTTCAGTTTTTGAGAAGAAGGAAGGCGAACTACCTCTTCTTCTAATGCCCATCTTTGAAAAATATACAGCTTTCTTGGTAACAACATTATTTTAACTTATTTTGACATGGCAAATGAAGAACCACGATTAGAGAACCAAAATACCAATGTGATGTTTGCTTAAGTTGTAGATGCTTGACAGTTCTCATATTCACTCAAACTTAGGAAATCAAGTGCCTTTGTTACCAAACGAATGAGAGGAAAATATCCATGTACGGTATCCCAGAAAGACATAGGGGGTGATTCTAAGTCTGGCGGGCGACGGAGGCCGCCCGCCAGACTTCCCCCTCCAAAATACCGCTCCGCGGTCGAAAGACCGCTGAGGGTATTTTGGGTTTTGCACTGGGCTGGCGTGCGACTGCCAAAAGGCCGCCCGGCAGCCCAGTGCAAAACTACCTTCCCACGAGGACGCCGGCTCCGAATGGAGCCGGCGGAGTGGGAAGGTGCGACGGGTGCAGTGGCACCCGTCGCGAATTTCACTGTCTGCAATGCAGACAGTGAAATTCTTTGTGGGGCCCTCTTACGGGGGCCCCTGCAGTGCCCATCCCATTGGCATGGGCACTGCAGGGGCCCCCAGGGGCCCCACGACAACCCATACCGCCATCCTGTTCCTGGCGGGCGAACCGCCAGGAACAGGATGGCGGTATGGGCTGTCAGAATCTCGCTGCGCCGCCATGGAGGATTCAAATGGGCAGCAGAAAACCGGCGGGAGACCGCCGGTTTTCCACTTCTGACCGCGGTCAAACCGCCGCGGTCAGAATGCCCAGCGAGGCACCGCCAGCCTGTTGGCGGTGCCCCCGTCATTTTAGCCCTGGCGGTCCTGGACCGCCAGGGTTAAAATGACCCCCATAATTTAGACAAAGTTACAGCTGGATTGATTTTCTATTATGCTGTATGCAATATTCAGATTTTATGTGAATTATAGAAAAGTATCTCCTTCTTAAATTCAGAAAAATGTCTAGGGACCCTTAATTGTCCTAACATTATCAAGCAGAAAAAAAGGCATTGAAAACCCTTGTTAAGAAAGACATTGACCACCTGCTATGAACATTCAAGACATACTTGTGAACAACGTTTGTTTTTATTCTACTCAGCTTGTTTATTAGAACTCACAAAATCAATTTTTAGAAATATAAATCATTCATCGGAGGGACCTATAGAACAAGTGCTTACACCATTTTATTGAAAATGAAAAAACACACTTTTTTGCCAAGCATTGCACATTTTTAAGGAACTGGTCATGAAACTGACGCCGATCAGCGATACCCTTTGAATTTGTATGTCATGCTTAAACAAAGGATTGGAAATATGTCTGTGTATTAAACTACAAACAAGGTTTACTGATGCATGGGTGAGTATATTAAAATTTAAAAACACCAATGTAGGGTCCAGCTTTTGAGCATTGTATTACACAACATAAAGGCTTGGAATACAGACGTACTCTATTATCATGAACAGAACATTTAGGGACAAAATATCGAAAGGAAAGTGCATTTAGAGCACGTACAGATTTACTCATTTTAGCTCTGCATCTATAAACCTTGAAGATATTAATATCTTCAGCGTGCAAAATTGTGGAGTTAGGCATTTTGTCCTTTGATATTGTATGCACGTTATCTGGCGCCTTCGAGAAACCTACTTTGCTATTCCAGGGGCACACCTATTTTGAGAGCAGGTACGCCTGAGGCGATAAAAGGCTGTCTTTCATGTGACCACACAGAACTACTCATGTTCATCTCTTAAAAATAAACACTCCAATCCCTTTTGTATCTTTTTCCAGCCAGACCAAAATTTTGTAGTTGGAGACATAGCTTGAAGCCTACTTTTTGCCAACACCCACTGCTCCCCTATTTTTATGATAATTACTAGTGTTGTTCAAAAGACTAGTGTTTTCAAAATATACCTGGTTCCAGAGTTCTTAAGATTATTCACCTTTCCCTACCCTGTTAATCGTGAGTGACAGCAAAAGCGTACAACACGCTATTTATCCTTGGAAGGTAGGAGTAAGCTATAAC
The DNA here is from genome assembly GCF_031143425.1 of Pleurodeles waltl. Classification (NCBI taxonomy): domain Eukaryota; kingdom Metazoa; phylum Chordata; class Amphibia; order Caudata; family Salamandridae; genus Pleurodeles; species Pleurodeles waltl. Next base: position 364,639,703 of record NC_090448.1, on the reverse strand, counting down.
CTATATCATTTGTCCTGCAGGGTTGAATATGAACATATCGTCCCATCCTTACCTCAGATAATTTTGGAATAATTGCACTCTCTCAGAACTCATCCATTCCAGAACCTTTCATTGTTCGGCACCAAGAGTGCCTGTCTCTGGGGCTACTTTCTCAACATAACCTCTGCTGACCTTCATCCTAAACCTACTCTAGTAAGTTGCCCTCTGTCATTGGCATAATTACATTCATTTGCATGACAATAACGAATCCTTGTAGCAACAGTCTTTTGGGACTTCGAAAACACTTCAACCTGCTAGTGACTAAATATTTGAAGATCAGCTTGTAAAGTGGTATTCCATTTCACCTCACCTTAGACATGTCATCCCTGGCCGGTCTATTTCCTAAGACATATTGGTAATGTTTTGTACAAGGTGGTACAACAGCATTCAAAACCCCATTTGATGGCAAATCAAATTTCGACTATGTTGGAAAAAGTACTTTTATAAATATTACCTCTTCCTGCATAAACATCTGTGAGTCTTGCAGCAAGTATTCAACTGTCACAAGACTGATGATAGCTCCTCTGTGGTGAGATGTGGATTGCTACAAGACAGAGGACAAAGGGCTTGGGCGAAGGGAGGTGATGGCCTTCTCTTGAGAGGATGACCTGGGAGTTGTACCTAAGAACTAGTTACACTTCAGAGAGGCCGACCCTACCACAAGCAGAGGAACCTGACATCAGGCCTGTCCCTTTGTCCCCTTCCTTTGTCACCCTAGCCAGCTTGGTTCCAAACCATTGAAAGGGAGAGTTGTCCCAAAACTGCTTTGAAATGACCACAAGGGGTGATGTGTCCATTATCATAGCCGCACATCTGGATATACCCAGGCATCTCAGACTAAAGGAAAAAAGGTCCTGCTATTTCAGATTTAGGTAGAGAGGAGCACTGTTGATAGGGTACAGAACAACACCTTGCAAAAGTGGGTAGAATCACTTCATGGAACTCGTACCTCACTGACTAAGGTATGGCCAGTGGCTAGGCCCCTGACACAGGCTGGTATTGGACATAAATTTGGCATCCCTAGTATCCTCCTGAGAACACTCCTACACATGAGAAGACTAGGAAGGAGAACTGCTCTGCTGTCTGAAGAACCTGAAGGAAAGCTGAACCTGCTTGCTCTTAACCCAGAACCCCAGAAGTGACTCCACTGGTCAGTTGGCTGACCTTTTGTTTGAGCTGGATTGCCACAAGAAGCTTCCAAAGACCTTTTTCTTCTGTCTCGCTGACCAGTCTCAATTGGACCTGACATGGTCCTCTCTGTTTACCTCTGTCGGAGTATGTCCTGACACCAAGTATTGTCCTCAAGGTCAAAGGCACTAGACTGTGGTTAGAGCGTACTCCTCCCTGCCTAACTAAAAGCTTTGCCAGACCTGAAGCTAAGCATCGACACAGACAACCTTTGTTTATTGCTTCACTGGTCTTGACACCGATCAACTCTCTATCAACAGCTTCAGTGCCTCAGCACTGAACAGTTTCCAAACAATGCCGATAACCTTCTTCAACGGGTTCACCTGATTCGACAATGAGCAGCACCAATTGATGGCTTCTCCAGACTCACGACAAGCAGCATCTGAGCATTGCTGATAACATTGATCCACGACTCCCTGGGGCCCAACACCGAGCAGACCCTGGAACATTAAAACATAGATTCTACTAATGTAAATTTTGTCATTTTGGCGTCATTTTATTTAGTAAAATATTCTGTTTTTTAAATCGGTTGGAGAGTTCTATTGTGTTGTGGTTTTACTTTATTACTGTTTGAGAATTACATAAATTGTACACCAATCTGGCTACTCTGTGTCACAGGAGTTGAGCACAGGTTTATTTAGTGACTTTTGTGGTTCACACTGTCAAGAACTGCAGTTATTATTTTAGGTGAGTTCTCACCCTTTAACTAATAGTCCAATGTCTTACTTGCAGCACACCCCAGTCAAACAGAGACCCCAAAACTACAGATTTACTTTTATAATCTGTTCCATTCTTAGTATTAAAGATAAAAACCTGACATTTATGAAGATTTGCCTTTACTATTTGTCAGACTTTTTCTCTAGCCGGTTGGTTGTTGGCAGCACCTAGCAGTTTCAAAGGTGAAACATCATGTTTCCCTGCTGGCTCTGGATTCTGGAGACAAGGCTTTTGCTGTCAAACAGACTCCATTGTTTGCTTGCCTTTCCAGTGGTAGTTGGTGGATAAGAAAACACCTAGCTCACCTGAGTTGAGTACAATAGGTGTAGTGGCAACCGTGTGCAATGGTGTGAGAAATCAATCAGAGGTCAAGGGGTCCATTACCTATGCTAGTGTCAGAGCACGTAACACAATGGTAGGCCACTACAAAGCTATCATAATCAAAGCTATCAGCTATCAGAATGTGTTGTTTAAAAAGTAATATGCCTGTAATGCACACTGAGATTGATATAGGGTTTCTTGTGAAAACGGGAATTCTTTACTCATACAGTTCAAAGTTTGGATACTTTGCAAATTATACACAAAGGTGGGAACTACAACCTACTGAAAAGAGCAGGGCAATGCCGGGTTTTATTAAATTTTTCAGGGACACTACAACAGCCTCTGAAAAGCATCAATAATCGATGATCCAGGGTTACTTGCAGGACTTTGAAGGATTATACAAAAATACTTAAATTTAGTACAACGTGCAGCATAGTTCCTTTTAATGTATAGCTGGGTAAAACAAACCACAGTTGATTTTAAAAAAAATAAGGCAAGAATGTTGCTCTGTATATTTTAGTGAATTTCTTTAATTACAAGTGAGTATTTCTGATGCAACCATGCTCCCGGACCCAGACGTGCTTGTGGATATGATTGAAAGTGTAGGGCAACTGTAGTGGGTCAGTAGTTGAGAATCTATCAATCATTAGCAAGTTGTTCTAGTTGTCCTGACCAGATTGGAAATGTTGACACCCCCCGACCAGGCTAGGGTGCACAGGGCAACCAAAATCACCAGCTTCTAAGAGTGTACCAAGTACATTAGGATTTGTTTTCTGTTTATCTCATGCTGAGCTTTACTATCTCATGGTTAACATTTGAGACCCTTAAAAGGATGTATCTGCAGTCTGTGTAGATCGCCCCTGCTGCTGCAACCTTTCAGCTTTAATCATGGATTGTGTCATAGAAGGTAACCACTGAATTACTCTTGATGATGGCAACTTCTCTCAGTCTAAAAAGCGAAAGGCATGGGGTTGTCTTTAAAGCTATAAGGCGTCATTCACGCATGCACAGGTATTGAGTGTTTTCTTATAGAAGAAGACTAGAGTATTAATGCCTGACTAGGCCAAACCAGCCAGTGGAGCAAGGGAATATTGGCCTGGTGGGGTATCCTTTACGGAAGGGAAGCCTAGAGGAACATCTGTTTCAAGTGGATTTGCAAGGTTTGCTGAGGTGAGTGTGCCTGCCCGGCTTGGTCACCATTCACACATCTCACATGATGTTGCTGTTCATTATCCAATTGTTCATTATCCAAGCCCTTCTGGTCTGTCTACAGCATGGACCGGCAGAGTCCTTTACATTTGCTTTCGTCTTGAAGTTTATTGTTCCTTACTGGAGGGGTGCTTTGAAGGAACCAGCAGGCAGGTAATTAAGTGTTATGGTGAAAACTGTGCCTATCATGACCCTAGCTGGAAGGGGGCTGTGCTCCCGCTCTCTCCTATGAAATAATAGAGGAAATCACCAGAGGGGCTCAGGGTGATTCAAAGTACTTGCTGGAGTGGTCTGGGACATAGACGATTAGACTGTTATCCAGCTCCTAGCCAAAAAGAAGCACTGTTCGACAATTGTTAATTGTCTAGTCAGAGTGGAATGTCGTTTCTGTATCTCTTACTAGACAAAATCTGCAGAACTGATGGAAAGATCTGTGTGTTCCAGCCTCTTCTCATGTACAGAAGAAAATTACTCTGCAGAAGGACATGCATATCCTCAGTAGCTTGTGACTCAAAGGGGAAGAGGCCATGCCTTCATTACTGTCCTCTTATTGGACAACCCCAAAGCTAGAGGCATGCATCTCTTGAACATTGATCTCAGGCATTGACTACATCATTGTTTATTTCACACTTAGGCCCTGATTTCTACTTTTTGGTGCAAAACTGCACCAACTCAGTTTAGCACCAAAACGTTTAGCACCGGCTTACACCAGTTCTGTGCACCAGCTGGGCACCATATTTATGGAATGGTGAAAGCCGGTGCAAAGGGTAGGCTAGTGGCAACAAAAAAAAAAGACTTTAGTTGGGTTGGGCTGGCAGTATGGAAGAAAGGGTTTTTGCACCAAAAAATGACTGTAGGCAGGTTAGAGTAAGACAAATGACTCTAACCTGCCTATAGTCATTTTCTGACGCAAAACCATCCATACCACATGGCTCCTGTCTTAGAAAAGACAGGAGTCATACCCACCACCCCAATGGCCAGCACAGGGAACCAGTGTCCCCTGGGCATGGCCAATGCACCCAGCGCCATGTAGAGGGGCCCATTTCAGGCCCCCAATGGCACTTTAAAAAATAAAATACTTACCTGTACTTACCTGGGATGGGGGCCCCCATCCTCTGCTGTCCCTCTGGTGTGGGTGGTGGTGTCCCTGGGGCCTGGGGAGGGCACCTGTGGGCTTATTCCATGGTGTTCCACCATGGAAATAGGCCCACAGGTCCCCTAATGCCTGCCCTGACCCAGGCGTTAAAAAATGGGGCAAAGCAAGCTTTGCACCATTTTTTGACCCATCCTCCCTCCCGTGCACCATTTGTGCACAGGAGTATAAATATGGCATTAAGGCCATAGAGTCATTTTTTGCACGGGAGCGCCTACCTTGCATCTCATTAAGGCAAGGTAGGTTTCCACTTCCAAAAACTGACTTTAACTCCATAAATTTGGCGCTAGACGGGTCTAACGCCAAAGTATAAATATGGAGTTAGCTTTGCACCGAATTAGAGTAAAAAAATTAGGCTAATTTGGTGCAAACAGAGTATAAATATGCCCCTTAGTACTGAAAGAGAGGTTCTGGCATGGGAGAACTTGTGAGTTTAATACATGGGACTGTGGTCAGTATGCCTCTCCCCCGAAGTACAGCGAAAGGGTGCACTCCTAGGTTTGAAACACTGCAAGCAACTAGGTAGTCACTCCAGACCCAGTTTAGAATGTTCACTTACTCAAGGAGAAACTGGAGTACTCTGGGGACTTCTCTAGCAAGCTTGTCTATTAATATACTGGGAGAATTAGAAATGACACTCCAGCTGGTAGTTTGTGGTAAAAATCAAAGAATAAAAATTTAAAAAAGGGAACTTGCAGGGGAAAGACAATAAAAGTAGGATTAAACGGTTACTGCTTACAGTCTACACTGTTCTTTAGAGACCATCATATCTTTGGACAAACTCTGTACTTATTATCATTTGACTACTTCACTGAGTTTACTATTCTTGTGCTAGAAACTACTAAAGTGCTCCACTTTCCCTATGTGACCAACACCCTGTCTCCATTGTCAACATCATTCACGGTTGAATAGTGTGTGGTTGCATTTTCTGCTTTATTTATGGTTTAGCAGAAATTGCTCCCTTCAAAGGTTCCATTTATTTAATGAGAAGAGCACATGAAATCGATGTAAAACAGACTAACAATAACTAAATATCTTTGTTCATACCTGGAGGTTTATATTATTTCAGGTATGTGTAAAACAAGTTATCTAGAATTAGTTATTAATATTTGTTTAATTAATTGTTTTAGCTACACACCGAACAATAATAGAAAATATATAATGATATAAAATATAAAAGACTATATACATAGTATAATGAAGACCTCCTGATTACTGTGAATTTTTATGCAATGATACAGGGGCTGATAGCCTGATCAATTGTTCCCACCCTGGACCTTAAAGCCAGCTTGCACTTCTTTCATGACACCCTGGACCTCCACCCATCCTGCAGTCACTTAATCAAAACTTTCCCTAGGGATCGGCCAATAGTTAGCAGGGCAGCCTCAATTGCCCTTCTTGTAAATAATACAATAATGGCAGAGTGCCAGGACTAGAGTACTACATTCCTCCCGAGGGCTGCATTGAACACCTTAGTGAAGAGTCTAGCCCAGTAATAGTTTGTCTTGCAATAGAGGTCCATGGGCACCAGATCAGGGCCAGTAGCCTTAAGCTTCTTCATAGCTCCCAGTGCTCTGATTACGTCCAGGATTGATATTTCTATTGAATTGAGGCAGGTGGGTCAGTACTGTAAAAATTACTATAATAGTGGACCCAAACAACTGGGCCTATACAAGTTTCTACAGCATTCCCTGTTCCCTTCCCCACTCTGGCTACCAAATCCCAGAATTTCTTGGAATTATTCACACCTGCAGCCTGGCATAGTTCTGCCCATAGTGTATTTTGGTATAGCAGTTTCTTAGCAGCCAGCAGGCACTTATAGCCTCTTCTGTACACTCTGAATTTCTCTTCACTGGTGCGGCTATCATGGCGCTGTGTTAAAGCATGGGAAACATCTCTCTTTACCCTCGCACACTCCTCATCAAACCAGCCTTTCCCCCCAAAACTCCCCTCTCTATTATTGCCAACTAGCTTGGCCTCTGCAGGCTTGGTCCACAGAGCCCTCAATTCACCTACAATAGTATCATATGTGGTTAGGATCGAGGGACTATCACTGATAAGAGCATCTATAATAGCTTGTCCATAATTAACCACTATACGTTCAAGTTGCAGGAGTTCTCGCAAGTACTTCCCATCAACCCACCTTATTCTCCTTCTGCAATTGGATCAGACAATCTCGCCATCATAGTACCCCAGGGCCCTTCCTGTCGCATTTTCTATCGCCAAGGCACTCATTCTCATACTGAGGATGAGTGGATTGTGGTCACTTTCCACCCTACAGATCACACCCATATCAAGGATGGTCTTCCACGCTTTAACATTAATGATTACATTGACAGTGACAGAAGAGCATCTTCCATTGTCGAAGACTGTCTTAGCAGTACCATCGAACTTGGTACGCCCATTGGCAAAGCGAAGATGATTATTTAGGAACAGATCAGAGAAGGCCTCAGACTTTTTTTAGACTTAAAACAGCATATAGCTGGCTTAGGGATTCCTAGACTGCGATCTTCAATTGCGATTCCACTATTATTATTGCCGTCTCAGGATGATGTTGTTGAAATTGCCACAAATCAGATTCCTACCTTCTTTGTTCCCCCTCACTAATTTATTGTCTATCACAGCCTGTCTAACACTTCCAATATATGTGGAACAATCTTTCTAGAGCTCCTGAACCTCCTCAGCAATAAACTCCCCAAAAGGCTGCAGACCCTTTCGAATTTGGTGGCCAGAATCACTCTTACCTCCCATGCCACATTCACATCACATCATTCCTGAAGGAGCTCCACTGGCTCCCCATATGCAAATAAACACATTTTAAACAGCTCATCCAAACTTTCAAGGCACTGCATAACATAGCATACCTCAACAATCGCATTTGCTTTTGCAAAACGTCCAGACAACTCTGGTCATTTTGACTCCTACTTGCAGACATCCCATGCACAGGGAAAACCTGATACAGCAGTCCAATATTCTCCTACATCGCACCTAAAGCACTTCTAGTTTACATGTGCGCTAATGATAACAGTTTTCAGTAATCAACTTATGACATATTTTTCCTGTAAAATTAGGTCTCTATGCTAACTTAAACAAGCCTGACAATGTGGCACCATCTTTTAAGCCCATATTTAACTAAAATGACGCACAACTGTGCTAGTGCAGTTGAGCATCAAATAAATTACTGCTAGCTAACGCCATTTCTTAGCACTATCTGTGCACCATATTTATAAAATTATGCACAATGGCGCTAAGGAATGGTTAGCGTAAAAGAAAATGACGCTAAGCTTTGCAGCATGCAGGAAAGAAAAATGACACTGTGAAAGTGGCTTTAGCACATTTTTTTAAGCAAGAAAAATACTGGAAGACAAGATAGAGAATGCAGGTGAGTACAGGCCCCAGAGAGATTCCAATGAGCTAAGTACCAGCCAGGAGGGACCAGCAAAGTCCCAGGAGAAGGAGAAGAGGAAGTGGAAGTGTTGCTTTAGTGAGGAGGGGAATTACATCTTGATCAGAGAGGGGATGAAGCACCAACAACAGCTCTTCATCACCTCTAAATTGCCAATAGGTAGGAGAGAGGCTATATGGCAGGCAATGGTAGATAAAGTCAACAGCGTGGCAGAGGTGAAGAGAACTGTCACTGATTTGAAGAAGCACTGGCACGATTGCAAGGGCTGAACTAAGGAGAAACTGAGCAGGAACCGAAAGGCAGCACTGCAAACTGGACGTAGAAGTCCTGCACCCTAGGAGGACCTGAATGAGGTGGAGGAGATAGTGGCAGCAGTCATCCTGGAGGAGCTGGTCACTGGAATCGCAGGACAAGACAGCGCAGACTACCAAGAACTACCACAAATGCATGGTAAGTTGCATGGGGGGACTACTAGGAATTTCACAAATGGCAGAAGGGGGGTGCATAAGACACACTGAATGCATACAAATAGGTTGCTTTGGGACACATAGGGCTAGAATCAAAAGGCCCCCCACGCCATCAGAGACTCACTTTTAGTAACACTCTGGTGGCTCTATGCACTCTGACATATTCTTAATTCTGTGCAGGGGGAAACGCGGGGTGTGCCCGATTCCTGTAAATACGGTACATCCCTGTGTTTCAAAAGTGGTGCAGCGCAGTGCAGCAAATCTGCCGCTGCGCCACATTAGAAAAAATCTGGGCATTAGTGTGCAACATGTCCTATGCAACTCGAACAGGGTGATTCAATAACAACTCTGGCACATCTCCATGCAGCATTTGGGAATGGGCACAAAAGCAAACATATACAACATATGGGGCATGTCTGTGATAATTTTTTGTCCTGCTGTACAAGTAGCTCCCATTTCACCATGCAACAAGATTGTCTGTGCTGTGGGAATGTTGTGCGTTGTGCATAATGGGACATCATCAAGCATAAGAACAGGCACAAGTGGCTTCAATGTTGCACTATGAGTTCAATGTCACTAGTCCATGATGCAACAGTACCATCATACAAATAGTTGCCAGTGTGGATCCAAGCTGCCCATTCCCCTTATGCCACTTTAACAAACTCTCAAAATGCATGCATTGAGCCACATTGTACATCCTGACACCAACATATGCCTGTGGCAGATATGCTGTAAGCAAGGAAATGTCCCTAATGTAAGGAGGGATGAACTAAGGGGCTGACAATCCATAAAGCTGCTTGCACTGTGGCATCCAATAGGCACATGTGTGGGTCTGCTAAAGGCAGATGACAAAGTTACACAACCATTGTAAGTAATGGACCTTCCTGTGCTATGCTGCACTAGTACCATCATTCATGATGCCAATGCAGTAAAGCACCAAAATAGTGACAACACTTATTACACTACTGTTGGAATGTCCACCATGGTGAATAGGAATGTAAATGACGTGCTACCATGGTGACAGTAGCTGGGGCAAGGGGCCCGCAAGGAATATAGTGGTGTGGGATCAATGCACAAAATACTTTGAAAGGTTGCCTCATGTGTGATGCACAATGCAACACATAATAAACAACTACAACCTGGGGTCTGTAACATGTCACTGAACCACCAGTAGAAAGTAAATGATGACCCATGTCAACAGCCACTACAGTCATAGATTGACATTTCACTATCCCATTGCAGAGGATGATGCCTTACCTCCTGCCGACCTGCCTGTCCTGGATTTTACAGATGACATGGATGACCAGATGCTGACTGTCAATAAAGAGACTCCCCAGGATGTCCTAGGTCCCTTCCAGACACCACCTCCAGTTGCAGGGAGGATACACAGAATTGTGGGGTCTCCAAATGAACTTTCACATGTAAAACCACCCAGTAGCACCAGTCTGAGACACTTGGACAGTAACTCCTTAATTCTGTGCTTAAGATCATGCCAGTGTTGTGACACCTGGCAAAGTGCCCTCTTCACTCAACCACTGTTGCCTTATCTGCTATGGACTGTCATTATCTCTTTTCCTACCTATGGCCAATTTGCACACCCCCTTACTAATGCACACTTCTCCTACCCATGTCTCATGACATATCCCTCATCCCTGGACTCTGAATGTACACCAAATGGCTCAGGATCTTGCATGGGGTCAGTGAACTGGACATTGTACTGCACTGGAGAATAAACTTGCACATGTAAATAAATCTCCATATTCACATATAACATGCAATATATACTGTGATCCATCAATTCATTTAAATGAATGCATTGTGTGAAGCTATGTCAATGAGAACAAAACCTAATAGCATGTGTGGGTTATTGTCAGACACAAAGCCACACATTAGAACTCTAAAATTAAAAAGGTGACTGATAGTGTTGTGGACTACAAACAACTTAAATAGCCTTAAAAGCATGTCTTTGTACAGAAATCCACGAAAGTTGATATATGGCATGTATCGGTCACAACTCAGGTGTGGACCTTTCCCTGATGATACCACTAGTATAATAAATATGTGTGGAACACAAGAGGCAAAATTGATCAATGACAGGAAGCTGTCAGTGTGCCAGGATAAAGCCCCAAATAAGGTGAGTTGTGCCTACTTACCCCAAATAAGGCCAGGCAAGAGGCATGCAAGGGGGGCGTACATACACTAGGGTGTGTTACTCAATGGTGTATTTGAAACTAAGGAACTATACTGTGTCACATCTCAGACGGGTAGCTGTAACGCCAGCAAGTAGCAGGTGTGACAAAGGGGAACACCATTGGTATCAATGGACTGTTATTCACTAGTCAGGGTAAGGGCCAAAAGTTTGGCCCTTACACTGCACAGTATATCAATGCGTTACATACCATGAGTGCTATTGGCCCTAAACCTGTTGCATGGTGTACTGTCTCTCAAATATAGCACACACATGTTTGCTGTGTAGTGTGCTAAGGGCTGCAAGACAAGTGGAGCAGCAATGGGTGCTGCTCCACTCTCCACACATATGCCCCATAGCCAGAAATGATCAATAGAATGGGAGAATGCACCACTAAATGAATGTGTGGCTAGAATGTAGGCATAGTCTGTGGAACATCCAATGTACATTCCTAGACACATGTCACACAATTGTGTTGTCTTGACATGTGCCTTCAGCTAACCTGGAGATATATGTGAAGGACTGCTGTATGGCCTAGGTAGAAAAGGGTTAGCAATACCTACAATGGTTGGTTTGTGTCTGCAAGGTAACCCAGTATCATACATGACATAGGAAAACATACCTCTCAATGACACCCACATGTCTCACCAAGAGAAACTGACACACTGGGACTAAAACCCTCTAGGTCTCGCACAGCCTGTCCTGTTTGGGATGTGCACCTAAGTCGAGCAATGTCCAAACATGTGAGAGTCCCATCCAAAATTTTATGAGTGAAGAAGACAACAGAAATGTTGCATGTGGCATATCAAATAATTATAACTGAGAGGACTGCACACACTAACAAGATACACTCATGGTGAAAGTGACATAGGTTGTGGCATGCAGATGTGAGTGCATGCCTATGTACACCAAAGGATGTGGAAATACAGCAGAGAGATTCCCTCAGACACTTGAAGATACAACATGGGGAGGACACTCTGACAGTACACAAGTGCTGTGGCTGGGGTACTGTCATGCGTGTGTGGAAGTCATGTAATCTAGCAAAGCCTGGGAATGGGAGGGATAGTTTCACTTAGCCAGTAAAAGAAGATGTGTTCATCTACAAATTACACAAGTCTCACATAGCCTCCTGCCCATGTATGTTGGGGCCATGTTGCAGTAGAAGATGTCTTCAAAGGGTAAGCAGCCTAAAGAGTGCCAGTAATGTAGGACCAAATCTATTCCAAACAAGATATTCCATTAATGTTGGAGAAGGTACACACATAGACAAATACTGACTGTACAACACAACAATGTTACCATGTGATCACCAGACATATATTCACAGAGGATGTCTAGGTCAGTACATTATCCATTCATGTTGGCAAGAAAAACAACTATGTACTTGCCCATCACATACCACTATGACAGAAGGCAGTGACAGATGAAATTATCTGTCCCCTGAGTCTGAAAACATGAGCAAATTACACAAGATATAAATGCCCTAACCAAGCATCATATGTTAAATCCAAACAATGTATAACCATTTGTGTTAAACCATGCCAAATTATGAGACATGTCCTACACGAACAAGCAGCCGGTCCCCTGTACATGGTAGGGCAAGCCTGACATCAAGTACCCCATAGGAAACTAAACATGCTAGGCCATGGGATCACATTTGTGCGGGTGTCTATCTGTAGGGCGTTGTGCAATGCGCTACTGAAGAGCAATCATGATGAGGGTAGATCCCCACCCTACACCCCCTAACTCCTCTGCTGAGGCTACATTGACTCTTGACACAGTCACTGGCCTGCTGCTTGTGCACAGTGGACTGAGCTGTGTGGAGCACTGGCAAGCTGCGTCAGTACATGCAACCATGGGTCTGTGTAAGCACACACAGTGCCACAGGAGCAATGATGACTAGAGTGCCATCATTTCCTGGGTGCATCTCTGCAATACGGTTGTATGGTATTGTATGTAACAGTCAAAACAAATATGTTTTGGTCGATTGTATGTGCCAAGTGTGTGCCTTTCACACATATGTCTAAATTCTCTGCACACAAGTACCACTTCAATGGCTCAAGCTTGGTATTGTGTATTGAAGTATGCACAAAAGTCAATTTCCACTAAAAACAATTATCATATGATCATACATAGACTTTTACGACTTTTAAATATGTTCCCATATAGGGAAACACAGGTGGCACAGCTATGAATATACAGCCATGAAACAATGGACAACATATGTCCGTGCTAGAAGATAGATTTGGGAGGTGTCATATCCCATGAACACACAGCTCTGGCATTCATTATACATATTACACTAAACATATCTTTCCACACACACATCACATGCCGACCTTCACTGACATTTCAGTACACCATCTCCTGCATCATATATACATGGAGAAGCATATGTTCCACATGTAGCATAGCATCATGAACCCTGAACCATATAACACACCACAGTGTGCACTCACATACACTCACATTGCCATGGGTTAAGTGAAATCAATCCAGCCATAGTCCACAGCATACTATGGGGGTCATTACAACCCTGGCCGACGGTGTCAAAGCGGCGGTAAGACCACCAACAGGCTGGCGGCCTTTTTTTGAGTATTATGACCATGGCGGTTACCGCCATGGTCATCCGCCGCTTCCCCGTTCCGCCCGCCAGGGCGGAGACGACCGCTGGGCTGGAGACCTGGGTCTCCAGCCCGGCGGCCGTGACAATACCACCGCCGGTATTGTGACCCAGCTTACCGCCGTGGAATTCCAGCGGTAGGAACCGCCATGAAATCCATGGCGGTAAGCACTATAAGTGCCAGGGAATTTCTTCCCTGGCACTGATAGGGGTCTCCCCCACCCCCCACCCCCATCCCGACTCCCTCCCCTACACCCCCCACCACCCCTGCCACTCCCCAAAGGTGGCAGGGCCCCCCTCCCCACCCCGACCCCCGACATTACCTTACACATACACACCCGACACGCACGCAGGCACCACCAACACACATACACGCACACACACCGACATACATGCCAATATCCACACACACACTCAGACACGTACACCCACATTCACGCACACATCCATACAGACATACCTACAGACAGACACGCACACATTTCCGAAACAGGCAACACCCCCGCAAGCATACACGCACTCACCCCCCCTACATACACAGACGCACACCCCCATGCACCCACACAACACACAACACCCCCTCCACCCCCCTCCCCTAACGGACGATCGACTTACCTGTTCCGTCGATCCTCCGGGAGGGGACGGGAGCCATGGGGGCAGCTCCGCCAACACCACGCCGCCAACAGAACACCTCCGCGCAGAATCACAGGACGTGATTTGCACAGCGGTGTTCTGTTGGCGTGGCGGTGGAGGTGGAGTAACCTCCACTTCCCCGCCGTCCGCAAGTATGGCTGTTGGCGGCTCTCCGTCGGAAAAACGACGGAGGGCAGCCAACGGTCATAATACGCCGAGCGGCAAACCGCCACTACTGGCGGTCTTCCGCACGGCGGTCCCTCGGCAGTCTTCTTAAAAGACCGCCGAGGTTGTAATGACCACCTATGTGTACGATTTGTCAAGGGTATCATATGCATGAACATGTATTGGACATAGCCCATCATATCTAAGGCAGTGTGGTCAAACGTAGATTTGGAAATCAAACATGACAATGTTGTAGACCCACAAATATGTTTTACATCACATATGTACACTCCCAGTACACATGTGGTAACATGTATGTTGAAAAGGTCTACCAACACATGCACATAAGCGAATGGTAGCAAGCGCATGCATCACACACACATACAAACGTTTGGTTACACATTCTAATGTTACCGCTATATATGAATGCACATGCACACACACGTAGTCATAACATACTGACTACATAGTTGCATAGCCCCTGTAACAAAGAACGTGAATCTGGGTGCACTGTCAGCCTTTCTTACAAATTCCACGCATTTGCATTATGCGTTACAAATTTTTACGGAAACAGCAATTCTCCATACATCGCAAATCAAGAAAATTATGCTTGGCCCCTGCACATCAGTTTCAAGTTGAAAGCCCTTGTCAGCCTTCATGGAAATTAAACACGCATGACCATCATGCTTCAAAAAAACAATGCATATCAGAAAACGTGATGCACACGCCCAGGAAGTGAGGAAACAGGACTTCCTTTCCGCAAACCCGGTACAAAGATTTCACTTTCACTTTTACTTTACAGTCTTTTTGTCTGTGATTGTTAGAGGTTGTGTGGAGCTGGTGCTGTTTGAGGAGTGGTGGTTTTTCAAAGTTTTGTGCTGTGTCCTGTTGCTGTCCTGTAAATTTTTGCAATTTTTGTAAGTTCTGTGTAGTGTTATTGTCCTGTCACAGCATTTGTTTTGTCACATGTTTGTCTTGGGGTAGCGAAGTCTGTTGGGGGTATTTGGGGTTAGGTGGGGTAGTATTGCTTTATTTTTGGGAGTAACATATTTGCAGTGGAGGAAAAGTGCAATATGTCGGGGAAAGGGAGAGCCCAGGTGGAGCGGAGATGAACTGGGAGGGTTCATCTGATTGGTGAAGCACTACCTCCCCATGATGTTGAATATGGGTGGCTGAGTCATCCAGGGCTACCCAACAGAAGCACAGAACCTACAATGGGGCCAGGTGCGCCACCACCTACTCAAACAGACCTCATTGCATGAGGGGGGGATTTCCTGGATCACCTGGTGATTCAGATTGGTAGACTAGTTGGTAAATACCCCTTTTGCAATGCAACATCCTTATTGGCATGTGCCTTACATGAGGACATAAGGTTGACTGCAGCATGTTTTGTCAAGGGTCAGGACAGGAAGTTTAGTGTCTAAACCAGATGGCATTTAAGAGAGCTTAGCAATGCACTGATTGCAGACAAACTTCACATTCGTCTTTGTGTACATTGAGTATCACATATACACCATAAAGACACAAATGTGCAATAGTGTAAGGGTACATGTTTCCTATGCACAAAATGACTTGTCCATCATAGTAATCACAACTGTGCAAATGAGGTAAGTAATGGTAAAGTGATGGAAAACATGATGCAGGAGTATTGTAAGTCATAAGTGTGTGTGTGCCGAGAGTCATGTACGAGCAGAGTGACCTGACAGTTACACAAATGTAAGAAGGAGTGATTGTCTCATGATGCAACATCTGTGTCTAATTTTTTGAAGGTGATGTTGCCAATGGAGGCAACTACTACCTAACCATGTGTCATTTTTTGACAACTGCAAACATTGAGGCAGTTTGAAAGGCTGATGCCACATGACGACAGAACTAGGCCTGAGAAATGCAAGCTGTGTATTCCTGCCATAGTTGGCACCCACAAAATGTAGCCTTAACATCAACTTGGTAACACTGTTCCTTTATTGTTCCCTTGTCATCAAAAAGCATGTTTCCACTTTGCACGTGTAGCATATTCATGTATGTTGATAAATATGTCAAGTGCAACCATACTGACTGGACTGCGGACATCAGTGTTATGACATCCACCCTGATGTGCCAAATGTTTCAAATGGCATACACATGTTGGAGGTATGTGTTGGTGCTATGAGATTGAAAACTGGCAAGCATGTGAGTGGTTGCCTGCTTCTTCACATAGATCAATGACAAGAGTCAAAGCTTTAGCCAATGGGCAGTATCCTGTTTCCCAATGTTGTTCTTCATCATCATCACTTTACTTTATTTCTGTAAAAAAAAATACCATAAAAGTACAATACATAACGATCCGAAAAGGAGGTTATAAAAGGAATTACAATAAAATAAATAGCAAACACTAAGAAGAAAGATATTAAAACCAAGATAAAACAGACATATAAAAAAGATTTCTTTCTCTGATAATAT
Organism: Pleurodeles waltl; assembly: GCF_031143425.1. Lineage (NCBI taxonomy): Eukaryota > Metazoa > Chordata > Amphibia > Caudata > Salamandridae > Pleurodeles > Pleurodeles waltl. The sequence continues at coordinate 364,623,155 of NC_090448.1, read as the reverse complement.
AATATTTAAAAAAAAACATCCAGTCCCGGAAAATGTAAAGCTAATAACATGCACCTAAATACAATAAATATGCATTATAATACCTAAATCTAGGAACAACTACCTAGTCTTATTCTTTAAGATCACTAGTCTAAAACGCCATATCGATTCAAGAAATGTTGCCACAGAATAGGCTATTTGAACAGATGAATCAGATTTAAAAATTCTCTCGGTGAGTAAACAATTCCTAAAACCCATTTGTTTGAATAGTGGATTGATCCAAAGGGCCCTCTGTTTGTCATATGCACAGCATTGAAAAAGGACATGTAGAACAGACTCCTCGTTCTTACATCGCATTGGGCATAACTTGGACTTATCGGTGTAATTAGACCATTTATAAGTTAAAGAACACAGAGGGAGGGACCCTAGTCCGAATCTAATGAAAAGGGCACGAGCAGATGGAGAAAGTGCTACGTCCATAAAGGGCTCGAGCTCATAATGACATTTGAATTGCAAAAAGCTATCAGACATAGAGAATGGCACGACTACAGCCAATTGGACAGTTTGAACTTTGAGCCAAAAAGCATCCTTCAATGTCTGAACAGCATTTTTAGGAATAGAAGAGGGATCCTTCCAATAGGACCCCAGACCGAGATGCAATAAGGACCGTTCAACATAGGCACACCAATTGATTTTAATATTGAGGTTAGGGCCCACCAGATTGTACAGCCCACATCTGAATTGAATAAGGACGTCTGATGACCATAGCCGAATCCAAAACAGGAGAGGCCTTAAAGCAGCAATCTGGTTGATAGGAAAAAGATTTAAATCCATTTGGATGGGCAAAGATGGGGTGCTAGAAGGAACTTTTAACAACATCTTCAAAAACTTTCCACCCTGGCCAGATTCTCCAAATTTCAATGACCCCATAAATGGGTGCCATACAAAGCCCCCGCAGGCTTGTGATTTGTATATTTCAAGAGCAGGAGTCATAGCAAAACTGGGGGATCTGGTTGCAAATCTCACAATGCCACCCGCCCTTTGCTTCAAGCGCATTAGGGATTTCTGGCGATGGGTTTGCCAATGGTGTGAATCTTCTAATTTTACACCTAAATAGTCAAAAGTACCCACTCTTTCCAAAGAAACACCTTCTAAATAAACAGGTCTCTTCATTTTCTGCTTTTTGTCCCCAAACACCATGTATTTTGTTTTTGCTGAATTGATTTCCAGGCCATGATCTTTGCAGAACTCCATGAACCTTGCAAGCAAGCTTTAAAGGCCCATGGCTGTTCGAGAAAGTAGCAAGGTGTCATCAGCAAATAAAAGACATGGGAGCTTCTGCACTCCCATACTAGGGGCATCACCAGAAAAATCCAAAAGGTATGGAATAGAAGCATTGATAAATAGGAAAAACAGGGTGGGCGCAAGAACACAGCCCTGTCTCACACCACAAACAGTGAGAAATGCTGGAGTCAGATCACCTGCCGGGCCCCATCGTACTTTGGCACAATTGCCAGAGTAAAGATCTTTAATAATATTGAGCATGGAGCCAGGGACTCCAGCTTTTGCTCATAACTTCCCACAGTTTGGAACGCAGGACAAGGTCAAAAGCGGATTTCAAGTCAACAAATGCCACAAAAAGGTGGCCAGAATCCACATCTACGATCTTCCACTTTATAGTAGTAAAGCAGAAGACCTGATCGATGGTACTGACCTTGTCTCTGAACCATGCCTGAAGATGACTTAATACCTGATTTTCCACTATCCAATGCTTCAGCCTACTTAACAGCTGATAGCAGAATATTTTTTGCAGATTGTCTGGTAAACTGATAGGTCTGTAATTCCCTGGGAGATTTTTCTCTCCTTTCTTGTGAATGGGCACAATTATTGCCTCCTTCCAGGAATCCGGGTAAGACCTGGTAGACAAGGCAATATTTGATATCCTGTTAATATACCGGGTCCATGTGGGCAAATCTGATTTATACAAATCTGAAGGAATGCCATCAGGAAATGATGGAGAGTTAGCAATATGGGACGGGCTTGTATGAGCGAGAGCTTGAGATGGAATTCTCGGGGGCTGAACATCAATAGAAGAATTAGTTCCATTTGTTAAAAACTGCAATAAGGTTCCTGATTTCAGCCTCTTACGAACGTTGCTCTCTTTTTTATTAAGAATTAGCTCCACTTCTTCTATTAAATTATCAATTTCTCTAGACACGCAATTGGTATGGGGTTGCGTGACTCTATTAGGTTTAGGAATTTTGGATTTAACAGGGCCCGAGTCAGGACTAGGTCTCACCTTACGTTTTCCCATTCTGAATAAAGAAAAAAACTCTGCACCAATATGGGGGCAATTTAAAAAGAAAAGTGAACACAAATGTATCAAAATGCCCCACACCATACCTTGGGGCCCAGAGGGGGAACCAGGCCCATCCTCGAAAGGTCGCTGACAGTCACAAACAAATCAGTCAGTGTTTTGAAAGCACAGCAGATAAGCCAGGACTCCCCGGGCCTCACTAGACACCAGTCACCAGCGAGGAGCAAAAATAAAGAAGTATGGCCCAGTCTCTTCCAGGCGCTGCCGGGTGTGTCCCGCGCGTGTCCCGCTAAGCGGGCGTGTGTTGAAAATTAAAGGGGCCTGGAGATCCCCGCCCCCTCGATCAGCTGTTTGCCTTCTGCCGCTCTGCTGCTCCTTGGCGCGTCCTGCGTGTGTCCCGTGAAGCAGGCGTGCGTTGAAAATTAAAGGGGCCTGGAGGTCCCCGTCCCCCCGATCAGCTGGTTGCCTTCTGCTGCTCTGCCGTCCCGCAAAGCGGGAGCGCGTTGAAAATCAAAGGGGCCTGGAAGTCCCCGCCCCCTCGATCAGCTGGTTGCCTTCTGCCGCTCCGCCGCTCCTTGGTGCGTCCCGCGAAGCGGGCGCGTGTTGAAAATCAAAGGGGCCTGGAGGTCCCCGCCCCCTCGATCAGCTGGTTGCCTTCTGCCACTCTGCTGCTCCTTGGCGCGTTCAAAGTATGTATCTGAAAAGTGTACGTATGTCTGCCACCCAAATCTGTAATCTGTGTATCTACTTGTGGGACAACTATGAGCCACATATGTGAGAATCAGGTGCAGCGCAGTTCTGTGCCTACATTAGCAGCACTGCGCTGCACTGGATTTTAAACACAGGCCTGCTCCTTATTTCCTAGAGTATGGGGCAGGCCTGTGCTGTGCCTGCATAGGCATCTAACTCAGCAGCCAGCACCAACACAGGCATACTTGGACCACTGTGCAAGTGTGTCTGTGTTGAGGGGTGTGTCTATGTGCCGTAAGGTATCCCTTCCTGGACATAAACAATCTATAATGGTGATATGCCACTTTTATGTGTGCTGCAGAATGCAGGCCACATAGTAGTGCCCAAACATCCGTCATGTTAGTTTGTAATTGTGCAGGAAGGGACCCCTACCTGCACATAAGCAAACTTCCAATGCATTTTTTCTCTTCTGTGTATGCCTTCAAATGGCGCACACATATTAGAAGCAGGATACATGGAAGTATTAAAGCATTACTCACCTTTTTGCCATGCTAACACCACCCATGGGGTGTTGTAATCCTTTTGGCGCTGGCAGTAAGTATGGTGTCTCGTAAATCTGGTGCAGCGTCAAAAGCTATGGGTGTGACAATGGGACAGCCACTGCAATAACCACTGCATGCTCTTCTGATGCTGAATACTGTGTCATGCTGCCCCCATGTACAGGGAGGTGTTAGTTATGCTACAAAAAGCAGAAATGCATCTCCATGTAAATATGGTGCAGTGAAAAGCACCACAGGAATGTCACGGAAAGTGACGCTCTGGTGGCGGCAGAGCCTCTATGATCTGGCCCTTTGTTTTACAGACCATAATATAATGGTTGGCATTTTTTTTATTCCTAACACAAAGTTGACTCGCTTAATCAGCTAAACAAGTTGAATGTGCAACAGTTGTCCATGCTCATAAATATTCAAAAATCACAAAGCTATGTGTTCCTGTCATGTCTTGCAGGTGGACCTCTACCCTACACAATTGGAGAGGTGTCCCAGTTTGAAGCCCCCAATGCAGCCAGTAAGTGTCAGCTCATGCGTCACATATGTCAATCCAGGGTTTTGTGTGAGAGGGTATGATGTGTGCAATGAAATGTTAAAATGGCATGTGTGACCAATAAGATAACATCACCTGAGTTTGGGTTTTGGCATCAAGTCTGATGCAATGTTGAGGATGTATATTGAGTTGATTGTTTCACAAGTGCCAACATGTGCTGCACCTGTATCTGGTACAAAAGAAAAGCATGCCCCCAAACACAGTGATGTCAGTCAAGATATGTCAAAGGTGCTGTTTATCTGATTAGCATGCCTGTTGCCAACATATTTGTCACAGCACATGTAACAGCACTGTGTGCCACACACTTCAATTTACTCAGGACATGGGACAAATGATGTGCATGTGTTGAGGTCTCTAGTGGGCTGATCAAGGAAACATTTGCACCACTGGTGCCTCACTGCTCTTCTTAAATGTAGAAAGGCAGCGGGCATGCAAGGAGCCTCATTGTGCTTGGAAACAGTCATTTGAGTACACATTGAGATTTCAGCTCTACTCTAGATGGATGTAGGACATGTCTATGGAATGTACCAAACGAAGATATGTGCAGATTAACATACATGATCTGCCCAGCATGAAAATTGTGATTGAGCTTGGTCACATCACATGTGTACAGAATGTGGATGGTGAGTGTTTACCTGGCATGTAGGAGATATAAAACACGCAGGTGCACAGGTAGCATAATAATAAGGAAAACAGTTCCCTCAACCAGAGCATCCCTACCACCGCCATATCTGCTCCGCATAAGAAATTTAGCACACCATGCCGCAGGGTAGAGGGCAATAGGTACAAACTCTATAGACAATATAGATGTACTGTTCAGGCTTAGGGCAAACAATACTGGCACTAACCCTGAACTGTACATAGGGGCCCATTGTAAGCAATGGTGTGCCTCTCTGTAAGGCCTGCTCTGAGCAGGTGTTAACCAAATGAAACGTAACTAATGCATTGGTATCTCTTAGAATTTCCTGGCCATATTTCCTGCCCCTCTACCGGTTGAACCTCACCTTGCATCCATGAAGCCTGGCCAAGGGATAATATATCGCAAGGGGTGTCGAAGTGGTGGAATGCATGAATTGTGCCACTTTGTGACCATCGCAGAGGGATTTGGGATGTGTTGGGCCACTTGATCTTCACAAGAATGATAAAGCAAACGTGGCGCAAGGAGCCACTAGTCCAACTTACTTCTGGGCCCTAATGGTCAACAATGGATAGCCGATACCCCTGTGACATGAACTTGATAGCGTAGATGGCTGTTAATTAGTTTAGTCTGAATTTGGTAATTGACATTGTTGTAGAATGTCTGGTGGACATCATGGCCCTCATTATGACACTGGCGGTAGATCCTGCTTACTGCCACGCTGACGGCCACCAACTTACCACCACAGTGGTGAATATCCATTCACCATATTATGGCACACACACACCAATCTGACAGAATACAGCCACGTATACAAATCCACCAGACCAAAGGGCAGTGATAAACTGGAGGTCACAAACGTCACACCGTTACGCCAACAGAACAAAGCCCATCACATTATGACCCACGAATCACCATGGCGGACATTCAGCGGCGGTAAACCATTGGCGGTACATAGCGGTGCGCTCACAATGAACACCCATATACACAACAACACCATATTTGACAGTTCAAACAACACACACCTGACAACCATACACACACCACACACACAACACTATAAAACACACACCCACAGTACCGACAACCCTTTACGAATAAAATCATTTGCACGAGACTGACACCAAGACCACTGCGACAACTAGACCCACACTCCACTCACACCCATACACCCCCATGCACTCTGTAATAAAGTGAATCCACTCCAGATGAAGATATATGGTAGGAGGTATTTATTACAGCCTCAACCAACAGCCAGCATATCAACTGTCATGCAGAGAACCCTGCATGACAGAACCTCAGAACAAGCTGGTTCCATGCCCAGTGTTCTGGCATGGAGCCATGTTACATCATTACACTTCTTCCTCTTTACATTAGAACAGAAATAACATGAGAACAAAAAACACATTTGAACAGAAAGAAAAAGAGGGTAGAAAGAACTACACAAAATCACGCAAATGTAAAGGAAACCTGCGTGTTCTGACACTCCTACGAGTATTATCAGACCTTAAATCAATGTCAGAGGGAAAACAATAAGAAGTATCATCTCTCCTGTCGGCCACACCACACCCCCCAAAATGTGCTACACGACTATGATTCCAGATGCGACCATCATCCGTCTTGACAGCATTTTTAAACAGCTTAATGATAGTTTTTGGAGAGGTATATTTTGACCAATTTTGACACCCAACAGGAGCTTTGACCTTTACTTTATCTCCAACCTCAAAATTTGTAACTTTTGCATTATTCCTTTTATCAACATAAATCTTCCTTTTGCTTTGCAGAGACACTTCTTTGTCTCTCCATTCCCCAATACCATTGTTTTTCAAACCCTTCCCAGCAACCATCCAGCCAGGACACAAACAAGTATTTGGAGACCTTCACCTGAGCAGTTCAAAAGGAGTCTTCCCCGTTGATGCATGAGGAGTGTACCTGTAAGCTGTTATACGACCCTGCAGTTTTTTTCTCCAATCTAAACAGTTTACCTTTGCTAATTGTATACTCTCCTTTAAAGTCCTGTTAAATCTCTCCAAAGCACCATTCGCCTCTGGATGATATAACGCAATTTTTTTATGTACAATTCCACATTTTACAAAATACTCCTCCATCTGAGCAGAACAGAACTGCGGACCATTGTCAGAAAGAATAGAGTTAGGAAAACTCTTGCGTTTGAACACAGATTCTAAAAAACTGATCACAGATTGAGAAGTGATCTCTCTCACCAAACTCACCTCCACCCATCGTGAATACAAATCCAGCAACACCAACAGGTAAGGAGTCTGATGTTCTCCATGCAATGGCCCCACAATATCGATAGCTAATTCATCCCATGGACTTTTTGGTAAACTTCTACAAACCATAGGTGAACATCTTGGTTTGAGTACCTTATCACTAGCTTGACAAGGTGTACACTCCCCAACAGTACGTTCCACCATCAAATCTAATCCAGGCCACCAGAAATCCTGACGGATGCGCTCTTTGGTTTTAGAAATGCCCATATGCCCTTCATGAGCCATGTTCACGATGACTTCTCTCAAACTCAATGGGGGAATCATTCTTGTGCCCCTCATTAGAACACCATCAACAACGGCTAACTCATTCGCAACTAACGACCAAGGTTTAACCAGACTTCGAGACTTATGCTGATCCAAAAGAGACATCACAGAACACAATTCACTATCCTTTTGCAACTCATCCCTCCATTCATCTTCCTTTACAGCCCCCAGCGTAACATCACAAACTCTTATGCCACACTCAGCATCACATTGATCATTTTCATCCTGAGATTTATCATTCTCTACCACCTCCACCAATCTCGACAGACAGTCTGCCGTTACATTTGTCTTTCCCGGAATGTATTCAAACATGAAGTTATACTCCTGTAAGGAAATGACCCATCTCCTGATCCTCGAGGAAATCGAGTCCAAACCCTTCTTCTCAAAAATTTCTTTCAGGGGTTTATGATCAGACCTGACTACGAAAGAAGATCCCCACACAAATTTTCTGAACTTGTTTATGGCCCAGAATATTGCCAACGCTTCCTTTTCTATAACAGAATAACATATCTCTGCCCCTTTCAAGCATCTTGAAGCACAAGCTATTAGCACCTCTTGGCCCTTCCTGATCTGAAAAATAAGAGCACCCAGCCCCTTTATACTCGCATCAGTAACAATGAAAGTGGGATTCCCAGGTACAAAAGCTTGTAAGTTTGGTGCATTCCTGAGATCATTTTTTACTTGTTTAAATTCTGTACCACACTCTTCCATCCAAACAAACTCTGCATTCTTACACATCAACTTCCTTAGATTTACTGTCTTATCTGCAAAATTTCGTATAAATTTGTTATAAAATTCTGCCATACCTAAGAATGAAGAAACCTCATCTTTTGTACACGGTTCTTTTAACATTTCGATAGTGTCCACCAAATCCTTTTTAGGACTCACCCCCTGCCATGAAATATGATGACCCAAATAGTCCAGTTCAGTGACTCCAAATTTACATTTGCTTCGCCTAAGAGATAACCCAGCATCAAGCATCCTTTTAAGCACAGCATGCACCCTCTCATCATGCTCTCTCACGTTTCTCCCACATATTAATACATCATCCTGGTAGCACTTTACGCCTAAAATGCCTTTAAAAAGATCTTCCATAATCCTCTGGAATACTGAGGCCGCAGAAACCAGCCCAAACGGCATACGCAAAAACTTGAAGGCCCCCATTGGCGTAATAAAAGCCGTTAATTCTTGACACTCTTTACTCAACGGAACCTGATGGTATGCTGATGCCATATCCAGAGTGGTAAAATAGCAAGCACCATCCAACGATGATACTAATTCCTCAATATTGGGAAGTGGGAACTTGTCAACCACCACTTCTTTATTTAAGGCGCGAAGATCCACACATAGACGAATTTCATTATTTGGTTTACGTGCCACAACAATGGGAGCTAACCACTCCGTTGCCTCTACAGGCTGTATAACACCAGTGGACAACAATTTATCTATCTCTTTTTGTACAGCGTCTTGGACACAAATGGGAATGCGTCTAACTTTTGCCACAACTGGTACTGCGCCCTGTTTCAACTTAATATGGTGATTGTACCCCTTTAAACACCCCAAGGTGTCACTGAACAATTCACCAAAAGCTCTCACAAACTTGTTTTCGTCACCCTCAATAGATTGTACCTGAACAGATGGATGTGCATTAGGATTGAGAATGACACCCAAGCGTGCTTGATGACTCCAGCTCAACAAATTATCACCCCTCTCAGCAACATAAATCCTAGCATCAGTGAACCTACCATTGTACTCAATGCAGTCATCAAAATAACCGAATAACTTAATTGGCAACCCACCATAACCCGTAGGTTTAATATTAGGTTTGAACAGTTTCTTCCTTCTTTGAAAATTCTTCATAAAAAAATCCTTTGAGAGAAACGTGATGTGAGAGCACGAATCAAATTTAATTTTGACTCTAACATTCCCCACCAAAACCCACTCAGAGGGATGTTCCACCTCACTCTCACTAACTTGAAAACTGACTTCCTTTATTTCTGATCTAGAATCTCTCCTATCCCTCATCCTACAATTTTTTCCAAAATGTCCTCTTTTTCCGCAAACATTACAAGTAATCCTATTAGCAGGACACTCACTTGCATTAGCCATGTGTCCAAATCTTCCACATCTGTAGCAATTTCCTTGAAAAGGTGTTGCAAACCTCCTATTCCCCTGTGTCTTTCCTGCGCTATTTTCTATTACAACACCTTTCTCACGGACACCCTCATACTTTTTTTCCTTCTCATCTTTTTGTATGACTTGACACTCCACTTCTTGTGCTTTTACAATGACCTTGTCTTCTTTATGTGCTTTACTTAGTTCTCCAACACACTTTAACATGTGCTCTACCCTTTTTGCAATACTAACAACCTCATCCAACGGTGGCTCGTCCTTTAGCCAGAGTTCTTCCCTCACTTTATCACTGCAACACCTCAGCACAAACTGATCTCTAATCCTTTCTTCTACCAACGCCCCAAATTTACAACTTGAAGCCAACTTCCGTAAAGCCGTAATATATTCTTCAACACTCTCCTCTTTCCCTTGCTCCCGCAAACCAAAATGGTACCTTTCCATAATAGTACTAATCTTTGGCAAGTAATGTAAATCTAGTTGTCTTGCACATATTTCATATTCATTCAACCCCCTCTGATCAGCTTGCGACAATGGAGGTAGATTTTCCAACACCTCCTGTCCTTCACCCCCTAAACAATGTAACAAAAGTGCCTGCTTCCTTTCACCACTCAAATTCGTACCACACACCCTGGCATAATTCTCACAAATCTTTTTCCATTTCTTCCACTTAATAACCGGTTCTCCTGGATCTGACAAGAAAAACGGCGGCGCCATAACATTCTGCATACTCACAAGAGGTGTAAAACACTTCTTCCCCACAATATATTCCAAACCCTACTAGTTGCTAAAAGTACTTAAAGTCCAAAAGGTGTGCCAGTCACTGTATGTCCCAGCACGATGCCGCTATATCAAACACGGGTCTTCAGGTGTGTTTGTCACCGCAGAGACGACCTTTTCAGTTTAATTCATTTTACAACGCCCAATACTTGTATTCCACAAGTGCAATAAAGTTTCCAAATAAATGTATATTCCCGTGACCACAAACCAATATAGTGATCCTTATCCAGTCTCCGTCTAAGTTTCAACTTCCATAGACCGTCGATGTTCTTCTTCGATGTCCTCCAACAATTGCGCTGTAAAAAAAAAAAATTTTTTTAAGTAAAAAAATTCCTTCTTCCTCATCTAAGATGGCCGCCACGAAACATTTGGTCCGTTTTCTTCAGGCAGTTGGGCTTGCTTTCTCTTTGAGCAATCTTGGATCGTTTTCCTCACTCAAAATGGCCGCAACAAAACATCCAGTCTATTTTCTTCAGTCAATCTGGCTTGTTTTTCTCCTTCCACCACACTCAAGATGGCCGCCAACAATTCCCACAGCTTTCAGTCCTTTTCCAATTGCTCACTGACCTTCTGACGTCGTGAAGCATACAGAGACCACTTTGATCCTCAGTAAATGCTCAAACAGCTTTCCACAAAGCCCCTACAACCGCAATTTCACACTTTTCTCCGCTAGAACATGCTGCAAGACGCTCGATCCTCTCCCAGCACGTCTCTGTAAGTTATCTCCGTTTTTCTCTTAAATAATCCAAGCTCTTCCTTCTTTGTTGTTGTTGAGGCTGTCCCTTCCTCTGTGTTCCTTTCTCCGCCCAAGCGTCGCCAGTGTAATAAAGTGAATCCACTCCAGGTGAAGATATATGGTAGGAGGTATTTATTACAGCCTCAACCAACAGCCAGCATATCAACTGTCATGCAGAGAACCCTGCATGACAGAACCTCAGAACAAGCTGGTTCCATGCCCAGTGTTCTGGCATGGAGCCATGTTACATCATTACACACTCCACATCATATACCCCAGCATATTACCCAACACACCCTCACCAACACACATCACCTAACACCTATGGCACCACAAAGACAACCCTGTTTTACTGAGGAGAAGTTAATGGTCATGGTGGAGGAAATTGTCAGGCTAGAGACACAGCTATTTGGAGCACAGGTGCAGCAGATATCAATAGCAAGGAAGATGGAGCTATGGCGGAGAATCGTGGACAGGGTCAACGCCGTGGGGCAGCACACCAGAACAAGGGACGACATCACTAAGAGGTGGAACGACCTATGGGGGAAGGTACGTTCCATAGGAGCAAGACACCACCTCGCTATACAGAGGACTGGCGGTGGACCCCCAACTCCTCCCCCACAACTCACAGCATGGGAGGAGCAAGTTTTGGCAATGCTGCATCCTGAGGGCCTGGCCAGAGTTGGAGGAGGACTGGACTCTGGTAAGTTAACTTTCATCAATTATTACCCCCATACCTGCATGCCACCACACACTCTCACTCCCATCACTCCACTCCATTCCACACACTCCACCATCAAATCACACTAATCCCAATGCCAAGCCCTGCATGCTGTACCAGTGCATGGACACCCTTCACAGCCTTGCATGGACACTCATCACTAAAGCATGCACAGCATAGGGAAACTCCCACCATACACCAACATACACAAGCAAAATCTGGCCGGGCAACACCAACCATAGAGGGGAAGCCAGAGATGTGCAAATGTCATACACATGGAGCATAATACACCATTTACATCCCCACAGGTACCCCAGCCAATGTCAGCGGAGAGGAGGTGCCATCACTATCCAGTCCCCCAACAGAAGAGGCCCACAGTGATAACAGAAACTCTGGACTTCAGGATCTTGATGATCTACCTGGCCCATCAGGGACCACTGGACAGTCGGTCACCCAAGCCTAATCACAGACCACCACAGAGCCTCCCCCATCAGGAACCAACACCACAGCACCCACCCAGAGTCCCCAAACCTCTGTCCACAGGACATGTCAATCAGCAGTGTGCCAACCTGTACAGGGACCCCAGGCCACACCTCGCCCACAAGACAATCAGGGACCTGGGGTAAGTGGCAATGGGCACACCGTTCAGGGGACAGAGGCACAGGCCAACAGGGACACTGGGAGGACTGCTTTGTGCCAGAGGGAGGACATGACCAGGGAACCGACTCTCCAGGAGGCCCTCTCTGAGATCCTGGGAGCCTACCAACATTCCCAGGACACAATGGGCCAGATCCTAGACAACGTGCAGAACAGGCGGCTGCAGGAGAGACAATATCAGGGGATCAGGGAGGACTTGCAGGTCATCAACAGCACCCTGATCTCCATAGCAGGGATGCTGGCAGACATGGCCAACATTATGAGGGAGCCAGTCATCTGAACAGCCCTCTACTTCCACTGCCGCTAGTGGCCAGGAGGCCCCACCACAGGACCAACAGGGCACCAGCACCCCTACCCCTGCTTAAGATTAACCACCCTGCAAACATTCCCTGTGAACCAGACAGAAGCCGGAGACACTTGCCAAGACCACAGCCAGGAAATTAGACTCTACTGATTGTCCCCCTTGTGTCCCACTCATTCACCTTGTCCACCTTGAACTGCCATTGCTCCCCTTCCTATGTCCCCCATGGACAATGCACCTGTGCTACAAACAGACTGGAACAATACCCCAGACTTTCCTCCACAATGTGCACTTTCCCCTCTATACAATAGCACTACAATAAACACCCTTGGATAAAAATCGACTACGATTATTTCATGTATTTCAAATATGTATTGATTGAAACAGTTACAATCATTGCAAATGAACTGTACTTAAAATGAGCATAGAATTAATGACCTGTAGCTGGCTGTTGTGATCACACCAGGAGAATTTGTCAAATCACCAACATCTGCAAAATGAATATCCAGAGGTAATAGTAAGTGGGCAAAGAAGTGGGAAATGCCAGGATGCCAATGCCACACAGAATACAACCAAAGTCATAGAAATGTAAAGTTGCACTGCCTCACCTGTGTGTCATTGGAAGTACTGGCGTATCATAGATGGTCTGTTGGCCACATCCTCATCCTCTGCCTCCTCATCCTCACTGTCCTCAGGGTCCACTGCTGCCACAGGGGCATCTCCAGTCTCCTCCTTCTGCAGAAAAGGCATAAGGCATCTGAGGGCCAAGTTGTGCAACATGCAGCATGCCACTACTATCTGGCAGACCTTCTTGGGTGAGTAGCACAGGGATCCACCTGTTAAATGGAAGCACCGGAACCTAGCCTTCAGGAGGCCAAAGGTCCTTTCAATGATCCTTCTGGTTTGCCCATGTGCCTCATTATAAGGTTCTTCTGCCCTTGCCCTGGGATTCCTCAGAGGGGTCAGCAACCATGATAGGTTTGGGTAACCAGAGTCACCTGTAAATTTTAAAGGACAACATTTAGCCACACAGTAACCTATATGGCCCACATTATAGGCATACACCAACATATACTGGGTGCGAACCAGGGCTCACCTATTAGCCACACCATGTGCCTCTGTAGTTGGGCCATCACATTTGGGTTGCTGCTATTCCTCAGGAAAAAGGCATCATGCACCGACCCTGGATACTTAGCATTGACGTGGGAGATATACTGGTCCACCAACCACACCATCTGCACATTCACGGAGTGGAAACTCTTACGATTCCTCAACACCTGTTCATTCTGGTGTGGGGGCACATATGCAATATGTGGTCCATCAATTGCACCAATTATATTGCGAATATGTCCCATTGCATAGAATACGACCTTCACAGTGGCCAAATCCTTGACCTGGGAGAATAGAAGGTAGCTGCACATGTGTTTCATCAGGGCAGATAACACTCTTGTTAGCACATTTGAGAACATTGGCTGTGACATTCCTGCTGCCAAGCCCACTGTCACTTGGAAAAAAACAGTTGCCAGGAAATGGAGAATTGATAGCACTTGCACAAGAGGGGGGATCCCAGTGGGGTGACGAAAAGCCTTCAATTGGGCACACAGCTCTGTGATTGTGAACCTGTCCAGTCTATAGGTGAATATTATGTGCCTGTCCTCCAATGTAGCGAAGTCCACCAGGGGTCTGTACACGGGGTATTCCTCCATCTCCTATTCATCCGTAGCGGTAGGTATCTAAGGGATAAAAGAGTGAGAAAGTTGTCACAAACTGAACAATGGAACCACAACAGCAGTCCGCAATGTGCAAACATGTAATGGGACACTGTAATTTCTGAAGTATGTGCCTATTTATCCTGTGACGCAGCATTAATCCATAGGTCTGTTCACCCCCACCCCCCCCCAGAAATGGCGTCCGCCTGTCCTGTGTGGAGGGACAGGTGGAAGTGAGGTAATGCCGCTGACATTGTGCGCCGTGGCGGTAGGCGGTCGTGAACCACCGGGCAATTCCTCATTGGTTATAATATAAGGGTGGCCAATGGTGATCTATGCCGGCGGTGATGGTATGCATTGCCGCTGACTGACCGCCACTTTCTATCAGATTCCTCACTTGTTTCCTGACCTTCCATAGGAGAGGACCGCCATTGCATGTGCTGCTGTGACCTGTGTCTGGAACCTACCATGGCCCGTGTGACCCGGGGAAGGGCCCCAGCCTTCACTTCTGAGGAGTTTGAGCGACTGGTGGATGGGGTCCTAGCCCAATAGGGACTGCTGTGTGGGCCTCCAGACGAACAGGTGAGTTCACTGTGGGTACGATGCAGGTGGCTTGAATGCATGGACTTGTGTGTGAAAGCCTTGTGTAAAGGGGGTGGGTGGATGTCCTCTTGGCAGTGTAGACATTGTGTGCTGGGCTTTGTGTGTGCCACTGATGATGGAAACGGGTATGGTGGGCCATTTGTGTGACTGGCTGGACTGTTTGTCTAATGGTATTCTCCTATCTGCATTGCTTCTGCAGGTCAGCGCCCATCAAAAGAAGGGAATATTGCATGCTATCGGCAAGGACGTGTGGACCATGGGGGTCTATGGCAGGCAGAGCACCCACTGTCGCAAACGGTGGGAGGACCTGAGACGCTGGGCACGATAGACCACGGAGGCCCAGTTAGGGATGTCCTCCCAACGAGGAAGGGGTGCCTGTCGGAGCCTGACCCCCCTGATGGCTCACATACTGGCAGTGGCCTACCCTGAGCTGGATGGGCGCTTGAGGGCATCACAGCAGCCACAAGGGGGGGGAGTATAGTGGCTATCATTGTAATTCACGGCTGGAAGGGTGGTATCTGGGTGGTGGTTGTGTGTCAGTGGGTGCCCCTAGGCCAGGCCAGATATAGCAGCACAGGTCTTCTGGTGGCTAAGGGTTTGATTGTGCAATACTGCTTACCTAGCTTGTTAGTATTCACTACTGGTTAGGGCTGTGTGGGTCCCAGGTGTGCTGCATTTGATGGTGTGTACCCCTCCTTATTCCTTGTAGAGTAGCCATCTCACTGGTAGTGTCATGCATGGTGCGTAGGCCTGTTCCCTGTGTGTGAGGGTACTGTGTACGCCAACGGTGGTGTTGGTGCAGTCATTGCCCCAGTGTATCCTTTGTCTCTCTCCCCCTTTCTTGTTTTGTCATCATGTCCTTATGTGCATTACCATCATCTGGCAGAGGAGCAGAGGCACTGGAGACAGAGGGAGCTGCTTCCCACAGGACCCTGGAGGCAGAGTCCACCGACGCTGAGGTCACCAGTGGGACGGAGGGTGAGGGGAGCACCACGGCAGAGACTGGAGGGGACAATAGAGACTCTGATACCTCCTCTGATGGGAGCTCCCTGTTGGTGGCGGACACCTCCGTGACCACCCCAGCTGCAGATACCGCCACCATACCCGTACCAGCACCACCCTCCCAGTAGCCTTCAGCGAGTTGCCTGTGCCTGCTCACCCAAGAGGGTGGGCATCTCCTTCGCACCAGGCACCCCAGGCCCTGCCCCAGTGAGCCCTGTTGCCCTGAGTGAGGATGCTATTGACCTCCTAGAATCCATCTCTGTAGGGCAAACAACCATTGTGAATGCCATCCAGGGGCTGTCAGCCCATATGCAGCAATCTAATGCATTCCTAGGGGGCATTCACGGTGGATTGGCGGCCCAACAGAGATCGATTCTGGCTCTGGCCTCCTCTCTGATGGCAGTCATTGTCCCTGTTTCAACTGCCCCCCCTCCAACTTCCACTTCCCAGTCCCATTCTCCTCAACCCCAACCCATCCCAAGAACACAGCCAGACGAGCATGCACACAAGACAACACCCAAGAGGGTCACAGGAAAACACAAGCACCTCACTTCATCCCACATGCACAAGCACCATTCATTTGCAGACACAACAACATCCACTATCTCCACTGTCTCCCCTTCCTCCTCCTTCACCTCCCCCCCAGTTACGTCCACACTTACGCCTGCATGCACCACATCAATATTCACTACCAGCATCATCACCACACCAAGCAGAACACACACCACACTGGCAGACACCTCCACAACATCCATGCACTCGTCCCCTGTGTCCTCTCCCACAGTGTCTGTCCCCCCTCCTAAAGTACACAAACGCAAGCACTCAGACACCCAACAGCCATCCACCTCACAACAGCATACAGCCCATGCACCTGCACCCAAATCCAGCACACAACCACCTCAAACAACCTCTCCCTCATCCTCGACTCCCATTACTCCTCCCTTCTCCCTCCCCAACGTCCCTATAAAGCTTTTCCTTTCCCAGATTGACCTCTTCCATACCCATCCACCACCCGTCCTGCACGTATGCGCGTATGGGCAGGGTAGCAAGGACCCAGCCAAGCATCTCGGCCAAACATTCCACAGGCCCAGGCGTAGCACCACCTACTCATGGTAGAAAGGTTTCTAGCCCAACAATACTGAAGGGGAAGGAGCCTGCAGCAGCTGCGAAGAAGGGGAAGGAGTCTGCAGCAGCTGCGAAGAAGGGGAAGGAGCCTACACCAGCTGCAAAGAAAGGGAAGTAGCCTGCACCAGCTGCAAAGAAGGGGAAGGAGCCTGCAACACCTCCAAAGAAGGGGAAGGAGCCTGCACCAGCAGGCAGAGGGAGGAAGAGCCCATCCACCAGTGCCAGCTGTGCAGTCTGCCCCCTCCAGAACCAGTGGGCAAGTCACCCACTTGAGAGACTGTGGCCTTGCACCCCCCAAGACCAAGCACAGGGCATGTTGCCCCCTCCAGAACCAGTGGGCAAGTCACCCACTCCAGAGACTGTGGCATTGCACTCCCCAGGACCAAGCGCAGGGCATGGTCCCCCCTCCAGAACCAGTGGGCAAGTCACACGCTCCAGAGACTGTGGCCTTACACTCCCCAAGACCAAGCACAGGGCATGTTGCCCCCTCCAGAACTAGTGGCTTGTTTCTGCATCTGGCTGAGGTGCCTCCCCCAACCTCCTGAGGTGCCTGCTTATTTGCCATCTGATGCCGCTGCAGTGTTCTCTCCGGATTGGGGATAGATTTGAGTGGGGCCTTGGACTTTGCTCTGTGGCCATAGGGGCCTTGTGAACTATGGACTGGCAGTGTCCCTTTTTTATACATGTGTACAGATCTGTTTAATGTGTAAATCCGATTGTTGATTTTATTGTTGTACTGATTACAATCATTTTCATAAATTCCTTTTGCCTTTGCATTATTCTGCAGATTTTCGTGATCAAATTGTTTTTGTTATGCATATGGTTGTGTGTATGATGTGTGTGTGTGTGTCGGGTGTGTGTTGTGTGTGTCACTCTTGTTTTCCTCCCACCCTCCCTTCTGTGCTAGGCAGCTGTACTCACCGTCGTCGTCTTCCCCGGCGTTGGTGTGCCAGGTGGAGTATAACGTAGAAGATCATCAGGAAAACTTGCATTTCGGGTTCCATTGCAGCGTGGTTCTTCCCTGTGTCTCCAAAGGTGAGTCTTTTCTCTTCAGTGATTTGTTTCTGTCAGGCTTTTGATGGCGTTGGTACCACCCCAGAAAAAGTGGCGGATTGAAGGGTCAAAATATGGTGGGAGGTACTTTGTCTTCTGCCTGGCTGTGGGTGGCTACCGCCATGGTGACTGTTGTTTCTGCCCTGGCAGTCGGTGTGGTACATTGGCTGTCTATGGGAGATATCACTGCCATGGTCATAATTTGGCAGTACTTACCACAAGTCTTTTGGTGGTATTACCACCACTTTATCACCCACTGCTAGGGTCGTAATGAGGGCCCATGTGTCATCTGATGATGCTGTGTGCATTGCATGGTTGTTAAAAGTATTTGATGTCATGTTCTCCTCATGCTTTAGCTGGCAATATGACCCCAGCACAGAAGCGTGCTTTGATAAGAGGGCCAAGTGTTTCCGCCACATCATGGAGGTACAAGCAGGGTACAGGAAGATGTCCAGGAGATATTGGCTAGAGAGGTCATAACGTGTTTGGCTTGCCTTCCCACATGGGGACCTCCTAAACAGGCCAAAACAGGGCAGAGAACATCAGGCACCACATCAAGGGTCTCAGCTGGTCCAACCACCTCCACATCCACAGCACCAATGGCGACACAGCAGCAGGCACCTGTAGCAGCCACATCATCCAGCTTTGAGGCGGACATGAGGAGGGACATGGCAGCTGTTATGGCTAGGTTGGGCAGACTGGAACAGGACAATGCTTGCAATTTCAAACTCCTAAAGCACTGTAAAAAAAAGCTGAAGAAGCTGTATTCCAGGAAATAGATAGCCTCTTAGGGCCAGATGTAGCAACCAGTTTGCGACTCGCAAACAGCAAAAATCGCTGTTTGCGAGTCGCAAACAGGAGTTTGCTCTGCAGAAATGCATTTTGCGAGTCGGGACCGACTCGCAAAATGCATTTCAGAGTCGCAAATAGGAAGGGGTGTTCCCTTCCTATTTGCGACTCGCAGTGGTATGCAATTCCATTTGCGACTGCATATGCGGTCGCAAATGGAGTCGCAGTTACCATCCACTTGAAGTGGATGGTAACCCACTCGCAAAATGGAAGGGGTCCCCATGGGACCCCTTCCCCTTTGTGAGTGGACCCACCAATATTTTTTCAGAGTAGGCAGTGGTCCAAGGGACCACTACCTGCCCTGAAAAAATCCAAAACTAAAGGTTTCGTTTTTTTTTTTTAAGAGCAGCTCGTTTTCCTTTAAGGAAAACGGGCTACACTTGAAAAAAAAAAATGCTTTATTTCAAAGCAGTCACGGACATGGAGGTCTGCTGGTCCCAGCAGGCCTCCATACCCGTGACTGCCCATAGTCGCTATGGGGCCGCAATTTGCGACCCACCTCATTAATATTAATGAGGTGGGTCTTTGCGACTGACAGTTTGACCATGCCAAATATGTGTTGTGTTGTCCATTTTTGAGGCTGTGTCCTAACGTTAGTGGAAACTACCACTTCCTTGCACCACAATAGTGTCATTTGTATTGACACTATGGTAGCCCTACAAGGCCAAAACTCAGTCCACCATGTTTCCATGTGGCACTACGCATGCAGTGTGACACTTAGTGACCCTTTGTGGACGATTATGCCTGTGCCAGGCATCATGTGTACAAGGGAGAGATTAACACACTAGGAGGACTAGCAAAATTGGTGCAGAGGATTCTCCAAGGTTCCTAGGCATGGTTTTTTGCAGATACTTTGAACACCTCCACAGAGCAGGTGTAAGGAGGAGGCACACAATTTATTTGAATGGGTCCCTATATATTGTGCATGAATTGGTCAGGTATGTTGTCAGTACTCCTACAGAGTCCATCAATGGTATTCATTATCTTGACACTATTGTGCTTACTCTGTGTCATGGTGCGCCGTTTATTGTATACAGTGCCCACATGGTGGCAGTATGGTGCATTAAAGGGGCACAATTACACTGGTGCTACTGTCAATACTGCACTACTTTCCTGACATGTGTCCCTTCACTTTAGACCTACATAAGAATGATGTTCTGGAACTTTGAACCTATTTTGTGTCTTGTGTGCCATGACCCAGGTGTTGTGTCCTGAATCCCACCCCTTTCCCTTGGAAAAGCTCCCTTGCACAAAGTGTTGCTGTTTCCAATTGCTGGCTGGCATACAAATATGCATGTGGATCATGGACATAGTGTGGCACAGTTGTATTTTATGTTTTGTGATGTATGCATAAGTTTTCAGACACCTGTGTGACAGGTGAGGGAATGATGTGGTTTTCTGCAATGCCCTGCATCCCATGACCAGTCCTGCTAAGTCCCATGTCTCCTCATTCACATGCATCTCTGGCCTCTCCCAGTGCATTGTCAGTAGTCCAGCTGCCATAGACCCCTGTTGGTTCCCTGGTATCATGCTAGGGTGTTGTGGAATTAGCGATTATGATTGTAGGTGTGCGGTGAGATGTCCATCCCTACACATGGTCTTTCATGGCTGGTGATGTTGTTTTCCTTTGTGTGCAGCACAATGCACAAGACATGTGAAGGTGAACACAATGGGTAAGTCTGGTATGTTTTGGTGATATGTAGTTGGTGATGACAACACTTGGATGACATTTGATATTGGTGCCGCCAGAGGCTTCTACACCATGACAAATGTGGGGCTGTGACTATATGAGACTTTCTTTACTTTGACATGTCCAATGCTATTCATATAGCTGAGCTACACCTTGTCAAGTGTTATGTGCGAGGGATCTGCATTTAGGTGCCAACCTGTGGACACTTGTAGTGGTTTGGACCTAGCTTCTGTATGCAAAGGGGACACAGCTCCACCTGTATTTCGCGTGGTGTGCCAATCAGTTTGTGCTTGTATTATGTACAGATGGGTGTATGTGTATGTGATGTGCACTGATTGCGGGGTAGTGTTACATGTGGCATATGTGTTGTTGTCTGTACATCTGGTGTTCCCCTGTCCATGTGTGTTTAATGTGGTGTATGTATTGTTTACCCTACAAGTTTAGTGTGTTGTCCATGTAATAACTGGTATGGTGGCTTACCTACGAGTCGCCCATTGCGTATTGTCCATCCTAGAATCATTCATGGATAGTGGAGTGCCAGAATATGTAGGCATCATGGACGCTGCCGGCCTATTTGGCTAGGATGTTTGTGAAGAGCCCACGGTGGTCCCCAATGGCCTGCATATTTTTGGAGTGGGTGTGTTTGCGATTCCTGTAGAGTTATTCCGTTTCAGCAGGCGGCACAAGTTGGACATGGGTGCAGTTCATTGCACCCAGCACATGTGGAACCCAGCGATTTGGTGGAAACCTTGCTTGGTCTCCTGTTGCAGTTGCTGGGTGTTTGGGAACTGGATGTGGTGGGGTGTGAGGTGGATGATTGCGTCCAGAACCTTTGGAAGGAAGGCTGAGTAGGATTGCTGGGAAATACCACCGACTTTTGCCCCAGTTGTCTGGAACGATCCTGATGCCAGCATATAGAGGACAGCCAGGAGTTTGGTCATGGGTGGAATAGTTGTTGGAGTTTCCACCCTTGCATTGATGTCTGGCGCAATGTGGTGCAGCAGGTGTACAATGGACTCTCGCTTCAGATGGTAGAGTCTGATGACATCTTGTTCCCTGAGTGCAAGGATGGTTTGGGCTGTCGAAATATCTATTACCGCCTTTTGTGCTGCCTTTGTGGCTGCTGTGGTGGTGTTTGCCGTTGAGGCAGTGGTGCTGGTAGGACATGTGGTCATCGCTGTCGTCTACGGCATATGCCGAGATTGAGCAATAACAGATCCATGTTGCCAATGCTCCTTCTGTGTGTTTTCCTTATGTAGTAGTGTGTGGGCCTCATTTTAACACCTTTTTTGGACCAGTTCCTTGACGTGCATCGTTTTTGCATCTGTAAATATGCCACTAGAAGGCTAGCGTAATTTGTTTTGAGGGATCGCTCACCTTGCATATCATTTTGAAAAAAAAACGCAAGGTTGGTGGCATGCCAAAAAAATGACACTAACTCTGAAATGTTGCTGCTAGACAGATCTAGAGAAAGAATATGAATATGGAGCTACGTTAGCGCCACTTTTGTGTCAGAAATAATGGCGCAAAGGCATTACTAAGTTTTCCTAAATATGGGCCTTTGTTTCCATCGTCTCAGCTGCAGAAGTCTCTTCGTTGTACCTCCCTTGTTACCACGAACCAGCTGAAGAACATGCGAATGATAAGGTGAAGACCAGAAATGTCTTTCCTTTTTTAAATACATTTTCTTTGGAAAGGTGGATGTAAAGATGGATAAATTATACAGTAGCACAGCATGTACCCTGACTTCTTCATTAACCCAAAGTATATACAATAAGCACTGTGTGGTAAATAGAATTACCGTTATAGATTCCATTGCACTGTGTGCCTGTATTCTTCACGAAATTAACCATCATTGTGCGTTCCTCGCTATCTGTAACCATAATTAAGATGTTTCCAGCCCGTGCCTTCACTCTCAAACATCAGAGCTGTATGAGATCGACAGAGGCATTCCCACATAGCAATGCTTTCACACAGAAGCATCTATTAAACTTGCACTTCAAATTTCTTAAATACGTTTGCGGTGCATCACCATATCATAGTGTGTATATTTGGAAACGTGACCAAATGCTTTATAAGCAAACAAGAGTACTTTGAGAGCATTTAATTAGAAAATTTCCTGATTTGGTAAATTCAAACAAATATTGATATTATTAAAAGAAATAACAAATAACCGGTGCATATTATAAAAATAACAGTTGCTTCTGAAACCATAAACTCCTGTGCCAATATATGTACAAAATTCAATGTATGTCAAGTCAGTGCTCTTTTCTTGTATGGTACAGAAGCTCCTTCCTTTGAAGAAAAAACTTAATGATGCACTGGAACATTTGAGGCATCAGGATATCCCCTATCCAGAATACTTTTCCTGTTGCGATATGCACCTGGCTTATGACAATAAATTATTTTTCCAACGCCGATTTATTCAATGCACATTTAAACTCAGAATATGCCTTAAAAATATACAACAAATGCGTGAATATATTCACGATAAATAACAAAAAAACTTTCCTTCAGTTGTGTTTTTTCCCTATGAATGAATTTCAGGCCTTCACCATCAGCCTTTGAACTTTGCTGCTCCTTTTGATTTGGGATATAAATCCTAGATGTTTCTCCACGAAAAGTAATGTGAGCTACTTCTGATCTATCCAGAACATGAAAACTTCAGCGGAAAGGCTTAACTCTTTAGTGTGTTGTGAAGAAAAGGTTTGTTTGAACACAGAGCTCTGCTTCCATCAATAACAGTGAGCACTCGCCCCTGAAATAGAAGTCTTTCCCAACACAGTCGCCCAGCCCTACCCTTCCACCTTTTTTCCAAATGCAAAGAGTGTCTGTCAGACTGAGCAAAGGTCAGCCTGGCAGCCACTCTTGATGTTCCATTTAGGCGACCAGGTACTGTACTTGCCTAAATTGCAAGAGTCTGGTTGCCTGAGCTGAACTTTGCAGGTCTGAAGATGTCACAGCCCTGTGGGCTTGACCTCCGCAGCATAGGCAAAGTGCTTTGTGGTCCTCCCTCTCATGGTGAGAGGGAGTGTCATTTATAGTCTTGGACCTGGGCACTTTAGTTTAAGCCCTGAAGTGCACAGAGCTGACTGCCATCCCAGAGTGGGGTGGGTTCAGTAGTTTCACTGACCCCACCCCACTTTTTAGCAAGGGAGGTACTGCCACCTTCTCATTGGCTGACCCACAAGGTCAGACAATGAGAGGGGGTGGCAGTCCTAGTCTTCAGAAATCCTCCCGTCCCCTTTTGTCACTGCTAGAGGCCCGGTAAGTTTTACGTTTTTTCATGTTTGGTGTGCGTTTGTATGTGTATGTATGAATGTGTGTATTTATGAGTCCATGCTTTTAGTAGGTGTGTAGGTGTGTGTGTGTGTGTGTGTGTGTGTGTTTGTGTTGTGTGTGCATGTATGTGCAGATGGTCCACTGCCCACCTCATGCTCAAGTTACCAGTCACCACTGCAAGTATGAACATAGAAAATCATGTGATTTGCCATGTTGAAATTAGTGGTGTAAGGAAGTCTTAAATAAATTTCCAACATTGGTAAACATCCAGGGAGGCATTTCAATCCAATGTTTCTTAGCTCATATGTGCATTACAGACAAGGACAACTATATGCAAATCAGTCTTTGGCCATCCCAAAATTGGCAGCCCAGACTAAACTGGTAGGCAGAACTCCTCTGAATGGTATGACAACCAACTTCAGACCCCTCAGATCTGTTTCTACATTGTTGGTCCTCATACTTGACGAGACTTGCAGAGATCCCACAACAAGTGATAGCTAACGTGCTCATATTATTCTCAGACTGTAATGGTCGCTCAGGGCCACATACTAACCCCATCATTTTGACCTTGTCTGTGCAATCAGAGACAAGGGCCACCACATGAAATTATTCTGACTCCATCAAGTCTACTCAATATTTGTACAAACCTAGCCCCATTTATGTCTTTGGATAATCCACCTGCCTATTTGTTTACCATCCATAATAATATGCATCTTACCTTGTATTCTTGGCTGTATTCATGGGTGCTACACTCTGATATCCGACTTGGTCAGTGAACTATTCTGCCTCCGCATAGCTCCACCTGCAAGTGGAAACCTTTCCTTACTCGAACTCTGACCTATGTCAGAAGTTCAAGGCCCTCCTCCACTTGCAGGCTTCTGCCTGCGCCTCATCACTGGTGCCTAGTGGGAGAGCTCTGCTCTTCTGCTGGGCTGCCCTTTGCCTCTTTCTCTTTTCTCATCCTTTTCTTCAGTGTGCTGTTTTTGGTGCCTATTGCTTCAGCACTTTCCTCCTTCGCTGCCTCTTTCCCTTTTTTATTTTAGTGTGCTGTTTCTGTGGCTTTTCTCTTTCTGTGCTATCTTCCTCGTTTTTTCCCTCACTCCTCTCATTCTCTCTCTCTCTCTCTCTCTCTCTCTCTCTCTCTCCTCCATCGCATACTCTCCGCCGCTGCTGCCCCTGCAGCCCCACCCCCTCCTCTCTTGCATTCTTCCCGCCGCTGCTGCAACCGTGGCCCTGTCCCCCTTTTTCACATTGTTCCTGCTCCCGCCTCCCAGCTGCCCTCTCCTCCTCCCTTCCTACTTAATGGCAGCCGCTACACTGTAGAAAGAGCAACCTCACTGACGTGGTCAGTGAACTGCTCTGCCTCCACATTGCTGCACCTGCAAGTGGAAGCCCTTCCTCACTCAAACTCTGACCTCTGTCAGAAGTTCGAGGTCCTCCTCCACCCGCAGGCTTCTGCCTGGGCCTCATCCCTGGTGCCTACTGGGAGAGCTCTGCTCTTCTGCTGGTATGCCCTCTGCCACTTTCTTTTTTCTCCTTTTCTTCACTGTGCTGTTTTTGGTGCCTTTTGCTTGAGCGCTTTCCTCCTTTGCTGCATCTTTCTTTTTTTTCTTTTAGTGTGCTCTTTCTGTGCCTTTTCTGTGCTCTTTTCCTCTCACTCCTCTCATTCCATATCTCTCTCTCCTCTATCGCATCCTCCCCGCCGCTGCTGCCCCTCCAGCCCCAGCCCCCCTCCTCTCTCGCATACTCCCCTCCGCTGTTCCCACCTCCCAGCTGTCCTCTCCTCTCTATTTAATGGTGGCCGCTGTGCGCTGTGCGCTGCGCACCTAAGGCAAGCTCGTTTGCATCCTTCTGCGACCAGCGCCAGGACCCGTGGACCTCTCACCCAACACCGCTACACACCAGCAGCACTCATCGCACTCAACCCAGGAAACAACAACAACTGCAAGCAGGCATCTTCAAGCAACACCAAGGGACCCTTCACCTGTCGCCACTGCAAATTCACCAGCCTCCGTCACTAAAGCCCACCCCTGAGGACCCACCAAGCAGAACACAGCCTCATATGTATCCTGATCAACACTCACTCCATCCACAGGCACTCCATCGAACTCTGGAACCTCATCGACACCACATCCCCAGACGTTGCCTTCCTCACTGAAACATGGCTTAACCCGCCTTGGCTCTAGACAGCTCCATCGCTATCCCAGATGACTACAAAATCATCCGCAGAGAATGCACGAAATGCCCTGGTGGACGAATTGCCATCATCCACAAAGAGCCTATCCACCATCACCGAAGACTCCGCAACCAACATGGAACTCTTCCACTTTCAGATTAGAACCAACGGTAACACCATTCTGCGAGGCACCCTCATCTACAGGCTGCCAGGCCCTGGCCCCCATTCTGCGACACCATCGCTGACCTAGCCTTCACCCACACTGTTACATCCAAGAACTACATCCTACTGGGGGACCTCAACTTTCACCTGGGAAACCCAAACGACAACTCCACCCCCCTGATTGAAAACCTTGACAACCTCGGACTCAAGCAACCCGTCACCACACCCACTCAATCGGCTGGTCACACTCTGGGCCCCATTTTCTACGCCACCAACCACGTCTCCATCAGCAACACTGCCGAACTTTAATGGACCGACCACCACTGCATTCACTTCACTTCAACAAACCCATCGGTTGACACCAAACGGTCCAAGTTCCCCATAGAAATTGGAACCAGGTCACTGAAGACTAGCTGACGGCCAGCCTCAGCGCAACACCCCTCCAAACCGACGACGCCAACACTGCCGCACACAACCTCCATGAATGGATCATCGACTGCGCCAACACCCTCGCCCCCCTCAAGATACCTCACTACAGAAACACAGCCAAGAAAGCAAACTTGTTCACCCCACACTCAAAGAATCAAAACAGGTCTGCAGACGTCTAGAGCAGAAATGGCACACCAACAAGACTCGCGCAAATGACGAAACCTTAAAAAACGCTGTCAAACATCACCACCAGCTAATTAGGACAACCAAAAGACTTGCCCTGCAGCAACGCATCAATAAAAGCAACCACAACAGCAACAAACTTTTCACCGTCATCAAAGAGTTCACGAACCCCAACTCCACCGACATCCCCCATCACAAGAACTCTTCGAAAACCTTGCCAACGACTTCCATTGCAAGATCACAGACATTTACGACAGCTTCACCACCCAGGGCCCCTCCATGACTCTCACCACCAGCCCGTTGACCAAAGCATCACCACTCCTCCCCACCCTCCTCTGATGGAACAACATCACTGACACAGAGACCCACGACATCATGGCAACCATCCACTCAAGAGCTCCCACTGACCCCTGCCCTCACCACATCTTCAACAAAGCCAGCAACATCATCGCACACAAATTCCAGCATACCATCAACTCCTCCTTCAAAACTGCCACCTTCCCAGAGAATTGGAAACACACCAAGATCAAGCCTCTACTGAAGAAACCCACTGCCGGCCAGACAGTGCTCAAGAACTACCGGCCCATCTCCCTGCTCCCCTTTCTGGCCAAATTCATTGAGAAGGTAGTAAACAAACAACTCACCGATTTCCTGGAAGCCAACAACATCCTGGACCCCTCGCAGTCAGGATTCAGGAGCAACCATAGCACCGAGACCACCCTCCTTGTCGCCACAGATGACATTCGCACTCTCCTCGACTGAGGCGAGACCGTCACCCTCATCCTCCTGGACCTTCCTGACACCTTCGATGCAGTCTCACACAACACACTATGCACACGCCTCCATGATGCCAGCATCCGAGACTCAGCACTACAATGACTCTCCTTGTTCCTTGCCAGCAGAACACAGAGGGTCCGACTACCCCCCTTTCTCTCAGAAACCACGAAGTTCAGCTGCGGCATCTCCCAAGGATCCTAGCTGAGTCCCACCCTCTTCAATCTCTACATGACCCCAGTAGCTGCCATTGTCAGAAGCCACGCACTCAACATCATCTCCTATTCCCACGACACCCAACTGATAGTCTCCCTCACCAACAACCCAACCACCGCCATGAACAATTTCCATGAAGGAATGAAAGCAATTGCCGCCTGCATGAAAGATAGTTGCTTCAAACTGAACTTGAACAAAACAGAAGTCCTCATCCTCAGCTCCACACCCTCTGCCTGGAATGAGTCCTGGTGGCCCTCCACCCTCAGAAATGCCCTCACCCCCACCGACTAGGCCCATAGCCGCGGCGTCATCTTAGACTCATCACTCTCAATGGGCCGACAGGTGACCGCAGTCTCATCAGGTTGCTTCCACACCCTGCGCATGCTTTGAAAAATCTACAAGTCTCTGCCCGTCTCATCAAGAACACCCCATGACACAGCCACACCTCCACCCTTCTGAGAGACCTTCACTGGTTGCCTATCGACAAGAGATTCACCTTCAAACTCCTGACCCATGCCTACAAGGCCCTACACCACGCTGGACCAGCCTACCTCAACCACAGACTCTCCTTCTACACTCCCACCAGACAACTCCGCTCCGCTGACCAGGCCCTCACCAAGGTCCCCCACATCTGGAAAACCACAGCCAGAGGAAGATCTTTCTCTCACATCGCCGCCAAGACCTGGAACACCCACCCCTTCAACCTCAGACAATATCCCAACCTGTCTCAGTTCAGGAAGGACCTCAAGACCTGGGCCTTCGACTGATCCTCATCACCCCATCCCTTCCTCCCCCAGCACCTTGAGACCCTCACGGGTGAATAGCTGAGCTCTACAAATTCCTGATTGATTGATTGATTGATTGATATCAGGTTAGTACATACTTGAGACTTCGTAATTTAAAGTCAGAAGTATTTTTGACATATATAATTTAATATAGCACTTTTTATATTATCATACATTTGTGGTTCTATTTGACCTCTGGTTCAGACAAACACAGCAAAAAAAATACATAAACATGTAAATAAGTACAGTATTTGATTAGTCCAATATTGTGATCTGCCATACTGGTATGGAGAAAATGTTGTGGTCTAGATTAAAAGTAGGCTGGGGCCTTTTGGAAATTAATATGTATCAGAAAAATGTGTTACTTGGACATCATATTTAACATTTGCTGCTACTGATTCATGCTTTGGAGAAAGAAGGCCCCTTTCAGTGTTGCTCCTTTTTCCTCCACTTATGTGGCACATGGAGAACATAAGTAATTGACATCAACCTGTATTGCTAAAAGCAATGGAATACCATGCTGAACTGAAATGAGCAAACAAATGTCTTTGTGTGTGTATTTCTGTATGCACGCATGTCTAAGCTTGCACAAATGCGTTCATATGCACACAAGTCAGAAATCCACAAACCCAAATGAACTTAAAATAACTGATATACCAAAAGCCTTTACCTTGCTTCGTGGCTCCAGGATTCAAGTTCTAAATCCCCAAATAAATGGCAGCAGACTAAGAGGGGTCTGAGTATCCCTACCCTCTCCACCTATATGTTTTTAAAAACTTTTATCAGGACAGGGGACTGAGTCCCCAAGTCCTAAAATGAATGCCGCCTTATCTTTGTTATCGGAGTGGCAGCCAATCAGATCACATCTGCTAGTGACGTACATTTTGAACCTTCATTTCTCAAAAACTACTGAATGGATATACACCACTCACAAAAAGCACACTTTCTGGACCAAGATCTAGCTTACTGTCAAATGTGGTTTCATTCCCGTCAGCCATTGCTTTGGCTGTAGCTGTGTCTAATTTTCCTATGGAAAATTGTATGGCAAAAACATGTTTTTGCCTCCTCCTTTTCTCAGCCCCCACTTAACAGGTCACACTAAAACTTTCCAAGAAGAAACTGAGATAGATGGGATTTTTTTGGAAAGTTTCGTGACGATCCATAAAACCTCATTAAAAAACCTTAGTGATTGTCTTAAAACATTTTAATAAAGTTTTATTTAAAAAATTGTCAACGTCTTTAGATCTTTTTTACTAGTTGTTAGGCTACAAAGTTCAGCCATAGAACCAATCAGATCTTTCCTTTAGAACTGCAGATCACATACATTTTGAACCTTAATTTCTCAAAAACTACTGAATGGATATACACTAAGGGGGTCATTCTGACCCTGGCGGTAATTACCGCCATGGCAGAGGTCGGCGGTAGCACCGCCAACAGGCTGGCGGTGCACCGCTGGGCATTCTGACCGCGGCGGTTCAGCCGCGGCCAGAAAGGGAAAGTCGGCGGTGTCCCGCCGACTTTCCGCTGCCCTTGAGAATCCTCCATGACGGCGGAGCGCGCTCCGCCGCCATGGGGATTCTGACACCCCCTACCGCCATCCAGTTCCTGGCGGTTCTCCCGCCGGGAACAGGATGGCGGTAGGGGGTGCCGCGGGGCTCCCGTAAGAGGGCCCCAAAAAGAATTTCAGTGTCTGCCTAGCAGACACTGAAATTCGCGACGGGTGCAACTGCACCCGTCGCACCTTCCCACACCGCCGGCTCAATTCTGAGCCGGCGTCCTCGTGGGAAGGGTGTTTCCCGCTGGGCTGGCGGGCGGACTTTCGGCGGTCGCCCGCCAGCCCAGTGGGAAAGCCAGAATGACCGCTGCGGTCTTTCGGCGGGAACCGCGTGGCGGGCGGCGACCGCCGTCCGCCGCGGTCAGAATGACCCCCTAAATCACAAAAAAGCACACGTTGTGGACCAAGCTCTAGCTTTCTGACAATTTAGTGTAAATCTGTTCAGATAGTTGGGCTGTAGTTGTATCTAAATTTCCTATGGAAAAATGAATGGGGGAAATGCATGTTAGACCGCTGCTTTTTCTCAGCCCATGCTTGACGGATGACCCTAAGACGTTCCAGGAAGGAGCTGAGATGAAAGAACATTTTTTGTAAAGTTTTCTGAAGATTCATCAAACTGTGCCAACGTTATAAGCAAAACATAAAAATGCTTTTGTTATGGAAACACAATCCTAACAATAATTACCCAGTAGTGACTGCCACTGGGTTATATATTTATATATGTGTGTGTGTGTGTGGGAATAGATTTTTTTTGTTCTCATGTCTGAACACATTGATCACATCTAAATTTGCTGTAAGAAAAAGAATACATGAGCACCTATGTGCTATTAAGACTCGTAATTTCGCTTAACCCAAGGCATTTTGCAGAACAACATGAAAGTAGAGCTGAATTGGGCTCTCCCAAGGACACAGGGTGGAGACCAGAAAAGATGTTTGTGAAGATTGGAATCCCACTAGATTTTACAGCTGGACCTGAGACACCATAAAGTCTTCAATGGGAACGAGGCACTATCAGTGCATATAGGGTAGTCCGGCTACTCGATCTTTGTACCTTTCATCAGAGGCTTTATTGCAGTGTATATGTTGGAAACTCTTGGGCCCATTTTTATACTTTTTTAGCACCGCATTTGCGTAATTTTTTTACGCAAAAGTGGCGCAAACTTGCACAATACAATTGTATTTTGTAAGTTTACGCCATTTTTGCGTCAAAAAGCGGCGCAAATGCGGCGCTAAAAAAGTATAAATATGGGCCTTGATGTCATGAAGTGGGTGTAATATACAAATTCATTACATTGGATTTACATAGCAATCTATCATTGTTTATGAGGATTCAGTTTTGCATGTTACTTTCCAGTTGTTTTTTCCATTTTCCATTCCACCAAATATTAGGAATACCAGGTTGAAGAACCAGAACCTTATGGGCCTGGCGGCGCAGGGTACGCCTGAAATCTCCTTGGATTTACCTGCCTCAACTAACAGAGACACGGGACACTCTGTCAGGCGTAAAAGATCAGATTTTATTAGCTGCAGCTAGTACAGTTGTCCAAGAAGTACACAAGGTATGTTCTCAGGAGACTGCCACTTTACTTTGTGGCGCACAATCTTATATACCGTATAAAAACCATTTATTAACTACATACACTCCCAGAACACATAGAAAGGAGCCAGTAAGAATAATGTAAAGATAGAACAGAGCCAATAGAAATGTCGGAAAACAAGACAGCACCAATAGAAGGAATTGGAAAACAAAGTATCAAGTGACTTAAGGTTGCCTCCCCTCCAGCTGTGTTTGTCACCCCTCCCTTGAACTAATTCATTAACCGATCCACAACGAAGTTGCATGTGGTGCGATAAGTTTGTGTGCGTTTGGAGGACAGTTGTGAAATGAGAGAATACTAGCAAAGGACAGCGAAGGCCAGACGATAAGATACGATCGGCGGAGAATAGTGTGAGCCTACAGATAGTTGAAACAAGGATTAGAAAACCAGACAGGGATTAGTGTACTCGGTCAGACCTTAATACCAGCCTTGTAAAGATAGAGGCAGAAGGCTGTTTTGAACACCATGTTGCAGAATAAGCAGAAAAGGCAGAATGGACTTCGTTCGCTGTGCTGCCTGAGTGAAGGCAACATAAAATGGCGGCGGGCCACAAAATGGCGGGTCGATACGATCGTATTAAAAATCGAATTTCCTTAGACCCTCCTTTTGCCAGAACTCAGGCAAGATACACAAACTCATGTTAATCTGAGTCGATGTCTATGGCCATGAGGTCATCAAGCTGTTGCTGTACCATCATTTTGATATTCTCTGCTCTTTGTGACTTGGGTTTGGGAATACATGCAGTAGCACATAGGTTGCAGATGGCAGGACCGCAGTGCATACAAAGACAACAAGAGAATATAAAAGCTAAAATTACTCCAAAGAATGTCAATACCTTCCAACCCCATTTGGACAGTAATCCCCAAAACCACTCTGAAAAGGACCAATCTCCTTCGTCCTGATGAATCGACTCGGAGATTATGTGTAACTTAGAGATAGCTTGGTATACTGTCGGAGCGTCATTAGGTATGAAAATACAGCAACTTGATCCGATCAATTTGCATACTCCACCACGGTCCGCAAGAACAAAGTCTAAGGCAACACGGTTCTGCAAGGTCATAAGACGATCAGCCTGTAGTTCAGCTGTAATGTTACTTAAAGCTCCTACAGTGATGTCTATGGTGGTTTCTACGACACGAACCAATTGCCTTATATTTCTGCTGTTGGCCATTGGACCCCAGAAGGGAAGAAATCCTTTGAGGAAATCTCCTCCCTCTTGTCCTGCTGTGTCTTTCGAATCCACAATCCCTCTGCCATATCTATTTTTATGATGGTTCGCAGGAGCGGTGTATGTAGGGGGAAGAAGAAAGGCTATATAACAAGTACCAGAGAAATCAGCTGGCAACCATGTATAAGCCCTATCGTGGCAAACGAAGTATGTACCTTGAGATGGTACTAACGGCAGTGAATTCAGGGCTGAATAAACATATGTATGGGAACATAAACTTTCTCTTTGTCCGGTGTTTGGAGTTCTACCATTTATTTGCAGACAGAAATTTCCTTGTTGGGGTATGACCCGTATCGGAGGAGATTTTCCTTGCTTAACCTTATCATTGAGGCTGGAAATGTAATTAGTTATGTTCCAATTGGTATATGCTTTTCTTTCATCTATGGAAGCTTCACTTTTTTTTCCATGATTTTAGCCATAGCTACCATTCCCTTTATCAATAAACTATGACTGAAATCTGAACCAACACTATGTGAACTGACAGGTTGTTTAATTTTACTTTGATATGCATTATTGAAAATGACAAAATAAGCCCAAGCGGAACCTTCATAGGAGAATGGAAGAACTAAATATGGCATTCCTTTTTCTACCGTATGTGGTATGAGTCCACACACCCAACAGTCAGTTGTATTGATCACTAACTGATGTTGATGTAACAACTGGACGAAGGAATTGTTAAAGTATTCAGTTCTTCTGATGAGTTCATGCTGGGGAAGAGTGTGAAATAGGTGCGGAGAGATAGTAGAAGAAGATGTAGAGGTAGGAGAAGAGACAACTTTTTGCTGCAGAGTAATAATGATCCAGTTTACAGATGCCAAAAGAATACACGACAATATAATGACGCATAGAGCAATACTACAACGACTATATATTTCTTTACAATTATTCTTTACATTTTTACTTTCTCTTTTATCTAATGTAGCCTCCATCTTTCTAAGTGGATGCTCACGGCAATCTTCCTCAATCACTGTAGTCACGATTATCTACCGTCCTATGACACTGTGAGGTCCTGCAGGCCTATTGCCACTTACTCAGGTCGTAACTAAGACTCCTACCGTGACCCTGCAACCGGGATAGAGTACTACATAGGAGAGAAATTTACAAGTTCTTTGGTCTTGGTCTCAAATTATAGCGTTCCTGTCCAGAGGCAGTCTGGTTTTGAAACAATGTTCCTGGATTTGTCGTGTTCAAGCGACGATGCGATGGTATTGCTTCTTGAAGGATGTCGTCGTCCTCTTTCTCAGAAAGTGTTCCAATTAGACGCGCATCACTGAATGGTACAAATTGCGGAACTTTCTCACTTTCAGAGTCACTGATGCCTCTACGGACCCACTGATCGAAAGGCAAGGGCAAAGGCACTTTCTTGCAGTGCACAGCATGCACCCAGTTTTTCTTTCCTTCGACTTTAACTGCTGTTCTTGTGGTCAAAAGAACCAGGCGTGGCTCTCTCCATCTGGGCTCCAAATTTCTCTGTCGTTGGAAATTTTTCGTGCAGACCCAGTCACCTGGTCGGATGGAATGACCTGGGTCTGTGGAAGCCTCTGGTAGAGCACTCTGAACCTGTTGATGAAGAACATGCAATTTAGTTGTAAGGTCATGCAAGTAGTCAATCAACATCGGGTATGGCAAGTCTGAGTATTTCTTAGGGCGAGGAACTCCCCATACATTAGCTGGGCGACCAAATATCACTTCGTAAGGGCTAAGCCCCAAACGAGAGTGTACTGCTGTTCTGGTGGACAGAAGAGCCAATGGTAAAGCATCAGGCCAATTAAGTCCTGTGCTAGCTTGCACCTTAGCAATTTTAAGCTTCAAGGTTCCATTGTAGCATTCTACTAAACCAGCCGACTGTGGGTGATTCGCCGCGTGGAACTTCTGTTTTATGCCAAGACCTGCACAAACTTTTTGCATGACTTGACCCACAAATTCGCTCCCATTGTCACTCCAGACAATGCGCGGCAAACCAAACCTAGGGAAGAATTCTTTCAAAAGTATTTTGGCAGTTGATAAAGCAGTATTGTCCTTCAGAGGGTAGGCTTCTACCCATCTAGAAAAAGCACATACTACCACCAGAACATATTTGAGGTTGTTGCATCGTTCCATGTGAATATAATCGATCTGCAACACCTCAAATGGATATGTTGGAGGAGCAAAATGACCTGCTGGAGTTGGGGTTCCCTTTCCCGGATTGTACATCAAGCAAACAATACAATGTTTTACTACATTATTTGCACACTTTGGGATCCCCTCATTTTGCCACACTGGAGCCAGAAGTTTACATATTCCTTTTGCACTTAGGTGAGCTGGACCATGTGCCATAGTAACTACAGGTAGTACATAAGCATCTGGTAACAGCCAACGTTGATGTTCTGATAATTCAACCCAACATCCCATCTCATCTAACATTCCTGTACTTTCCTTCCACTTTCTCAACTCATTCTCCGTAGCCTCTCCTTGAATTGATTTCACACTCTCTACTGTATCTTCACACATTCCCTTTTCTCTTACGCAGTTTGCGGGACCTGCAACATACATTCGACTTGTGTTGTCTCTGGCTGTCTTTTTCGCTACCTCATCTGCAAATGCATTTCCTCGACCAACATCGTCCACAATCTTTTTGTGAGCACTACACTTCACGATCGCTATCTGAGTAGGCATTGTAAGTGACTCAAGAAGTTCAGTCACTAATTGACCATGTTGTATCTTAGTACCATGGGAAGTAAAGAATCCTCTTTCCTTCCATAAGCGCCCAAAGTTAAACGCTACACCAAAAGCGTATTGGCTATCAGTGTACACGTTTACTCTTTTTCCTTTGGATAACACACACGCTCTAGTTAAGGCTATCAATTCAGCTGCCTGAGCTGAATTATGTCTAATGCGTGCTGTCTCCACAATCGTATGCAAAGTAGTAATAGCGTAGGCTGAAACTGTATCTCCATTCGGGAGCTTGAAACAAGAACCATCTACCCATAGTGTTCCATCTGGATTCACTAATGGCGTGTCTTTTAGGTCAATTCTACCCTTAGTCTCTTCTTCAGTACGGAGAAAACAATCATGCTGTTCAGAGACATCTCTCTCTTCTGGAAGAGGCAACAAAGTAGCTGGATTCAGGGTATTACATCGTTTGATGTGTATGTGACTAGCCAAAAGCGTCAGCTCATATCCGGACAACCGAGCACTCGTAAGATGCTGCGTTTTTGTCCTATTTAGTAAAGTATCCACTGCATGTGGCACCATAACAATGAGAGTATTATCTAGCACTACTCCAGCAGACTGTCGAATAGAAATTGCTGCTGCCGCTGTCGCCTTAAGACAACTAGGCAATGCCTTAGCTACTGGATCTAACGTAGCTGAGAAATATGCGCATGGTCGCTGTTGATCTCCAAAACGCTGCGTTAAGACTGACAATGCACAACCTTCTCTTTCGTGGACATAGAGCGTAAAGGGCTTACTGTAATCAGGAGTACCCAATACAGGAGCAGAACACAAAGCAATACGCAAATCAGTAAAACTCTTCTGACATTCGTCAGTCCACGGAAGAGGCTGAGGCGTATCTTTTAAAGTTAGCGCCAACAGCGGTTTAGCCAATAAAGAGAAACTCGGAATCCACTGTCTACAATAAGAAGTAATGCCCAAAAAGGCACGTACCTCTTTTTGTGTGGATGGCACTGACATTTGTGCAACTGCCTGAATTCGTTCGGGGGTCAATCGTCGTCCCTCCTTTGACAAGAGATGACCCAAATAAGTCACCTCGCGACAGACATATTGTAATTTAGAAGGAGAAACCTTGTGATTCAGATCAAACAAATGACGCAACAGTGCAACGGTCACGTTTTTGCAAATCTCCTCTGAATCAGCGGCAACTAATAAGTCATCCATGTACTGAATGAGAGCGGCACCGGACGGTAAGGAAAAGGCATCAAGATGACATTTTAGAGCTTGACTGTAAATAGAGGGACTTTCACAATAACCTTGAGGTGCGCGTTTAAACCGGAAGCTTCGGCCTCCGAGGGAAAAACCAAAAATATCTCTACTCTCTTCGGCGATGGGAATACTAAAGAAAGCATTCTTTAGATCAATAACTGAAAACCAAGTCGCTGTAGAAGGTATCATCGTCAACAGAGCAGTGATATCTGGGACTACAGGAAACTGCGGTACGACAATCTTGTTTACCTCCCGAAGATCAATTACAAAACGATAAACAGGAGGCTGAGAAGGATCAGTGCGTTTAAGAACCGGAAGAACAGGACTGTTACATGTATTTCCTCTCGTTTCCTCAACCACACCCTTCTGAATCAAATCATGGACAATTTCCAGAAGTGCTTTCTCACCTTCAGTAGAGATTCTGTATTGCGGAATACGTGGCATTTCAGCATTGGGCTTAAGAGTAACAACATAAGGTGGGATCTCAAGACAACCAACGTCATTCGGACCTGTAGCCCAAAGCGTTTCGGGAAGAGAAAGCAATTCAGGTGGGAATTGATCTTTTGATAAGTACATTGGACTAGTCATTTTCTGTCCTAGAGTGAGGTATACACCAGAAGGTGAACAATATATCGTAGCATGCATTCTTTTTAATAGATCTAAACCCAACAGATTTTCACCACAACCATTCGTCAGAAGAAGCGGAGCTTCTAAATCATAAGGGCCTATTGAAACAGGCAAAGGGCAAGAAACTGGATTGCGAATAGGGGCGCCAGAAAATCCTACAGATACATTCGTTAAGCCAGACAAAGGTGCGCCAGGGAGTTTAGAATGAATGATAGAGCTTCTCATGGCACCAGTATCTAAAAGAAATGGCTCTGAAACACCCATTGTAGTGACATTAACATAAGGTCCATTCTGATCCACTGGAATTGACGTAACCCCCTTACTTTGTCCATGGCTGTCCTATTCAAAATGAAGACTTTCATTCCCTCCTTCAATATACTGATCCTCACTGTAATACTGTGTAGACCTAACATTTTGCTGGTCAAAGTAATTTCCGGAATTTGGAGGAACAGAAGAACGCTGCTCTTGGGTTAACACACCTCGACCTCTACCTCTATTTGCTGACTGAGGACCACCACGACCTCGTGAAGCAGATGTTGCTCCATTACGCTGCAACAATGCCGGACAACTGTTCTTAAAATGACCTTCCTCCCTACAATAAGCACATTGATTGGGACCTAGCAAAGGTCTTGGAATGAATGGTTCAGGCTTTTGATACAACCTCTGAAACTGCGGAGGCTGTTGAAACTGAGGCTGGACATAACGAGGAGGATAAGCCTGTTGCAAGAGAACTTTAGTTTTTAATTCTTTCGTCTTTTTCTCTTGTTTTTCCCTTTCTTCTTTGTCTCTATTTTCATAATATTGTGCAGTAGCCAATATCTGGGCGGAAGAAGAAACTGCCCATGAACTCTCGGAGTCTTTTAGCTTGTGTGATAGTTCAGGAAGCAAGTTATATACGAACTTATCCACAAATAATCGCTGTCCCCCTTCTGTAGCCATATCTTGACCACTGTGATCAATGAATGTCTCCTCGAATCGGGTAAAGAAATCGGAAACACTTTCATCTTTCTTTTGTTTACATGCTGCTAGCTTATCCCAATTAACTCTCAAAGCAGGCATCATTGTTTTCATTAATGTAATAATCCTACCAGGGAGTTCTGAGATCAAAGCGTCGGGCTTTGCACCACCTACTTGACCTCTATCTGCGGCAATAATAGCGTTCCAATCGCCGCCTAATTCTTGAGCGTGATCCTCTCTACGAATTTTAGCCCATATTGTCTGTGGAACTACATTTCCCATCAACATGTCAATATCTGCTAGATTCATAGTACATGCATCAACTGTTTGCGACAACTCTTTATAGTAACCAGCAGGATTTTTGCGTGGATCTGGTAGTGACTGTTTAAGTGCTAAAACTTCAGACCTTTTCCAGGGGACATGTACCCATATGCGCTGAAAATGCGCAGGAATAGCTGGATTAGCACCTGCTGCTGCAACTTCTTCCTTCCATATTGGAGAAACCTCTCTCATGGGATAGTTTTTCAGTGCTGTCCTAACTGAAGGATCAGAATCAGGAAAAGTCTGTGAGAACAATAGGGATCTGAAAGAAATAAGTGTTCTGACAGCGTTTTCAACCTTAGGACCCACAATAAGTCCTTTGTCAAAGTCAGCCTGAACATCTAACAGATCCTGTGGGACCGAACCCAAATTCATATCCTCCCATTCTTTAGCGAGAGTATCGCACATAACTTTAAAAACATATCTCTGCGTAGGTGCATTCCATTGCAGAAAGGTGGACATAATATCAGACGTACTATATTGGGGACCCTTCTTGATCCATCTACAAGCAAGTGAGTCCAATTTTTCTCGCTCTTCGGAGTCTGGGAATTGACTACGAGACTGTCTTCGAGAAAAAGCTGGAGACACATTTAAAGCTTCAAAGAAAGGTGATAAGAGACCAGAGACAGTATCTGCAAATTGCTTACGCATAGATGGAGAATTTGACATAAGGATAGGGGACAAGGTATTAGGTGAATTAACTAAAGGAGCATTAGGAATTGCCAAAGGAGCAGAAGGCAAAGGAGTTAAAGGCAAAGCTGGCATAGGCAATACTTGAGGAGGCAAATGTGGAAAAGCTGGAGCAGGCGGAAGCACAACTGGCGGCTGAACAGGCTGTAACATCGGGGGTGCATTAGCACCTTGTACATAGGGCGGAGGCAATTTCAATAAGTGGGACATTAAGGGATCTTCCTCAAAATCTTTTCTCTTATCAAGGGAAGAGATAGGCAACGTCGGATAGCATTTATCTATTGCCATTCGATGCTGTCTGTCTGAAATTTCCATTGCATTATCTATTTCATCATCTTTGAATTGCTGAGCAGCCTGTATAATCGTCATTCCCTGTGTTTTCCTATCTCGTTTCGCTTGTTTAATTTCTCTCTGTTTGGCTTCCTTACGCCAAAGGCGAAAAGAGTCAAACATTGCCGGCCGGGCTTTTCTTTTAAATAACGTTGCTTCTAAATTATCTAGCACATCAGTTTCGAAACTACCATTTTCTGGCCATTTTAAAACACCATCTTTCTTTGTATATCGGGTCCATGTCTTATTAAAGGCAATAGGACCAACACCATGTTTAGAATAGAGCTCATATGTGGGAGTTCCAACCGAAGGAATCGGACAGGAGTCCTCAAGCTGGGAGTCCCTATTACAACCAAAGCAACAAAGTTTTCCAAACTTAGTCAGACCAGACATCTCACGATTTTTACTGGCTGTTCACAAACATCAAGGGGGTAAAACTTTCAGTTTACACAGCACAAATGCACTTACCCCTCGGCTTTGGCCACTGCAATGGCCAAATCTAAGGACCTAAGGACAAAACAAAGACCAAAATTTGTGGGCGCGACCCACCAAATACTTAACTAAGGATGTCTTCTTACACCAACAGAGGCCCGTCTATCGTCTCGCTTTACCATACATCATCAAAGAAAGGGCCAAGGCAGGGCGGCAGTCAGGGCAGCAGTCGTCAGTAGCCGTCAGGAAGGAGTAACCGCGCTGAAAAAGACCTTCGGACCACTTCGACATACAGGGGTCGCTTGACGTGGCTCGCGATTCCTCCAGAATTTTCTTGCGGGGTTCCTCACGACCTTCAGGCAGAACCGGTACCGCTGAAGCCGCCCCACGTTGGGCGCCAGTTGAAGAACCAGAACCTTATGGGCCTGGCGGCGCAGGGTACGCCTGAAATCTCCTTGGATTTACCTGCCTCAACTAACAGAGACACGGGACACTCTGTCAGGCGTAAAAGATCAGATTTTATTAGCTGCAGCTAGTACAGTTGTCCAAGAAGTACACAAGGTATGTTCTCAGGAGACTGCCACTTTACTTTGTGGCGCACAATCTTATATACCGTATAAAAACCATTTATTAACTACATACACTCCCAGAACACATAGAAAGGAGCCAGTAAGAATAATGTAAAGATAGAACAGAGCCAATAGAAATGTCGGAAAACAAGACAGCACCAATAGAAGGAATTGG
Organism: Pleurodeles waltl; assembly: GCF_031143425.1. Classification (NCBI taxonomy): domain Eukaryota; kingdom Metazoa; phylum Chordata; class Amphibia; order Caudata; family Salamandridae; genus Pleurodeles; species Pleurodeles waltl. The sequence continues at coordinate 364,582,107 of NC_090448.1, read as the reverse complement.
AAAACAAAGTATCAAGTGACTTAAGGTTGCCTCCCCTCCAGCTGTGTTTGTCACCCCTCCCTTGAACTAATTCATTAACCGATCCACAACGAAGTTGCATGTGGTGCGATAAGTTTGTGTGCGTTTGGAGGACAGTTGTGAAATGAGAGAATACTAGCAAAGGACAGCGAAGGCCAGACGATAAGATAAGATCGGCGGAGAATAGTGTGAGCCTACAGATAGTTGAAACAAGGATTAGAAAACCAGACAGGGATTAGTGTACTCGGTCAGACCTTAATACCAGCCTTGTAAAGATAGAGGCAGAAGGCTGTTTTGAACACCATGTTGCAGAATAAGCAGAAAAGGCAGAATGGACTTCGTTCGCTGTGCTGCCTGAGTGAAGGCAACATAAAATGGCGGCGGGCCACAAAATGGCGGGTCGATACGATCGTATTAAAAATCGAATTTCCTCAAGATGGCAGTGTTTTTTGTTAGGGTTACACATTATTAGTTGTGTGGCATAATGTCAGTTACGATATGCGTTCAACACATCTGTTATCCTTTGGCCAGGGTGACAGGTGTGGTACTGGATCTGGGAATAATTAGATCTGGGGCACAGGTCCTCTGAATATGCATGGTCCGCATGGGCGGTATTTTTTGTAACTATTATTTGATAACTTTCCTTGTCACCATGCCCTCATATTATGTGTTCTATATGGTTGATGGTTCATTGGACACGGGGAGCAATGAATCTTTAGATAGTACCCTAGTCCTTTATGATGATATTGCATACGCCCTTCAACGATGATCACACAATGTTCTTTGTGCATATATCAGCAATTGATTTGTGATTTATGTCCGTTAACTTCTTGTTTGAATAATGGGAATTTAGGGATTTGTAGTCCCTTTTATGTACATCCAGGGCCAGACACGCTACTCTACAGACATGGTTCGTGAGGGCTGTAGTCTTTTAAAATAATATTAACAATAAATACCATTAGTGTGCATATTTTATCCTTCTTCTGTGGAATACATGTAGCTCTTTTAGGAGAAGGAATACAGAACTATGGGCCAGATGTATCAAAGGATTTTACCCATTCTGTGTCTATGGGAAAATGCTTTAGTACATATGGCCCTAAATGTACGTGTATTGTAGTCACTTAATGATGATATTTCTGAGATCCAGTGCCCTAAAGTAAATAGAACTCGCGCCGTCACCATACACTCCCATAATGTATCCCTCATGACAATGTTCCATGTTATCATTAGTAACCTGACTGCAGCATCTGAAATTACATCATTGATGACAACACTGTGAATGGTGGGGGCGCTAAGTATAGTTACTTTAGAGCACATATGTTGCTGCATCAGTAGCACTCATATTTTTTTTCTCGCAATGATGTTGCCACACATACTTTTCCCTCAAGCTTTTCTTCAGGGCTTGGGCTTTCTCCCTCGCTTGCTGTTGGTTAAAGTGGAGATTTCACATTTGGATATATGTGATGCTTAACCTTTTTCGGGTTGTTAGTTGTACCGACCAATGTTTGCGAGTTAGGGTTTAACTCTCCTGTGTCAGTCAAGGGTGAATGAAAAGTGAAAGCCTAAAGTCTTTGTATGTGAAACTGCGCCTCGATATTTAGCTGAATGGTAAGTGTAAGTCATTCACCATAGAATATGAAGTGAAGGTCCCTATTTGTATTCTTCTTCACATGGGTTAGTGGCCATACAGTGATGACCAGCCATCTGCTGTCCACATACGGTTACCAGGAGTCTGCTGGTTCCGAGTCCCAGTAACTCATCTACACCTCCAGGCTTGCTTTCGGCTGCTCTGTTGGTTTGATATTTGAAGGTCACAGGGTAAGCTAGCTGATGGTTGCTTAGGTAGCTTACTTATACTTAATCACACGCTGTCATTCTAACCATATTCAGCATAGTCGTAAACAGTGAATACGCCTCCCTTACCTTGGAAATAATTACTTCCATTGCCATTTTGTCTGAAACGTCGATGTAGTGTTCCCTGTAGCCATCATTCTATTCAACCAGGGCTCCTCTATGTGGATCTTATATGTTCCATGTTCTGGAATGCAAGGCGGTTGAATTGGAACTCTGGCAATTGAGACAGGGTCGTGGCTGGGAAAAAAATAAATCTACTTGTCTTTCCATCTCACTTTTAGGATTTTTCATTGCTGACGCAGGCTGGGATAAGACTTTTGCGACCCCAACAATGAGTGAACACAGCAGCTAGCATCAAAATAGTTGTACTCTATTATTTACTCTGCCGTCCAGGTGCTTTTCTGTTAAGAATGGTTTTCTGGAAACAGCTGCTATCCCTGGCGGAGTGTAGTGGGGTTCACTGCTGGGTTTTTGACAGAATCTGTCCAGTTGAGAAAATTGCTGTCAGATAGCAGAGCTGCTCCCATGAAATGCTTCTGTGTTCCTGCTTCTTTAACTTCAGTGCTGCAGAGCTCAAGAAGGTTACTGTGACGTGGAGTGAACGGTCAAGCAGCCTGGCCTGCTCACTCCGGGAAATCATGTCAGTGGATTTAGGCCTGTTACCTTGTGAAACAGACTGAGCCATCATGCTTGTGTGGGGGTCAGTTAGTTTCTTTGTTCTGTTCTCGGTTGTTGGGACGAAAAAGTCCTACGCATGGTGATGGACATGCATCCCAGCCATGAGTATTCAGTTGCAACGATATCTGGATCCCTGGTGCTGATTTGTTAAGCCATAGGTGAACAAGGATCACGCCTGTGCACCATGACAGAGGCCTGTCTCATGATTTGTGGTCTTGTTGGACTGGGAAGGGTCCTCCAAAACCCTACTCTCATGGGGGTGAAAAGCTACTGTCTTTATCAGGAGTTAGGTAGCATGAATGCAGCAGTGGCAGCATACTGTGTAGTGATCAGTAGAAGTGAATAGGCCTTTTTGCCTGTGTCACTGGACTGAAGCTTGCAGGCTCACTCATGTAAAGTTCCACTCCTGTGTGCTTAACTCACCCTTGGCCTACATCAAGTTAATATACAGCGCAGCGTATGTGTGGTTGCATGCATATGTTGGGTGTATCTGTAAGTGTGACTAGTACGATACATGGAAGGCCCAGGGTTCCATTTTGGTAGACCTAGGGATGACTGGAGGAGCAAGGGTAGGTAGGGTATTCCCCACAGACAGATTTGTGGATTGCTGCATTCCTGAGAGCTGGGTGGGACACACACTAGAAGAGGGAATAACCAAGTTCTTCAGTACACTTCATAGTGTGATCTTTGATTCTGAGGGAGGTTATGGGTTAGAAGCCTGGCCACATCTTAGGAAGGAGATAGGGCTCATAGAAGAATCATAAAGAGTAGGATTGGGGCCCTTAGATAACCCCTTGCAGCATATATCACAATGGCTGAAAATCCAAGTGCGAACTTCTAGTTACACCCATGGCTTGTATTATGGGGCTATCAGATACAGAGTCACTCCTGCTGTGATAGACTTTTTGCTGGAGGAAGGGCAGGATGGAGGAGTGGGCATTTCCTAAGGAAAAAGAACCGCTTCACGAAACCTCAAAGACTTAAACACTAAATCATATTTTTGTATCTGGAAATGGACTATAAGAAAAGGAGCTTTAGACCACCACAATTGTCAACTGCAATGCAGTCAGTCAGATTGTAAGTCAAGGAAGGGAAGCTCTGCAATACTTCCACTAGTGACCAGGACTGTAGGCTAAGGTCTGCCAGTCTCTCAGAAAATCCACGATCACGAGGCTTAAAGCCTGGGACAGCAGTGTCTATCTGTTTGCCAAGAGCATTGTCGCTGTGAAGAAGAGGACAGCAGGTATACTTTTGACTTTGAAAGAGTCAGAGTGTGACTACTAAGTCTTGGCCCTCAAGTGGAGCCTAACCTGAATGTTACCTATCATGAATGGATAATGGACACTACCAACAGAGAGAGGTAAGTGGGACTTGGAGACCTGCCAATCCAGCACCAGAGTACTGAACTCAGGAGGACTGTGTATTATGTGGATATTCCTTATTTTTCTTTATATTTGCAAATAAATACTCCTTTTTCATAAAAGCAAGTATTTGACAGAACAATCATTTATTGCTGCTCTATGGAGTTATGAGCCTTTGTTCACCCATGCATCTACCCCCCCCCCAAAAGAAAAAACCTTGGAAATCTTGGACTGCTTGACCCACACTACTACCTTGAGTCAAGTGCTCAAGGGGTACTTAGCCAAGCTGCCAAGGACCCATAGCAGCTCTGACCCTGTCCAATAGCTTCTGCTTGTTTGGTGGCCCTTTAAAAAGTGTTTTGACATCAGTAGTAGTGGAGAGTCTGGTGGGTGCCATGTTGAAGGACATTGGAGGCTTTCTTATCAGCATTTCCCTCTTCTGGTGGGGGTTATGGAAGGTGATGTTTCAAGAGTACTCAAAACAGGATAACCCTATAATCATATCTGTGAGGCATCCCTGGTGCTCCCTGAGCTTCATGTATATGGCAATATGTTTGGAGGAGGAACGTAGGAAGGTCCTGAGAAAGTACTCAGTTTATTTTATTTTGTTTTCTTCTGCAAGAGAAAAAAGATTTAGATGCTTACCTATTAGTAACTTTATGGTTCTAATTCATAAATGCAGCTCTCAAATTGTGTACTTTTGACTCTGTGATCAACTGGATTAAGTTGTGATTATCAAGGGTGTTATAATATTTTACATGTGTAACAGTTTTGTTCTTTGAGTACTCTGAGAAGGTGGCAACATTTGTTTAAAAATACAACTCTTTTTATAAACTACCATTCTTAAGCCCTGCAGAATACATTTTTGTCCCACGTTCTTTTCTGTTACTTCCAGGATAGCCCTCCATCAAGTGCTCCATATGGATAAAAGTATTTCAGAATTGAATTATGTCAGGGTGTGTGAGACAAGCTAGAGTCAGCTAAGGGCTGAAGGGCATGGCATTTTGAAGATCCTCCTTGAAATGAGCCAGGTAGATGAGAAAGGTTTGAATGAGTTTGGAATGGAAGGTCCTTTTCTGGGACTTTGCTACATATGAGGCAAGGTGGGGCATATGTTAAGCTTCAAGGAGTGTCCAGAAATGTGTGCAACATGCAACACATGTGATCAGAAGAGGAATTTCCAAGAAATGTTATAGGGGCATAGGTAAAACGTCTAAAGGAGGAATTGTGAGGAAGTATTGTTGCAGGGGGCTGAATGAATTCCCTCTGATGTGGTTTTAGTGAATGACATTCATGTGCAAATGCTTTTTGACTTCTGCTCTAGGTTGAGTATAATCTTGGAAGATGTGTTTAAGGCTTGCCTCGAGTAGAAGATGAAACTGCAGGACATACTTTTCTGACCTGGTGGCTATGGTGGTCTGGAGATGAAGATCTGTAGCTATTGTTTGGCAATAATAGAGTACTTCAATAGGTTAATACTGGGAAAGATTTATAGAGCGGTTTGCACTAACTACCTACTGAGGTGGTCCCATCAAAGACAACTGTGGATGTTCCTAAATCCCAATGAAAGGCAGCAGGTGTGTATTTGCCAGATGTCTTACACCTGTGAAGACTTCACAAACATATTTCCAAAACTGCTTATAGAAAAGTTAGGTTGTGTGAAGAAGTGTATGCACTGTATAAATCTCAGAACGGGGGGCTGCCCGGTGTTGTCTATGATTGAAAGAATGCCTTTGGGGGGAACTTGATGATGTGCACGAAGAAATGAAGAGGTTGGAGGCAATGGGAGTGATTAAACCAGTGCAGGTGACAGAATAGTTGGCCCCAGTATTGGTGGTGAAGAAGGCCAGTAGTGTGATATGTCTCTGCATTGACCTTTGAATTCTGAACAGAGACGTCATAGTGGACAAATACCAACAGCATGGAAATGATGTTTAGCTTGGTGGGCACAAGGTATTTCACGACCTTGGATCTTGTGTCAGGTCATCATCAAATCTGACAGCATTCAGATTTGCAAGAAATTATGTCCCTTTTAACACTGATGGATGCCTTGACATTTTGTACCATGCCCTTTGATCTGGCATCAGCCACTTTGGCATTTCAGAGGGTAATGGGTTCAGTATGGAGTGAAATGAGTGGGGTAAGGTGCTTCCAGGGAAATGTTTTGATATTTGGTTCTGCCTGGGAGGAGCACAATGAGAGGGTAAAGAAACTGACTCTAACGCCCATATTTATATTTCAGTTGCACCAAATTTGCGTCATTTTTCTTACACAAATTTGGCGCAAACCTAATACCATATTTATATTTTGACGTTAGACATGTCTAACATAAAAATAAAGGAGTTTGCACCATATTTTGGATGCGTGCACCTACCTTGTGTCAATGAGATGCAAGGTAGTTGTTCCCATCTAAAAAATGGTGCTATCCCCAAAGCCCCATATTTATCCCCCGTGCCAAAATGATGCACGGGTGGGAGGAGGGGCTCAATAATGGTGCTAAGCTTGCTTTGCACCATTGTTTAACGCCTGGGTCAGACCAGGGGTTAGGGGACCTGTGGACCCATTTCCATGGTTAAACATCATGGAAATGGGTCCACAGGTACCCTTCACAAGCCCCAGGAACACCCCCATCCCCACCAGAGGGACACCGGAGGATGGGGGACCTCATTCCAGGTAAGTCCGGGTAAGTATTTTTTTTTTGCCATTGGGGGCCCTAACTTGGGGTCCCCTGCATGGCACAGGGTGCAATGGCCATGCCCAGGGGACAATTGTCCCCTGTGCTGGCCACTGGGGTGGTTGGCATGACTCCTGTCTTTCCTAAGACAGGAGTCATGTTTTTGGTGGTTGTGCGCCAGGAAATGGAGCTGGTCTGGTTAAAGGCATTTTCTGACGCACAATCCCCTCCTTTCCTACCGCCACCCTCACCCAGCTAGCATCTTCTGCTAAGACACCAGCCCAAGTTTAGCACCGGCTTGCGTCATTGAATAAATACGGTGCCCGGCTGGCATTGTTAAATGACTCAAGCCGGCACTAAACTTTTTGGCGTAAAACTATGTTAGCGCAGTTTTGCAGAAAAAAGCATAAATATGGGCCTAAATGTCCCAAAGCGCTTGTTTGGAAAAGAAGAGTAAGCCATGGCATGACAAAATTGTGGAGTGAAACCTAAAAGGAACTTATAGGCACTTATGGGCACCATACAGTAACAGAGAGGAAGTTGTCTTATTTTTTGGGATGGTGAAGTTTTACAGACTTTTGTCTCTAATTTGGCTGACAAGGCTAAGAACATGAGACGTTTGTGTAGGAAGGGATACCGTTCAAGAAGAGTCTAGAGTGTGCAGCAGAAGTTGAGAGAGTGAAAGCTGATCTGGGCAGCGCATCTGATTTGCAGGCATATGTGCTGGGAACACAAAAGTTATCATTCATGCTATTTGCAAAGGCTTATTGATAGTTCTGGCACATGATGGGGAGGACAAACTGATTGTGTGTGGCTTAAGGGCTCTTAGGGGAGTGGGAATGGAGAATTCTGTAATTGAGAAAGAGCCTCTAGCTGTCTGTTGGGGTGGGGAGTGAAGAATTTCCATTACTCTCTCTAAGGAAGTAAATTTCCTGTTTGGCCTGACCATTGCCTCTGAGGGAGATTTTATATGGAAAGACTTGGATGTGATCTCATCAGAATAGGATGGTGATTGCTGGAGTCAGAAGTGTACACATTTGTAGTGGAGTACATTCCAGGCATCAGCAACATAGCTGATGATTGATTTTATGGGTTAGTAATGGTACAAGAAGAATGTGGGGGATATGTAGTAGAAGAAAGATGGGAGGAATGTGTGCAGTAACAGATGGTGTTATATCTGAGGATGTTTGGAAGCAGGAGGTTGGTCTGGACAAAGTGGTGGCCTCATGTGGTGTGTTCATCAAAGAGAGATGGGAGGACAAGAAATGTTTGGAGGGGGAGTGTTGTGCATCGTAGATGACCAAAGAAGAGCCTTTGGTTCATGATGGACTGATTTTCGAGGGGCTAAATTAGTTACTCCTTGCAATTTGCCAAAGAGAGTCATAGATTTGGCTTACAAGGGTCATCTAGGGGTAGCCAAAACTAAGGCTAGAGTTTGTTCAGATTTCTGGTGTCCAGGACTAGATCGGCAGATGAAGAGGAAGATTAGAGAGTGTTGTGACAAGATACATAAGATCAGGAGTGCTCCCGTAATGTGACGTTGTCTGACAGATGTGTCCTGATGAGAGATAGCAATGTACATTTTGGTGACCGTTTAGATATGAGAGCCCCATACCTTAAATGTGAGTGGTACTGAGCATTTTTATTAGATGGCCAGAGGTTGTATGCAGGGAAGATATTTTGTCAGGGGCTGTGATTTGTTTCCTAGAAGGTTTGTTCAAATGTGAAGGGGTTCTCACTGGTGTGTCAATAGGCAATGGAGAGTAGTTGTGTTCCTATGAAATGGATCAATTTCTAATTATGTTTAGGCGTAATGCATAAATATCAGTTCTTTTCCATCCAGAAACCAATAGGATAGTTGAGAGAATGAACAAAACCATGAAAGAGGGTTCCCGGTTGGTATGGGCTTGTGGTCTTGACTGCAGGCTTGCTTGGTGACTCACTTTAAATTGTTCCATGGGAAAAAACAAACTGCATTTGGGTTCAAGCTTGGATGCAGTAATGCAAAGGATGGATAAAACTGTCTGTCAAAGGTAAATGGAGAAGATGTGACTGTGAGAAGATTCAGGAAGGGAAAATATATTTTGATGATGGGTGTGCAGTCAAGTGTTTGAAAGTGTTGATGGGTGAATGGGTTTTCATTCACATTTCACTGGGTTCAAGACCATGCCTGAAGTATTCTGAGCTTTGTCAAGTCATAGAGCTGTTTGAGAATGCCATAAAGACAATGGATGGAAGGATTTGGGACTTAAGTAGAGTAGTTAGCTGAAAGGATTGTGAGGGTAGGAAACAAGGGAGACTGTCTGATACAGTGGCAAGTGAATGTGGCGTGTCTGAAGGGGTAGAGTTGGAAGGACACATCAGACATAAAAAAACTTGCAGAAGACCAAGGCCCTCAAAGATCACCGTATTATGACATCGGCGGTTTGGCAGAAGCCGAAATGCCACAACGCTGCCATTACCGCCAGAGCGGTCGGACTGCCGGGCCTGAGGTGAGCACCTCTGGCACGGTGGCAGCTGTAAGACCATCAGTGGTATCACTACCAGGCAAACTGCCAAGCTTTCTGCGACGGTCACCCTGCCATGAAAACCCCGGCAGTAACGCACCTGGAGACAGAAATCCCCATTCCTGTCACCAGCACAACCTCCTCCCTCACGTCCACCCACCTCCAAACACACCCACCCATCCACAAACCTGCAAACATGTCCCCAACCATCCACACACTTGCAGACACCTCCTCACACTTGCAGATGCGCACCCCAACCGCACGCATACATCCAGACACCCCCACTCGCTTACACACAGTAAACGGGCAGAAATCCAAAAGATGTCGTGATATGGCGATCTTTGGACTGCTAACACTGGCGGTCTTCGGGTGCCCGCGACTTCGGCGGTCTGTTGAAAATGCTGCCGAAGTTGTAATGAGTGCCCACGTACCTCCAGGATTGTGTGTATTTTTTGGGCTGTGTGAGTGTCTGGGTCTTCACTGTATTTCCTTTCCACAATATCCTTCATTAGTATTAAGGTTATCATTTATTGTTTGCTCTATAGAGTAAATACATGATTGTTTTCTATTTTGTGAAAAAGGAACATGTTTGGTGTTCTCTGTAACTATCATTCCGTCCTGCTTGAACTATTCTATGTTGATCTCATATGTTCCATGTTCTGGAATGCATGGTGGTTGGATTGGTACTTCAGGCAATTGGAAGCTGGCTGTGGATAAGATTCGAACAACGATGGTTGTCTTCCCATCTCAACTTCATTAGAGTGTTTTTCAATATGCATGTCAGATCCTGAAAATACTGGCATTTCATAGAAGAATACCAATATTTCATGTTACTTATGTAACTCAGCTCCCCACCAAAAAACTGCAATATTGTCCTTAAATTACAGATTTTTATTTTCAGTCAATGTATGTTTAGTAAATCCACAAGCCGGTTGTTGTTATCACCAAGTATTCATATGTACACAGTGAGATGGATTATGCCTTTCATGCATATTTGTCACCAACATCAAATATCATGAATGCCATCTAATGACAGTTGTTTCCACCCATTCCATCATGGATAGCCAAAAATGTATCAGAAATTGCCCCAATAAGGTGAAGACAGACAGGTGTAGGCCTGAGATAAAAAGTGTGAGAATGACTTGAGGCAAGACTAAGGGGGTTATTTTAACTTTGGAGGAGTGTTAATCCGTCCCAAAAGTGACGGTAAAGTGACGGATATACCACCAGCCGTATTACGAGTTCCATAGGATATAATGGACTCGTAATACGGCTGGTGGTAAATCCGTCACTTTTCCGTCACTTTTGGGACGGATTAACACCTCCTCCAAAGTTAGAATAACCCCCTAAGATAGGTAAAGGGGAGATTGCAAACTGAGAAATGGGGGATAAGGTGAGTCTAGAGTAAAAATAGAGATGGGATACTACAAGATGATGCCCTTTAATTATCAACCGCCTTTCCATACAAATCTCACCACTCTCCCTTCAAGCATCATCTCAGCCACAACCATTTCTCACATCTCCTCACAGCTAACACCTATCCTCTGTAGTCCTTGTTACATTTTCTTAGCACTCAATCACTGCTCCCATCAAAGACCTCAACACCTTTCATGACATTAATCCCACAGTAGTCTCTCAAGTCCCCATCAATTAACACTGCTCATGCCTCTTCTGTTCCCACCTCTAGCCATTGTATTTCACATTATCACATCCACATCCACTTCAGCTGCTGCTCCTGATCTCTTTGATGAGTGTTGTTCATGCTTCCCTTTTAATTCTCACATTTTCCTTCTACGTCCACTCCTTTCAGGTCTCACACAGGCATCCCTAACCTGAAATCCACTTGCTTCCACACAGTACATCCCTTTCTTATCTGGATTGTACACACATTGCTCATTCACAAAAATTATTGTGACTGCGCCAGGCAACAAGCAGAGTGAAAGCAAAATACAAGTTCTGTACTGGTCAAAATTCATGTTTTTCTCTCAGAATACTTTGGAAATACTCTTTTGCCATATACTGTTCTGGAAAAAACAGAATTCGATAAAATTGTTCTAGCCAAACAATTCTTCCAGTCCAGGCATTTTTTTATCTTGCCCTGGCAGGTGATAAAATATTATGCTAAGAGTTTTCATTCACAGATAGATGTGGGGAAGCTACTGTAGGCTCATGCCTGGTATGGGTCGGATGCATGGACCAACTCAGCTCAAGGTCCTCATGGAATCCTGAGTCAAAAATTAGCCAAATTTTCCTGTACCTTCTGTCAGGACCATATTCTCACAGCTGCCTCACTCCACTCCACCCCCTCCATTGGCATAGAAGATATTGTAATGCACTGAACTCTACTCTTTAACACAAGGGGGCTGTGGGACCCAAATGGGCTGACAGCAAAGAGCCATGGAGTGTTATCGAATGATGTGAAACATGACTAGCATTACGGACTAGCTGTACAACTTGTTGCTCATAAAATATTGGTATCAATTTGTGACCAGTATTTTTGCAACCAGGATGGTTCAGAAAAATGAGAATAGGTTTCAGTCTGGCCTACTTCATTAATATTCAAGAGGTAGAATGCAAATTGTGACTCATTCCGAATGGAGGCCTTTGCAGGGATGGTGGCCTACTGTGGACAGCAGAATGCCATGTCTGTGATTGTCTTTCCATAAAGTATGCTTTTCATTTAAAGGGAAAGGGACCTCATATAAAAAGAAACGTTTCCTTTTTTAAAGTTTGGACAATTGCCTACTCCCCAACAAATGCTTTTTAAATGTTCACAAAGGGAGGGAGTCCCCTTACGTTTTGTGAATAGGTTACTACTGCAACTTGGGCGTCATCAACGTTTCAGTGGTTTACAACCTAAGTCATTGATATATATGGATAGGAATTGTTATTTGCAAGGAACTCCTTCCACATGTTCCTTCAAATAAAGATGTCTGATTCACTTTTAACTTCATTTTAGGAGTCGGAAATATGTTACAGACTCCCAAATGGATTTACAAAAAGTATTTTATGGTCGTAGAATCCAAATCAGCACATTTGCAACCACAAAACTGCTTTGTGATACTGTCCCGAGTCGCCTAGACACATTCACAGGACTCCAGAGCATCTCACTTGATCAGCTCACCTGAAAATCCAATCCCAGGCCAAGCTTGGCATTTTCCTTGTGTCTCAGGGAATACCTGTACCTCGGTGGGATCTCTGCCACCTCTTTGTTTTGGTAATATGCATAATTAGGTTCAATGAGGAAATGAGGCTCTGATAAAACTGGTCAGTTTGTTAAGGGAAGCTGGTGATATCAACATAAAAACAGAGTGATGTTACAGAAGTCTTCTTGTCAGCTTGATTTATCATGTAGTACTTTTGTTTATTTAAGAACGGGCGTGGATTTCTCTACCCAAAGAAGTAAATGCAGCACTTTCCTTTTGAATTAAACAAGAGAGAAGGAATAAGATACCCATCCTGTGACTTAAATGTACTAAACCAGGAACTGTAGATTCAGTTCCTGCGCCCCACACTTGACTACATTGTGTGATTCTAGGCAGTTAATTGTGCATCATTTTTCTTGATCATCACATTTGAGTGGATTTAAAGTAATTCAAATCAAATGTGTCCTATTAAAAAAACCTCTTCTGAATAAGGTTTAATAGATTATCACATTGCTCAGTCTGTAATAACATTATAGGCAATGCATAGGACGTTCAATACACCTAGTTTGCTTCTTGGATCACTAATGCCATATTTTTAAGCAGGGCAGAGGGAGAGTAGATAATACATGTTTCTAGGTTCATGTTTAGAAACTATCACTTCTAATAAACGGCACTCACTCAATGCAGTCATATATTCTAATGTACTAAGATGAAAATCAAAGTGATGCATCTTTTTTTAAAATTCTGAAGAGTCTTTGATAGTTTGCATGATGTTTGTTGCACAATTTACATGCTAAATATTTAGCTTGAGTTCTGGATGTTAGGCTCAAGCCAGACCATTGGCTCAGCACTTGCTCAGCTCTACCTATTACTTTGTTGGTTTGTCCCTTCGTACTTACCGCATGAAAAAAGCACTTACACATATAACATGTCGCTGTCAGATTCGTCACAACTCCTTGGCTCAGACTCAATGTGCTGTTGGCTGTCTCATGCAGTCCAGACAGGTTTAAAACCAATCAGACATAGAATAGGCAGCAGATACTGCTTACAGAATGTGACTGGGCACTTGTTGCAGAGTGGGAGATGGAGTCCTCCTCACAGTCTGGACTGCTCATCTGCTGTTCAGGCCACCAGGACAGAAAAAAACTCAAAACTGTTACCCACATTTGGGGCATGCTTTATCATCAGCTTCCTCACCCCATTCTCATAAGACAATACTATCAGGCTGAATTCATCCTCTTTGAGAGGAAGTCTTTATAAGAAAGACAACTGGATAAAGGAGGGATCCCAATAGATGATAAAAATACCTTGAAGTAAACATAAAGGAATTTCCTTACTTAGTAGGTACCTCGCCTATGGTTAGAATGAATGTTTGGCAATTAAGGGTACAATGGTCCATTCATCCCGAACAATGTTTCTGTCCATACCTGTGCCAAAAAGTTTGATTCCACAATCCAACTCAAAGAACATGCGGCCAGATGAACTAATATATTTTGGAGGTGGAAACCATCTGATTCACATAATCACAGGATTAGCGATAGCAAAATGAAGTTTCAATATTTACTAAACTCCTCAGGAGATTGAAAAAAGTGAACTGAATCACAAAAAGGGTTTGGTAATTCATTCCAAATTACAATTAGGAAGGAGTATTTAAAGGGACGTCCACCCTAATTGTGAATTATCAAAGAGATGTATCAATGTTTTGGCTGCACAATTGCATCACAAACCATTTGAACATTACTGACTTCTCAATGGAAATGGTAACTGATTTGCAAATTAAAAGTGACCCCCACTGTGTTGAATGGCCTTAGGGAGGCTGATATCAGGTAGCAATCCAGTTACCTGTCTGCTTCGTCCCAAACCGCGGATGCCTTCCCTAGTAGGAAACATGTGTCTTTTAAAGCAGCACCTGTTCCTTTAACGAACATGGGAAGGTTTTATAAAAAAAAAGAAAGATGTTTCTCTTTTGAGAATGTAAAAACAGGGAAGGAGGCCTTCTGTTCCCTAAATGCCACCATCTCTCTATTTGTACCTAATCAATTGGTGTTGCAAATAGCTACAAATCTAATTATTATTTGTTAGGCAGGTTGTTCAGCTATCCTGGACTAGACTAAAGAATGTGTGACATGACCTATAATACAGAGGTCACATTGAAAAATCACAGACGTCACAAATCCTGGTGGGGAAAATGTGACCACTATTTACTACATGTCAGTATGTACATCTAGGACATGATCTCTGTGGGGCACGACCAGCCCAAGACTCATCTCTGGCTCTGTGCTCTCTTAGCAGAGCAGACAGTTGCCTGGTTAGATGACTGCAGACTGCAGTACCAAACCCAGGTAGCAGCACTATCCTCCCAGGCGGTAACGTTCTAAGCACTTGGCAGGCGAACATGGATATGACCAGGCACTGGTAGCAGGGTATGGGCAGAAATTGGGCCGTAATGGACTGCTGCAGGCACCCATATTCCAGTACCTAGCACAGTAACCTGTATATGGCAGACCTGCAGCTCGCTGTGCCCTCACTGATGTTTAAGCCAACCATTGCAGTGATTGATGAGGATCAGGGGCATAGCTTTGTCAGTAAGATTGGGGTAGGGAGTGAGCTTCATACTTCCCAACAATCACGCTGGTTAAAATACATTATATGAGAAGCATGGGTGTAGCTTCAGGGGGGTGTTTGGCGTGTTACACCCCTCTAATAAATGTGTTTTCTGAAAAATAGGTGGTTACAGGTTCTTTCAGTCGGTTATTGTGAGATGTCAGTCCGATTTCACCAGGAATTTTTACATATATACAGACATAAAGCACACACTATTGCACTCCCTCTTTTGAAAGTCCTCAAAAATGTTGGTTATTTTACAAAATATAGTTCATTTTCTCGTAGTTTTACTACCAATCCTCATTCCTCTCTCTTCCCACTCCCCCTTAGGCCCCTCTCATGCTCCCTGCTTTTCGCATAATGTGTTTTAACATTAAGGGCCCCATTATGGTTTTGGTGGTCTTTTGAGCAGACCGCCAAAGCCGCTGCAGGCAACAGACCGCCAGTCCTGCGGTCTGTTGTCTGCCATATTAGGAGTCCTTTTTGGACTTCTGCCCATTTATGGGTGGAAGTCTGACCCCGTCGGTCAGGCTGACAGAGTAGAAGAGGCGGTTCCACCACAAGCACTGCCACGGCAACAAGAAACCGTCCGCCATATTATATGTAATACGGGGTGGCAGAGTCCTGTTGGCAGTTCTGAGCTGGTGGAGGAATATGCCAGGACCCATCCCCTCCCGGACTACCACCTCTCCGGAAAAGGGAAGTTGATCATCGGAAAGGGAGGTTGGGGGGGTTGGGTGCGTGTGTGTGGTGTGTGCGTGTATGTGTGCCTTAGTGGGTGTGCGTGTGTGCGTGGAGGCTGTGTATATCTCCATGTATGTGGAGGGGAGGGGGTTGTGTCGGGGTGTAAGTGCATGTGTGTTTGTATGCACAGCGGTGGGGGTATCTGAGTGAGTGCATGTGTGCGAATGGGGGTGTCTGAGTGCATGTTTGTGAGTGAGTGAGTGGGGGTGTCTGTGTGCAAGTGAGTGGGGGGTCTATGTGCAAGTGTGAGGTCAGGGTGTGCAAGTGTGTGGATGAGGGGGGTGTGCAAGTGTACAGATGAGGGGAGGTGTGTGCAAGTGTGCATATGCGGAGGGGGGAGTGTGTGAATGTATGCATGCTTTGAGGGGGTGGGGTGTGAATGATTGCGGAGGGGGTTGTATATGTGTGAGTGCGAGTGGGGGAGTATGTATGTCAGTGTGAGAGCAAGTGGGATGTTTGTATGGATATGTGCAGTTGGGTGGGGGAGTGTTTGCAAGTGTGTGGACGGGTGGTGGGTGCATGGAGGTGTGTGGATAGGTGGGGGGTGCATGGATTTATGGGGACATGTGCGCATGTTTGTGCCAATGTCAGGAATGGGGATTCCTGTTGCCAGATGAGTGACCTTCAGGGATTTCATGGCGGGGTGACCACCATGAAAAGCCTGCCAGTCTGCTGCCTTGTAATCCGTCCAGCAGGCAGAGGCCTGCTGCCAGCACGGAGGAACTCACCGCTGGCCGCGTCGGAGCGACCGCACCGGTGGGCCAGGCGGTGTTGTCGCGGTTTATCTTTGGCCAAACCCCACAACTTGTAATACGGTGGTCTTTACCGCCAGGCCCGCTGCGGTTTGACCGCCACCTCCACTACTGCGGTCCACTGACTGCCAACACCGTAATGAGGCCCTAAATGCCAGCCTGTTCTTTGGAAAATCTGAAGCTCACCCCCCACCCCCAATCTTATTGACCAAGCTACACCCATGAGCAGGGCAAGAGCAGGGCTTAAGGAGCCTTGGGAAGGGAGAAGAGTGCCTATTGTGAGGAGTACTTAAAATTCAATATTTTGTGAAAGTGAGAAAGTATGTGTGCGTAATTTTGTTCGACAAACTGCACCTCACCATACCCAACTTAAAGCACCTGTACCCCATATTTACTACAGAATATAATTCTTAGCTGATGATGACACAGGAACATAGAATACACACAGTCACGAGGCAAGAACTGGAAAACAGTATATTTTTTAAACAGCTTCAAATGTTTCATATGACAAACAAGAAGGGATGGGTTGACTGGACTATAGGAAAATGATGAATGCCCAATGGACTGGTCTGACAGGTCAGTATCTGGGCCGTCTTTTGGCTGTTTTGAACCTGGTTTATAGTCTACTTGGCTGTTTTTTTCTGTGTAATTACCTGATATTAAAAAAGCATTGCCTGCGCCAAGCTCAAATCCATGAGGAAGCAATATTTATGATGCGATTTTTACATTGCAGTACCTTTACCACACATTTATCACCACATGTTTTTACCACATATAGGCCTTTACCAAGCTAAGCTTACCTTTACCATGCATTTAAAGTAAGTATGGGAGTTTAGGGGGTCTCTCCCCCCAAAAATAAAAAATAAATATATAATCATATATATGTTTAAACTTATCCCACTAATACTTACCTTAGTTAGACTAATAATGCGTGGTAATGGCATACGAGGTAAAAGCATATGCGTGCTTAAAAAAATGTGTGGTGAAAAATGCGTTCTGAAGGCATGCAATATTCATACAACCAAATCACGCAGTCTTCCATGCCTTGCAATTCACTTACATATGTCTTTACAATTTCGAAAGTGCCCAGATTTGCAAACGTGGAAAAACCTTTTTCGTTATGCAGTTCGGTAAGGGTTGCCATGTTTTTTGGTGCCCATGCGTATTTTCGGTTCGTGTCCAACTCTGGCTTTTGATAACATTATACAACTAGTGTCCACTAGTCACATTTACAGTGCAGTGTTGTCAATGCCACAGCCGTTGCCTAGGGGGATTCCCCAAAACAGGCAGTCAGAAGTAAGAGAGAGAAGATAAACAAGAACAAGTATTGACATTGCCAATAAGTAGTGGTTTGTGACCAAACGGCTTTGCTAATGCTTTGTGCCAATGCTGTGCAGCATCGATGAAAAGAAAAAAAAAGATGGAATGACGTTCACGCTGCTAGCGGCTCCGTGTCATTCCATGGACTCTTGATGACGTTTGGTGATGGCTAGAAAATGACATGAGCGACATTTTGCGGACACCATTTGCACCGGTAAATAAAATATACAATTGTAGTAGCTCAAAAGCGCTATTTGTACCGAGGAGCAGTCCAAAAATAAACATCACCTGCGGGGCCCTCTAAAAAATTAAAGTAATTTAAAAAAAAGATGTTATGGACAGTGAGGGGTGAAGGGAGCAATTCATGACAGGCTTGGGGGAAGAAACAGAGAGTGGACAGGGGCAAGAGAGGAAATGGGAGCGCTTGAGACTAAGCTAGATGGATGCCAAAAATAAACTAAAGGAGGGGCGAGGAAAGAAATTGAAAAGTCTGGGGTGACAAACACAAAAAGCAATCAAATAAGAAGCAAACAAATGGAAGTGGCATTTATGCCAACCAAATGTAAGCACTGGGAGAGCTCTAAGTGCATTGTAAGTGTTTGGTATGGTCCATAAGAGGCTTTTGCTTCCAGACAGCTCTGGTATGCGAGACCTAAAATCAAGAGGCAGGCCTTTTCAAGATCTTGCACAGGCACATTTCTCTGCCTGTATGGTTTGCTAGAGATAGTTTTCTCTCTCTTTTGCTCTCTCCAAGATTAAGGCCCGTATTTATACTTTTTTTGCGCCGCATTTGCGTCGTTTTTTGACGCAAAAACGGCGCAAACTTGCAAAATGCCATTGTATTTTGTAGGTTTGCGCCGTTTTGCGTCAAAAAGCGGCGCAAATGCGGCGCTAAAAAAAGTATAAATACGGGTTTAAGTATTTGTTTACCAACCCCGATTGGTTGGTTTTGTACAGGCTCATTGTCTTGTCTTTGTTTATTTGTCCAGGATGGTCTACGGAAGCGATTGTTTTTCAGTTCTCACTTGCCATAACGTTCGCGCTGCTGTCTCAGTGCCAACCTGAGCTTCTATCAAGCACCAGGGCCTTATAGTCACCCAAAGCCTTTTTTATTAAAACGAATCTGAGGAATCATGTCTGTCACCATCACCATGCGGGTAACTCATTCTTCAGTGGGCAACCAGAGCAACAACACAGCACCGGTATTATGCGATTTGGTCATTTCAGCTGTACAGATAATCTTACTCCTGTTCTGACTATCAAGAATCATTGCCACTTGCATTACGCTCGCCTTTTGCTGGAAGAGGGTCTTTGTTAAGGCTTTCCTATGCATGTAACGCTTATTTTGCGTGTTCTTCGATGCTGCATTTTCTTTTGTGGTTAAAGAAAGTATTGTGTCTCAGATAATTTCCAAGTTCTTGACATTGCAGGAGTGTGGGTCATTGGCTTCTGGAATGAAAGATGGCTTATATTCACCTTACTAGCAAATAACATTTTATTCCTTGATCCATTAACGCAAGTGCAGTTTTCTGTCGTCCACTCCTAAACACAGGTAAGGCAGGCAAAGATGACTGTATGGATGATCTTCTGAATCAGCGCCCAATCAGAGCTTGTCGTGAGTGTTTAGGCTGGCCACCACACCCTCTTTCCACTAGTGGGCATTTGTTTCTCTGCTTAATGCATTCTGGGTATATGTATAATTCATCCATTGACAGAATTAGAGTAATAGACCTGACAGCAATTATTTGCAGGGGAAATGTCAAGAACTGGAAGCTGCTCGTGTAATGACTTTGCTTGACTTGGTCTCCAAATGAGTATCATCAGAATATGTCTGGAAAGGCGTATGTATAGGTCAAATAGCATATGTGCCTATTGAAAAAATTGAACTGAGGGAAGCTACAGTGGAGATACTGGAACTAAAAAAGGGGATAGCATTTGCTGTTGCCTACAGCCTTGGAGGAACAAGGTAATCCTCACCAGAGCTTGGCCTGCAATTCAAATGGCAACTTGCAGTTGATGAAAGGAAGTAGTTTGAAGAGGTCAATCAGGCCAAATTTTGTTTAGGGCTGCTTGTGTTCTGGTTTAGAGAGGACATGGCTTGGCAGTTCGGGCTGGACTCTTCCTATTAGAGCCGGTCCAAGGCTGACTTGCAGATAGCTGGAACAAAATTGAGATGGCATGGAATGCAAAAGAACAAAGGGTCAGAAACTTAGAATGCTACATCAAGTGATTGGCAGTGGTTAGACAAATTCAAACATCCCTCCCATTACCCTTTGTGTGTTTGATGTAACACCAGTAGTGGCGAAGGGTATGCCTGCCTTCATCTGATTTGCTATTTGTTTCATTTTCTTTTGTTGTTTGGTGGGCTGATGCCCGCCCATGAGTTCTCTGTGTTTCTGCACCTCCGTTAGATGGGTAGGAGTAGACAGAGACTGGAGCATGGTAGATTTGCTGTTATGCCGAAAACCTGGACATCATCATTACTTCTGCATATTTCTCAGAAAGTAATTTTCCAAACTCATTTCACTCATGCATTGTAGTCATCAATCGTATTTGTTATTGGTGACTATACCATCTTCACAATAACCCTGTTAAATCTCTCAACAAGGCCATTCATGCTGGGAGCATAAAGTGATTTTTTAAATGCAAATTATTATTAACTTTCACGAATTTCTGAAATTTAAAAGAAGTGAACTGTTTACCATTGTCTGTGACTATGCTGGATGGTAACCCTTCCTTAAAAAAACTTTATTTTAAGAATTTTACGACACTGTAAGTGGTAGGTTGGGAGATCCATTCGACTTCTAGTAAAGCGAATAGGGGTTTGTGATCCGTTTTATTGGTAAATTCTCTGCCCCTCAAATATGTTTTGAAATGTCCCACTGTCCAGGTGCATGCCAGTGATTCTCTCTGAACAGTGGAATATTTAGAGTCAGACATTGAGAGAGGTCTTGATGCAAAAGCCACAGTATTTTCTGTGATTTGACTTTTATGAGTATTGCCTCTAACCCATCTGAGCTGGCATCCACATACTTGATGTATGATCATGCAATAGACTGGAACTTCAGCATATGGATCTAAAAATCATTCCAAGATTACCTTCATGTCTCCATCCAAAAGCATATTGCCCTTCCTCAACTACATGTATTGTTCCTAATATAGTGTGCTCATGACAAGAAATAAAAGCTACGAAATAACCCAAAATGTTAATTAGCGCTTGACTATAACCATAAGCTTTAATGTCATTACTCTCCAACTTTCTTCCAATCCAGTGTTTGTTGTTAAAGGCCTGTGAGAATATTGAAAAAGGGGATCCAGACTCCACCAACATTATGTGAAACAACTTCAATTACTTCTTTAAGTGAGGGACTTTTGTTTCTCAAAAGTTGTTCCTGAATCTTCTTGTTATAACAGTGCATAATAATTTGTTCTCAAATGTTATTGGTCAGTAATGGTTCCAAATCACATGTTGAAGACAAAATGAGAAGGGCAGCCACCTACCCTTCAACAGGCTCTGTGGCAAATTGGTGCCATGAATAAAAGTTAAAACGTTATGTCACTACATTTGGTTCAACTGTGAAATATAATTGCAATCTGTCCAAAGCTTCAGAGAAAACATCATAAACATCAGTTCCTTCAGGTGACTTATGTATAGGAAATTAACCAACATTTCCTGAGCTTCAGTGTCAATGGCATTCAATAGTTGTAGTAATGAATGATACCAAGAACAACGATGTCATTGAGCAAGTAACCTTTATTGGAGCACTCACACACGCTCCTAACGAACAAAACGCTTCTGATCGTAAGCCGACAGAAAACGTTCGATTCACAAGATTCTAAAATCTGAATTCATTATTACACATCTCCTTCTTTTCAAACAAACAAGATGAAATAAACAAGTGAATAAAACAAAAACAAAACAAAAAAAAACTGCAATAAACTTTGTAAGATACGTTCCTACATTAGATAAGACCTCGTAATATAATTTTTTTAAAACCCTAAACAAATGTTGTCTAATACATTATGTAATCATTGTATTTGTTTGGTATTTTTTTATCTCTGCTCGCCCTGACACCAAACTCATTCATATTAACATTTGAAGAACTATATTCTTCACGATGACCCAATAAAGTATTGTCGGTATAGCCTGTTCTACTGTTTGAATAAGCCTTGACTGATTCACACCCAAAATCAGGATCAGATAGATGACTTAATTTGTGACAGCCTTCAAAGTTTACACGTGCTAATCTGGAACAATGTCACCATGAACCATTACTCAACATAGCTGAAGACCTCCCAACCCTAATAACTTTCCAAGGTTTTGAATACTTTGATTCTCCCTTTCTGACATGTGTGGGAAGCTTGATCTTAACCCAATCATCAACATTTAAACTTAGACTCCTTTGTTCATTTTCCTTGCAATTATTTTTGTTCTTAAACTCAACATTCATCATAGCCTCATTGTATATCCTATTCATATCATAAATCTGTACATTGTTTTGCAACCAAGATGGATTTAGACCTAGTCTTGGTTTCCTTTCTTTCAACATCAAAAACGGTGAAAATTTAGTTAAAGAATGAGGTGTACAGTGATAAGACCAAATCATTTGTGCAACATTTCTTAACATTAATCTTAGCATTTAAAACCAGTTGTACTGCCTCTACTAAAGTTCTATTGAATCTTTCAACTAAACCGTTCATATTGGGTGCATATAAAGCAGTTCGTTTATGTTTAACTCCTAAATTAGACAAGAAATCTTGTAATTTAGAAGAAGTAAACTGTGTACCATTGCCAGTAGTGATACTATCAGGATAACCTTCTTTTCTGAAACAATCGTTTAGAAACTCAATTACCTCATCAGTACTGGGTCGCTCAATCCACTTATACTCAACCCATTTGGAGAAATAATCAATAATAACCAATATATACACTTTTTCCAAACTAATACCTTCATAAGGACCAAGTAAATCCATAGCTAAATCCTTCCATGGTTGTTCTGGAAACAGTAATACATTAACCTCAGTTTTCTGTGTCTTCAAAACTTTTATCAGAATCCTGACACAACAAACAATTCTTAATGAAAACAACTACCTCTGAATCCATTTACGGCCACCAAAACTGATCTCTCAATTTTTTTATAGTTCCAGATTGTCCCAAAAGTCCAATATGAGCTATAGAAATCAACTTTCTTCTTATTTCTGTACGAGGTACGAAACATTCACCCTTAAGTAACAAATCATTTTCTATGGACAATTCATTTCTAACTTTCCAGAAAACTTGTAAATCCTTTGTTAAAGATTTCTCTAGTGGCCAACCTTTTATGATAAAACCCTTCACAATTCCAAGAACTTCATCTTTGTCATATGCTGAAACCCATTCTTTTTCTGAAATGACTTCAGAAATCGACAATACTGCATCTTTCGCACTTGCAACAACACATTCTTCAATCACTTCAGAATCTGTAGACATTTCCTTACTGCCAGATAATCTCGATAAACAATCCGCTCTGGTATTCCTTGTACCTGGCAAATAAGACACTGTAAAATTGTATTCATACAATTTTGCTAAAATACGTATGAGTCTTGAAGACGCTCTACCCATACCATTTTTAGATAATAAAGAAATCAGTGGTTTATGATCAGTTCTCAATTTGAAATGTTTCCCCCATATATACATTTTAAAGTGTTCAACAGACCATGCACAGGCAAGTGCCTCACGTTCAATAGTTGAATACCTACACTCAGTTTCAGACAATGCCCTAGAACCAAAAGCAATGGTTTGTTCAACATTCCCTTTGACTGGAGTTAATACTGCTCCTAATCCTGTTGAACTTGCATCCACAGTAATAGCATTTACTGCATCACCAGAATATGGAGAAAGTGGTTTCGAATTTACAATAGACTTCTTTAACTTGTCGAAAGCATCAACCTGATCATTAGACCACCTAAATGTTTCATTTTTCTTAAGTAATACACGCAAAGGCATAGCTAAATCGCTAACATTTTTGACAAATTTAGCATAGTACTCACATAGGCCTAAAAAGGAATGAACCTGGTCTTTGTTTCTGGGCTCCTCAATGTTTTGTATCACCTGTAGAGAATTTTTAATAGGTGTGATACCTTTTCCTGAAATAGAATGACCTAAATAGTCTATTTCATTAGTTAACAATGTACACTTGTCGAAATGAATCGTCATACCCCTATCACTTAGGATTGACATCACCTTGTCCAACTTCGTATAGTGTTCCTCTTTTGTAGCTGTGTAGATCAAAATATCATCCTGAAAAGCAATGACATTCCCAACATCCTTAAATAAACAATGCATCAATTTTTGAAAACCAGAAGCAGCTGATGCCAAACCAAAAGGCATGCGTTTATATTGAAAAGCACTATCTGGAGTAATAAAAGTGGTAATGCAACGAGATTCGGGAGTTAACTCTACTTGGTGGTATGCTGCCTTCAGATCAATCTTTGAAAAAAATGTAGAACCCTCTAACTTTGTGAAAAGCTCTTGAATGCGTGGAAGTGGAAAACAATCGACCAAAATTTGCTTGTTCACAGATCTTAAATCAGCACACAAACGCAAATCTGATTTTTTCCGCACCAGAACAATTGGGGACACCCATTCTGCAGCATCAACAGGCTCAATAATATCCTCCTTACACATTCTGACTAACATCTCAGATAACTCCTTACTGACCGAAAGTGGAACATGCCTTAATTGGTGTTTGATAGCAACAGCATTTTTTTTAAGTTGAATGTGATGTGAAAATCCTGTCACCTTACCTAACTCTTTGCTAAACAAATTTTTTAATTTGCCTAATAACAACTCCAACTTATCTGTACTTGTTTTCAAAACTTGGACAGACTGTATATTATCAGACAGATACACTGGATTCTTGGCATTTGGATTGAGCACCATTCCCATTTTCTTTTGATGACGCCAACCAATAACATGTAACCCATCAATGGCAACATATACTTTTCCAATAATTGACCTGTTTAAAAATTAGATATCCGCTATGAAGAACCCAAGCATATCAATCTCTTTGCCCCCAAAACCATATACTTTGACATCATTTGGTTCTAACTTTTTATCACCCCAGTTTTCATTAAAAAACTGATCTGACAAGATAGTATATGGTGATCCAGAATCTGCCAAAACTTTCACATTCAATCCATCAATGACGATTTCACAATCAGGTGGAATGTAGGGTTCTTTGTCAATTTCAGTGCAGTTAATACCCTTCCTGGTCTTTTCTGTATCAGACTTTTTTATGCATGAAACCTTTTCCTTAAGACTGAGAACGAAATGACCTTCCATCTCGTTATCAAACTTTGATTCCTCCAGCGTAGATATTCTTCTGTTGGCTACCGATCTGCAAACATTGCCAAAATGACCAATCTTCTTGCACTTGAAACATTCTTTGCCTTTGGCTGGGCAAAACTTGAATTGAGATGCATGTGTTTTGGAACCACACTTATCACAAAATGTCTTACTGACATTGTATCCTGAACTTTGTTTGTTAATACTGACTTGTTTTCCTTTAGAAAATTTTCCTTTGTTACTAGCCTCATATTTCTCTGTATCATTTAAAGCTACAGCTGCAATTTCTTTGTTAATGTCATCCACATTAATGGCTTTGAAAGATTTTATTGTAGATTCAACACTCTTAGCCGTGTCAATTGCTTCTCTCAAAGTGGGATTGGGTTGTCTAAGCAATTGTTCCTGAATCTTTTTATTCGAACAGAAAAAAATTAACTGATCTCTAATATAAATATCCGCTGTTTCTCCAAATTCACAGTCTGCAGCCAAAATTCGTAAAGCAGAAATATATGAGTCAACTGACTCATTAAGTTGTTGATGACGTGAAAAACTTATACCTTTCCATAACAATGTGTGGTTCCTCTGAAAACCTTTTTTTAAACCTATCTACAGCTTCTGAAAAACAGTCATAATCTCTGGCGTCTGTGCCAGATGGTGGTAGAACTGGAGGTAAATGTTCAAAGATGTCTTCAGCTTCCAAGCCAATTAAGTTGAGTAGTAACGCTTTTTTTCTGTGTGATTCAAATGAATCTCCATTAATTGCCAACATGTAGTTTTTAAAATGTCTGAACCATTTTTCCCATTTCATAGTAGCCTCATTAGCAGAGTTTAAAAATGGCGGAGGAGGATTACCACAAATGTTATTCATTATGACTGAATAGTCAAGGATAGAAAATAAAAATGAGAGTTTTTCTTCTTGTTTTATTTTTTTAAACTGCAATAATGTGCCTTTAAATTCACTTTGATATTGCAAAAAAAAAAAAAAAAACCCTCTTCACCTAAGATGGCCGCTGATTAATGACGTTGTTCTGCCTCACCACTTCCAGTTCCTGAAAGTTTAGAATCTAACCTACTAGAAATCCAACATCACCGGAATGCAGGAACACTCCTAAACCGTCTCCGTCTGCCATCTACAAAGTGCTGAAGATGGTGAAAATCGTTGAGTCTGTGGTGAGTGCTCCTGGTTTATAAATCGTCGCCAAAATGTAGTAATGAATGATACCAAGAACAACGATATCCTTGAGCAAGTAACCTTTATTGGAGCACTCACACACGCTCCTAACGAACAAAACGCTTCTGATCGTAAGCTGACAGAAAACGTTCCATTCACAAGATTCTAAAATCTGAATTCACTATTACAATAGTAGACCTTTTTTCTAGTTGCAGAAAATGAATTACCATCAATGGCAACTATAAAATTATTAAGTAAACCATACCATTTCCTCCATTTCATGGGTACATCCCCTGGACTTTGGTGAACTGGTGGAGGTGGATTACAACATTGTTGCTTTGTTGAATCACAAATGTACTGAGAATAAGGAAGAAAAATAGCAAAATAATAAGAAGATACTCACTTTAAGATTCACAGTTTGACAGATTGCCTCATTCCGGTTTATATCGTATTAAATTAAATCGTTGCTTGAAAACTTGAAGAAAGCCAAAGGTTGAACTTTGGATGTGCAGCACGGAATATAAACAACTTAATACTCCTGTTGCCTTGACAAACACGAAAAAACTAGTGGCACGTAAATTACGTTCAAACCAGAAGGCTCACGGCTGGGAGGAGCTTTAAGCGCTGCCAAGTTGTCACTAAGCAAACACTGTGAAAGTGCTGCGTGCGCTCCGAGTTTGATGGTTTTTGACAAAACCAGTGAGGCACATGAATTAGTATTCCCTTGAGAACCACTTGCAAATAAACCACCTATGTTTCCCCAGATGCTATGTGGAAGCATAGAAGGAATCTGGATGACCTTGTAAAAACAGAGCGTAAGTGAATAATTTAGAAAATTCCTTGTTTTACTCTCTGCGGTGACGGACACTGCTGGGGAACAAATCGACGCCAAATGTAATGATGAAGATCCAGATGGAAACATGAAAAGGTCAGTTTATTCTTGGAAAAGTCCCCAGCAACAGAGAAGCTGACCAACAGCTACAAACGTAACATAATCAACCATACACTTATTGAAACAACACATTCTAAATGGAATACAAGAACTTGATCTCATGCGCAAAGGCACGCACGAGAGGCTGGTAGGCACTCGTGTGCAAGTACAACAAGAAAAGTACTTTCACTGCTATAAACTATGAAACTGCTATAAACTACAAACACTATGAACTGCAAACTACTTCATAGAGATCAAGCTGACAAGCCAGTTCTGTCTATCTCTGCTGGAATGTCATCCCCAACCGCTGTTTTTCTATTTCTGAGTTGTGCCTTCCCTTCCTCATCTCCCTACACTGATGGATAAGAGCCCCTTTCTCTTATCATTTGCATAACCCCCAGTGCTCCTGCTGCACTGCATTACCTCTTGTGGGGCAGAGGCAACACCGCACTCTGCCTGTATGACCACAGCTGTCCCGTCATCCGCTGGTGGGCTCGTGGATTACCCTCTCGTTTTGCTTGTTTTCTTAGCCGGAACTAACTCTCACTTCACATGGCCCGGGCTCCTGCATCCGGGCCAGCTCCTCTAGACCAGTTTCGTTCTCCACCCTCCGCAATTTTCATTATGTAGGGGAGCATGCCAAAACTGTGGCTGCCAACCCTTCCATTAACCACTTTTTTTAGGCGAGCCCTCCTCAGACCCATGCCTGCTCAAAGGATGCTGGACTCCAGTAGGTCTTCTGTCCTGGCAACCATGGGTACCAATACGGCCTCCACTGCTACTCTCGCCCTGTCGTGCTCCATCTTCTTCTGACATCAACCACTTCCTCAAACCTGCACTACCAACCAAGCCTCCTCTACCCTCGCTACCAATGTACCCTTTTATCTGTTACCACACTGACCCTACCAGTACTCACCAAAAACATGTTACCTGCATCTGATGTACGCCCACACTTACCCTAAAAAGGACAGGGAACCATTGACTCTGGAAATCTAACAAAAGAAACTATTGAACACCTTCTTCATCCACCCATCTACCAATAACTAAATTCCCTGTCCCCATGACCTCCTCCACTCGCCCAAAAATCCCAGGGCGACCTCAACTTGTCCTCTCCACCCAAGTCTCTATTGCACATCTATGGAACATCTGTTTCACACTTCCTGATCAATTTTAACAATCTGAAACTAGCAACACTCCAAAGTTAGTGAGCCAAAATAGTACAGTGATTTCACAGCAATGAAAACAAGTGTTTCTTTTCAAAATGTGCTATTGATACAATTACCAAAACAGTATGTCCCACTCTGTAAACGATTGGAAAATCAGGAAACACTTAACTGTGATGAAAATTAAATATAAGCCATACACCTCAACAATTTTAATGACAGTGTAACAGTGTATTGGCTCAACTGGATGTCCCTAAATAGATTTGACACATAAGAGGAGACAAAACAATGTATTCTTTTCCAATATGAAGTCCGGACAGTCAATCTCAATAATCTCAGGTATTTTTTTCTCACTGTAGCAAATAGCACCTCAAAGCTGAAAAAAACAGCTAAATACTATTTTTAAAACCAGCTTGAGACAGAAAAAACCTTGGTAAAGGGGGTAAGGTGTAGTTATATTTTGCAAGGCTTGTCTGAAATACCAGAATGAAGGAAATGCTCCCTTTTCCACTTGTGTTTGTAAAATAGCTAATTTCTAGCCAAATGTACACTCGAAACACCCAAAAGGAAACTAATAAGACACAGGGAAACGGATTTACAAACCTTTTGCACTGAGTGAGCGTCACAAAAGTGATGAAAAACTGTGCAAAATGTCTGTATTGTATTTACTTTCCAGCGCAAAACTTGTTTTGTGTTGGAAAGTTTCCTGAAAGTAACACAAACAGCACAAAGCGCTGTTTTTCATTACTCTGCTGCAAGGGGTCATTCCATCGGTGGTCCATAGGTGTTCCCAAGCAACCACCCATGGTGTTTGGTGCAAGACCCTATCTCTAGTATTAGTAGACAGGGTTTTGCACCAAAAACTAACACCACTTGAAAGCAGGCTTTAAAATAGGCTTTAAAATAAAGACATGCTTATATTTCTCTTAACTTTTCCAACTTTTTGTGTGTGCTGCACTGAACAGCATATATCTGAAGTGAGAAAAGTTTAAAAGTTAGTCAAAGCATAGATTTTTGTAACTAAAAGGGTACCCTTCTAGAACAAACCCTATGCTAGACTCAAGCAGATACCTTTGCACTCTGGCTCTAAGCTGTACGCTGTAGAAAGAGAGCAGGATAGTGCCATATCTCTCTAAATATAGGGCTGTCCTGACTACATAACATGCAATGTAGGCACAGCATCTTTTTTTGCTATGCTACAGTGTTTGACAGTTTGGTAAATCTGGACTTTGGCGACTCCACAGCCCTATTCACAATTTACAAAACATTAGAAGCTCTCCGACAGCTTTGACTAGCAGCCAAATCTATTAGCACACAAACGAGGACCTCCAATTTAGACCAACACATACCATGTCCATTAAAATTAATCTTGTATCGAAAAAACATCCTTGCCAATTCCTATGGTCTGTAGGCAGAACCTAAAGGAAGTAAATATTCCAAATGCACATACTGTACTGCTGGATGACCAGACGCCAGAAAATCACGAAGCAGGGTGATAAAATTGAATTAAATTCATGGGAAAAGGCACACCAGCACTCTTCATAAGAATTTTAGGTTCCTTGGTTAATAATCTCCAGCATTGTGCTTAAAGCAGGAAGTGCATTTATATGCAGTTTAGCGTTCAGTAGTCGTTCATACTCAGATTTTATCACTAATTTTGCAAATTCCATTCCATTCCATGGGCAGTTGCGAAAGACCTGACATAGGTATCCAAGGGCAACACACAGGGCAAATGATTAAGATGGCTATAAATTGATCTTCCTCAATGACCCTTGTGCCTATGAGTTTGTCAGAGATTGAATGCAGATTTCGACGTTAAGGGATTTCTTTGGAAGAAAATGCTGGTTTAGATGTACTCAACCTGTCAAGGAGTACTTCATCTCCTCCACAAGTATATCCCAGTGGTGTTCAGCACAGATTGTAGACCCAGACCTCTTAATTAGGAACAGGAGCTCTGGCACATATTCAAGGATTGATTAATTAGTTAATCCTCTGACCTTACATTTTGATTGGTAGAGCAACTAATTAGTAAAAAATATCATTAATGTCAATGCGCTCTAAGAGATATGATAACTCACAGAAAGAGAACGTTTGTTTTCCAATCAAAATGTGAATATCAGTATCAAAGTTGTACCCAACTATTTGTAAAGCCTTATCAGAGTCATACCTCGGGGTGTCTGTAGATAGCCAGGTTTAAGGGGCAGCAAGAAAAACAAGGAGCTAGGGAACTTCATAGCTTAGTTTTCAGGGCCTTTATAATTTTCATTCATCAGTTCATTATGGGAGTGGGTAGTTTTTAAATAGCAAGTAAAAAGAGGACTTCAGCAGACAAGAGGACACAAAGCAGCAAATGTTGTGACAATCAATTTATGAGGGATCTGAGAGAAAAGTGTGGTGTTCATACGTCTGAACCCTGCTGGCTGATGTGCAGCTCGCCTGTGAGTGCCATATCATTTCTCAGACTGAGCCAGAACTCAACTTCTAACTTTTTGGAAACTACTAGAACGGCAGTTCTTTACCTGTATACTTCCGTGAACCCCTTCTGAATCAGTGGTGAAAGCGCGCAACCACAGTCTAAGGAATTTCGACAATTTCAACCTGAAAACAACACAAATAATACAGGAAGAAGTATACAACAAATAGATACATAAATGTTAAAACATTTTGTTTAATTACCAAACAAAAAGATACATAGTTTGAAATCTTAATTTAAATGTGAAGGTTGGGGCTTTTCAGAATGCGGTTTTTTTCTGAAGGACGAAGCAATGTGTTAGATCTAGCAGGTCACTTTCTGTTTTTTTTTTTGCTGCCAATACATGCGCTATCCTTTTGTCTGCGAATACTGGTGTTTCATGTGAAGCCACCAATCGTTCATTTTAGATTCTTTTTGCTGTATTTGCACTATTTCCACAAAATAGGCTAAGGAGTCCTTTGGCTATGTGTACTGTTAATGGAGCTACACCATTTGTCTGTGTAATTTGGCAATTTTTTGGTTTACTCTTCATTGTTTTCGCTTTGGGAAAAACAAACATTGAAGTAATTAAAACATTGAATATTTCCCCAGGAGCTAAAGTATGTATTCATGGTTGTCTAATAAGTAAATTCGTCATCACTAAAGGAACTAGACTGCGGTGTCAACCAGTGGCAGCTGGTTGAACTAGAAAGTGGTAGGGCATAAAACCATTGAAAGAATTGTAGCGCGAGCAAGGCCGATGTTTATGGGGGAAAGGTTCAGGGGGTTCTCCACCAAGGAAAGTTTTCCATATTGCTGCATTTTGGTGCAATTTTCAGCAATATGTCTGTGATGAATGGACAAAAAAGGTTTCTTTTACTGACTTGAGCCTGCCACCCTCCCTCTACCAAGGAAGTGGTGTTAGGTCCCAAGCTGCCAATTTAGGAACTTGGGGACCAGGTTTAAATATCAGCATGAATATCCCGTGATTCTAGGCAAATCACCTAATCTCACATGTGCTTATAACAAATGAAAGTGACCTTGGGTAATGTAATTGGTGCTCATGAAAGAGCTAAATTACTTTGGGTCAAGTTTATGCTGTATAAAAACTGCACAAAGTGGTTAAAAACAACGCCTTAACATAATAAAGAAGACAAATAGATACCCATATAGTGGCTGATTTGTGCAAAGTGAAACTAGAAAACATTGATGAATCACAGCTACCACAGTTAAATTGTGTGGTCTAAGGCAAATATTTTGCTTCACCAACATTTTATTTTCTTTATTATCACGTATGAAAGCACTTTTAAATATACAAGTTCAGAATATCTGTGGTACCAAAGGTGTGGCTAAAAAACCCAAAATATTCTATGTTTCAACATCAAGTAGTTACACATAAAATAACATGCATGAAAAAGTTCATACTCGGTGGCAAATGCACTATAATACATAATGAAAGTCTATTAGTAAATACCTTGCAGAGGTCCGTGTGTAACCAGAGAGCCACAGAATTAAATTTTGGTTGGTGCAGTAGAGAATAGTGACTTATGTCTTTTTAGTGCTACCAGCTCACAGACAGAAAGCACTGTGAATATATAAGTATGCTTTTTAAACTTGCATTACACACAGTATAAGACTGCTACAACGTGCACAAAATGCTTTAAACTAAAATGGTGCTTCTGATATATAGATTTTGTCCCTTCAACACCTCATCAGGGGTAGTAAGTGCTACATAAATACAATTATAATTAAAAGCACGCACTTCACAGCTCAGTTGTTTACTCTTTCCACTACAACTCAAAAATAATAAATCTTTTCCATTTTAAACCTGCCAGTGATTTGGTCACTTAAAGCCAGTACCTTTTCGGATCATCATGTACATTTGCGGAGTAACTTGTTTCAGACATTTGCCTTTCCTTCAGGCAAGCAGGAACCCTGACAAGAAGACTTGTTTAGCTGTCTGTCTAGCTTCAGTTTCACATCATAGGAGGAGACAAACTGAATGAAACTTCAGCTGAAGTATTTAATGTAAACGATTGGAATTAGCCATCCCATGGTTGTCACTGCTGCTGCAAAGAGAAGGAGAAGGACTCAGGAGAGGAAATAGCGAGAGAAGGGGAGAGCGAGAGGCCAAGGACAGTGGGGAAAAGGAAGCAGAAAGAGCGGCAGGGTTACAGGGATGGAAAGTGAAACCAACGCTACAGCAAAGGAGAGATAACACCACTCATTACAGTACTTTTGTAGTCTGGTGTCGCAGTAGATGGAGGCACTGCACAGTGCTGTCTTTCAATGGGGCCTAGTTCCTGAAAACGCTTCTCTGCTGGAATGCTCTAAACAGAATAAAGAAGGCATAGAAGCATGCACAGTGTAAACTGTTTAGAGCACATAACCATCACAGAGCCATGAGGTTGTCTCATGACTCCGTGACATCACGTCTGCTTGCAAATGCTGCAGCCCCTCCCAAGGGAGGAGTGGTAAAAGGCAGCTAATGATCGACAAGCACAGGGCTAATAATGAAGACGTCAGGGGCTGCTTAAGAATGTGATGCTTTTAAGCTGTATTTGTGAGCGGTCCAAGAGGACCTCAACTATTACAGAACTGAGCTGGCAGCATATCGGCCCATATTGCTTACCTTTCACTGCTTCCAAATTAAAAGTGCCGGACTGTCTGACGTCCATTTTGGTGAATACACTAGGCAGGCCAAGGAAGTGAACGCTTTTAGGATCATTTAGGATGGTAATTGCTTTATGCAATTACCACTGATCTGTCACTGGGTGCTATTTCTAGATCTGGGGTCCAATTAATCTTTTCCCAAGTTCCGAGGGGTGAGGAGACACACATTAAAATTTCTCATTATCAATTACAGTGCAACCTATCGCCACAGATTGAATATCAGAAACCAAATTAAAGTTCAAAGGGCTTTATTACAGACTCAAAGTCAAACTTAGATAAATGAGTCTCAAAACCATAGTATAAATGTACGGAATCACCAACGGAGAATTGAATTGTCGCACAACATTGAATTTAATGAGCATGTGCTGAACCAATATTTCAATAGCAATAATGCAGAAAATGAGAAAAAGCGCCTGATTCATTATATCCAAATCCAGGATTTCCTGCCTTACCATTAAATCTAAATTCCTAGCTGTTCAAAAATATATGAACATAATATAAAGAGGTCAGCACAACAGAACTTCTGCAGAAGCTTCTGTCAAGAGAGGTGTGAGTAGCATGAAGCCACATAGAAAAAATGTGAGGTCCGTAGCTCAGAGAGGTCCACTCTGATCAAGGGGCAAGGGGGATCTGAATCTACAACTAGCTAAACCACACTTACATTTTGATTCTTCCAGAAGCTGATATCATAGTCAAAACATTCCACTGAAAAACAAAGTTACAAATCACACATATTTAATTGGCATCTTTATCCTTTCAAATTGTTTGTATTTGACCTTGATGAACCCTCTCACTCAGGAATTTCAAAGGAGATTTACAGCTGTCAACCTAAGATACTCTTTCTGCCTTTGGCAGCACATCTTCTCAGGCTCCCTTATCTCTCCTTCACAATAGGTTCCTTATTAACCCTGAGATTCATACTATGACACCTGCCGTTTAGGAAGATATGCAATAAAACAAGCTTTCATGCTGAAAGTTAGAAATGCAAAGAAGAACTCGGGCCACCACTATGGCCAAGCTAAAATGAACATTAATATGCTATTAGCTTAAATGATTTTCCACATGTTTCCCATGGTTAAATACAAAAATTATTATGAAAATAACATTTCTAAAATACTATAGCGTAAACAGAGTTGCAAAACGATGAATAAATGTTGTTTTCAGTAAATTTATATTCATACGTGCACTTGTATGCATTTCAGTGCACCATGTTATATGAAAAGCCACTTACACACTTTACATAGGAAAATAACTACTCCTTAATTTCACGTTTATGAGACATAATGACACAGCCAAGTTTGCGCTCTCAATCCTCCCTCTGATGACATACTAAGTCATCATAAACCCACTTCATTCTTAATAAAGTCTCTCTAAAACCTTGCCGTCTTGAACAGCCTTTATCTGGAATCCTCCAAATGTTTCATTTCATCGTAATATTTTCATTGACCGTCTTCAAGCTCAACCTCTGCTCTCTTTCTACCTTTCTGAATCTGAACAATGGCTTGAAAATTAACTCTACAATTTCACTCCCCAGATTCCCAAACCATCTGTCTTCAGCAGAAAATCTGTCTCCAACAGCTTCCCATGCACTTGTTGCTTCCAACTCCTTCACCTCCTCTGTAAGTCCTGAAATTTCTGGCTATAGTTCTGCAAATTCTTACTTTTATCCAGAATATAGGTACAACATTGTTGAACCTTCAGCATCCTATACACTCCACTTTCTTTTGCGAGTAACATGTCTGGCACAAGTCTATTTTGCAAAACCATAGCTCTGATCACTATTGTTTCAGAATTTACAACCAACAAAGCTCCCTCTGTACTAGTAGCTAATATATCCACTATAGTAGAGAGTCTTCTGATCTTCATATTATTCAAAAGCACTCACACAGATTAACTAACACACCAGGTAAATCACCCACTACCTCTCCAGCACTAGCACCTCATTTGAGTCTAGAACCTTTAGTCCAGGCAGGATTATTTACACCTTTTACATGGCAAATCATGGGAAAGACTGCACCTAAATACCATGTACTATACCATTCTTTCAGCAACTTCAAATAAACACACTCTCCGCAAACAAAATAAACTCCAGGATTAACAACATCCTCTCTGTCTAGATACAACTTGAAATTTCCTAAAACCTCAAAAGTATATTCACATTCACTCCTTCAAACAAGCACATTTTTTGTATAAAATCTCTCCATCCAAAAGCACAGCCTTCCCTTAGTTTTCCAATCTAATGCTTATGCAGCTAGATTTCCAGCTAACTGATGTTCAATCTCTTCTTTAGTCCATTTTTTCTGACTTCTAAGCTCTCATCCAACCTTAACTAGCTTCTAATTCTCTTCTTTGGTTATCAACCATATACCTTATACCATATATGTTAAATTGTGTCTATATGCTTAAACGGGGTCCAATGTTGTAACAGGTTTAACAAACCTTGCAATTATTTTTAGCTCTAAAGGTGCTGATCATCTGTTCAAATGATGTAGTATAGGAATCTCTGAAATAATCAAATCAAAATTTGAACAATAATATTGATAATGTCCTGTTCCATAAAACAAACTCAACAAAAGACTGCATGAAATCCCATAAGTCATAAGAATATGATGATAGGTGATACCTTTTGACATGGAGGCAGGTAACTGCATACAAAGGTAGTGGCCCCTAGAATTCATTGTATCAGTATACTCACAAAGAATCTTAAAATATAAATTCGCTTAATAATCTCCTCTAGACTCATCTAAATGTAACGCTTTTTCACCTAATAAATAAGGTTTATCATTATGTCTTCAGATTCAGATCTATCCTCAAATAAGTACAGCAGCAGCAAAATATTTCTTCGTTGAGTCCACCAATGTGAACAGCAAAGAGAGTTGAAAAGTTTAAAGTTCTTTCATCACTAGAGATATAGGCTCTCATTACGACTTTGGCGGTCTTCATTAAGACCACCAAAGCCACAGGAAACAGAAGACCGCTAGTGCAGGTGGTCTTCCGCCCACCATATAATGGGTACTGCTGGATTTCCACCACACTTTGGGTGGAAATCCAGCAGTAGTCGTGCTGGTGGGCGGCGGTGCTCTGGCAGTTCCACCACCGGCCCCACCCCGCCAGTAGGCCAATGCCCACTGTATTATGGGCCATAATATGGCCTGGTGGTGTTCTTCTGGTGGGGCTCTGCCGGCGGTGGTAGCACCCCTTCCCTGCTGGACAACCTTCTCCCCGGAACAGGTAAGGTGATCGTCTGGCAGGGGAGGTGTGGTGGGTGGATAGGGGGTGTTGTGTGTGCCTGTATGGATGTTGTTGTGAATGCGTGCATGGATGTTGTTCTGAATGTGTGTATGGATGTTGTTGTGAATGTGTGTTTAGATGCGTGTGAGTGAATGCATGTATGTAAGTGTAGGTGAATGTGTGTATGCGTGGTGTGTGTGGTTATCTGTGTGCATGTTTGCAGGGAAGGGGTGCTGTAGCTGAAGAAGGGGTGGGCGTGCTGTGGCTGAAGGGGGGTCTAGTGCTTGCTGGGGGGTGGGGGAGCCATCTACCGGTGACAGAAAAGAAATTCCCTGTCACCGGTAGCCTTTCCGCCATGGTTTTTATGGTGGTCCTACTGCCTCGGAAACCATGGCAGAAAGCCGTCTCCTAATACCGCCGGCGGTCTTCTGTGGACCGCCGGGTCGGAGATGATGGCGGTATGAGTGGAGATGTGGCAGTCTGCACCGGTCTGCACCGCTAGCCTGTTGGTGGTGGCCCGCCACATTTACCCTAGCGGTCAAAAGACCGTCAGGGTCAAAATGAGGTCCTTAACCTTTGTGGGACTTCGCTATCCCTACTCCTTGTTCTTTTAAATGGCAACCCTCTTTCTTCTTCTTCTGGGGCCTACAAAATCTTCCAAATTCTCTATCCCAATCAATGTAAATGTTTCTAATATTTACTCAAACCAAGGGGCATATATAAATACTTTTTGGTGCAAAACTGCACTAACGCAGTTTTGCATTAAAAAGTTTGCACCATTCTTGAGCACCAGCCGGGCACCAAATTTATGGAATGGTGCAAGGTGGTGCAAAGGGTAGGCTAGCGTAAAAAAAATGACATTAGCCAGGTGGGGGTGGCAGTATGGGAGAAGAGGGTTTTGCATCAAAAAATGAATTTGGCAGGATTGAGTAAAAAAAAAAGACTCTAACCAGCCTAGTAGCCTTTCTGACGCAAGCCATTTTTACCACATGACTCCTGTCTTAGAAAAGGCAGGAGTCATGCCCACCACCCCAATGGCCATCACAGGGGACCAGGGTCCCCTGGGCAAGGCCATGGCACCAAGTGCTGTGTAGGGGGTCCCATTTCAGGGCCCCCAATGGCACTTTAAAAAAAAGACTTACCTGTACTTACCTATACTTACCAGGGATGGGGTCCCTCTGGTGTGGGTGGGTGTGTCCCTGAGGCCTGGGGAGGGCATCTGTGGGCTTATTCCATGGTGTTCCACAAAGGTCCCCTAACACCTGCCCTGACCCATGCATTAAAAAATAATGCAAAGCAAGCTTTGCACCATTGTTTGACCCCTCCTCCCCCGTGCATGCACGGGGGGTTAAATATGACGCTAAGGCCATAGAGTCATTTGTTGCACGGGAACGCCTACCTTGCATCTCATTGGTGCAAGGTAGTTTTCCACGTCCAAAAAAATGACTTTAACTCCATACCTTTGGTGCTAGACGGCTCTAGCGTCAAAGTATAAAGATGGAGTTAGGTTTGCACCAAATTTGTGTAAAAAAATGACACAAATTTGTTGCAAAACAAGTATAAATATGCCGCCAAGTTCATTGATGGCAACGAAAATTCAAGATACAACTCAACCACAATGTTCAGTTCATGCAAGTTCAGCTGAATGTGTATGTTGATCCCAATATTCCCCAAACTCTTCATTTGTGTCCTTTGCAAAGTAGGTCCACTCCAGTGAAGAATACCTACGACTAGGCACTCTTCTTCTTTTTGATTTTCTGACTGCCACACCTTCGTCTTCACTTTTGCTCAAGTCAGAGTTCTCAGTCTCTTCAGCAATCGTTAGTGGAACACATTCTTTAGGCAGACTTACTTTCTCTCTTTCCTTCATTCTGGGACATCAGTCTCGAGCTTCCACTTACTTTCTTCCAGAACTTGTTTCTTCTTCAACGTTTGACTCCGAGTTTGACTCACTCACTACAGGGCAAAGCTTGATTATTTCTGCTTCAGCTTCAGTTTCAGTTGTGACTTGCTTAGAACCTCTTTGGCTCGATCCAGTGCTGCTGTATCAAGGGGACACTCTACTCTGTGAGTATGGGAAGCATGAATCCAGTTGAGGGACCACCACACTTCATACCAGTCAACATGTCCAGGATCATCTGGTAAGGCCCATATCATCGGGGTTCCACACACCTTTTCCTAACATCTTTCTTCACCAAGATTCTATCGTCGGGACTAAGGTCATGGCACCGTTCCTAATATGGAGGGGCTGTAGCTGCTCCGACCTGATGAGACACAGAACGCACCACATCAGCTAGTCCTTTGCAATATTCTAGGACCATATGATCAGTAATATTCACAAGTGCATTTCGAGGAATGGCTGGCAGTCTCATTGGCCTCCCCAATATGATCTTGTGGGGTGACAGTCCAGTCTTTCGATCAGTTTCACTCCAAAGGCTGATCAACACAAGAAGCAGAGCATCAGGACACTTTAAAGATCTTCAAGCAAACACTTTTGCCAGTCTGGATTTCAGCGTGCCATTCATCTGCTCGACAAGACCCGGAGCCTTAGATCTATAACTGCAATGCAATCTCCGTTCCATCTGCAATACTGCACACAACAATTTCAGGACCTCATTATTTTGAAATAGGTTCCTCAATCTCATTACACACATTACACACAGGCATCTCAATGAAATCCATCTGTATCCTGCTAAAAGGCCCTCCTGCACCTTGCACCTGTGACACAACTCTTCAGCCATCAATCTGAATCTAGAATAGAACCAAGTCAGTCTGAACAACCTCACCATAGCATCCCTA
This sequence comes from Pleurodeles waltl, assembly GCF_031143425.1. Lineage (NCBI taxonomy): Eukaryota > Metazoa > Chordata > Amphibia > Caudata > Salamandridae > Pleurodeles > Pleurodeles waltl. The sequence goes on along the minus strand of NC_090448.1, from coordinate 364,542,702 downwards.
CTGATGTGAGCTGGACCATGGAAGTGTCTAGCCATAGGAGATAGCAGACTATTTGGCAACACTGAATGTCCATCCACTGAAACCCAAATGTCATCATCTCTTTTGACACAACCTGCCCTGACTTAACTCTTTTGTTCCTCCTCAGACACTTCCTCCTGAAGCCTCTTCACTTCATCCTAAGTATCAACTGTTGTCAACAAGAGATTGAAGTTTGTCTCATCCAGTCCTGTGTTTGTGAATTCAACCTTTAAGTATACACACATTGTGTGCACAGTATTTTGCAACCTCATTGGCGTACCTATTACCCAAAGTCACATGTTCATCTCCAAAACTATGTTCAGGGCACTTGACCACTGCAATTTGTTTGGGAAATTGTAATGCTTCAAGAAGGTTTCTCACTTGTTCGACGTTCCGGATTGGAGATCCAGAGGATGACATAAAACCCCCTCTGAGACCACAGTTGGCCAAATTCATGAATAACGCCATAGTTGTATTGACTATCAGTAAAGATTGTCACTTTCTAGTAAGAGCAATCAATTCAGCAACTTGGGCAGAGAACATTTTGTGAATCCAGAAATCTTAAAAAACTCCAGAATGAATACAAGCAGCATTGGCTATTCTCAGACTTCCTCCTTTATCTCTTAAACATGAACCATCAACATAAAGGGAAAAATCAGATTCAGGCAATGATTCATCTTGTATGTCTGGTCTTGACTTGGTGCACAGTTCAGTGATGTCAAGGCAATCATGGTCCCCTTCACAATCTTCATTGCTTCCCTGACCCACTACCGGCAGCAGGTTTCAAAATCCCACAGCATTTGATAGTCACATTCTCTGCTGCCAGGATAAACTGTTCGTATTTCAGTAAGCTGACTGTTTGTTAGATCTTGGCTCTTGTCCTGGTCAACAAAAGCTCAACAGAATGGGGAACATACACAGTTAATGCGTGACACATACCAATATTTTTGCACCTCTCTGTGCTAGTGCTGACCGCAGCTACCACTTTAAGGCAGCCAGGCAAGGCAGAAGCAACAGGATCTAGTATTGCTGAAAAATAAGCCACAAGTGTCAGCATTTACATGCATTTCAGTTAGCACTAAGAGAGCACAGCTGCCCCTCTCACTGGAGAGAAGTGCAAAAGATTTATTATAATCTGTCATGCATAGAGCCAGGGCATGACAGAGACATTCTCTCAACTCTTTCTCAACTCAAGAAAAGTGACAAGATAATTGTTATTCTATGGTACCTGATCGGACACGTCCTTGTGTGTCAGCCTCTGTAAAGGCTTGGCCATCACGGAAAAGTAGGGTATCCACTGCCTACAGTAGCCCAGCATTCCCAAAAATATCCTGACTTCTCTCTGTGTAGTTGTTATACTCATTTTCAGCATGGCTGAACTCCTCTCTTGTGACACTTTTCTCACTCTTTTTTCAGTGAGATGTCCAAGATATTGGACCTCTTTTTGACAATATTGTAACTTTCCTGGGGATACTTGATGTCCATTCTCAAGCAGGTAGTTCAGCAACGCAATGGTGTCCTGTTGGCAGGCTTCTTGAGTATTCAACGCCACCCTTAGGTACTCAATGTACTTGATCAGAACTGAATTGCAAGGCATGACCAGAGAGTTCAGATTTTTCTTCGTAATCTGATTTAAAAAAGATGGAGACTCACTATACCATTGTGGGACTATTTCCAGGTCAAATTGCAAAGAGGAGCTTACTGTCCTCATGCAGCGGTATTGAAAAGAATACTTAACACAAATCAGTGAAAGTGAACCATTCAGCTTCACATAGAATCTGAAATAATATTACAGCTGGATTCAGTACCACAGGGCAACAAGGAACAACAATATTATTTTTTTGTCCTAAGGTCCTGTTCAATTGTGTAGTTTCCACTCGGTTTCTGAAGACCCATAATAGGAGAGTTACAAGAACATCCCATTATTTCCTTCAGAATTCCGTGCTGTATCAGGTACTCAATCACAGGAGTTATTCCAGCAATCGTTTGAGGAGACAAATTGTACTACAGTGTTCTCTGCAAATCAGTGTTAGATTTAACAGGGCTGTGATTACATATTATAAACTTGTGTTTATCCTCAAAAGACCCTATTTTCATTGTTACTGAGGCAGATTTATAAGCTGTCATTTGTCTTTTCTCTACACCAACAACTTGGACTTTTTTCCCAGAAGGTTAGGTTGTGAACTCTCAGAGTAGAACAGGTAGCCCCAGTGTCTACCAGGAATGACACAGGATGGCCATTCACCTCACTATCTACAAATGGTCTAGTCTAGTCCACCTCCAAGTCTGCGCCAAGTACGCAGTCTTCTTCCCCTCTCAGACACTATAAGGCAGGCTGATCGGAGCCAATTCTCGCATTTAAATCAAACAGGGGAAACTGTTGGAACATATTATTATCCTGTGTTGTCTTTGCATTCATTCTCAAACCCTGATTTATGTTCTGACGGGACCCAACAGCATTCTGCTGTGGCTTCGGAGGCTGGAGAACTTGCATCATGGAGCTTGGGGCATATTAGTTGTGACTTCTGGGTCCTTGTATACCCTGCATCATCTGATTAGGATTATTATTCTGCACATCCTACATTTTGGATCTGGTTAGCTAGATTTAATTGGCATTCATGCTTCCAATGTCCCAGCTTATTGCAAATTTGACAGCAAGCTGATCCTTTTGGACTATTTACATCCATTCCTGTACCAGGATCTATAGGGACTCCTCAACCTATACCTTGTGGTCGCTGATATACACCTTGCATCGTACCTACTTTAATTACAGCTGGGGGCATCTGGCTAGTTCTTTGAGCTGCTTAAATCTGAGCAAGCATCAGCTTTTCCTTCATTTTCTTCTGTTTCATCTCAAATTTGTTGTGACTTTATGTGGCGTATCACAAATGTTTGTCATTTGACTTGTTCTGCCTGCAGATCAATTTTTGGTGTATCATCATGCTAATTTCCTGTCTCAATCCTGTCACAAACCTCAAAAGAATATGTCCCATATTCTTAGCCTCTAATGTCTCCATACCAATGTTCTGTTTGAATTCATGTAACTACCTCTCACAATAACAGGGAATTGACTCCTTTGGCTCTTGAGTCATTCTGTTGAGTTTCACCCAATCAACATCTTGAGGAGGCACCTTTCCTTTCCGAAATGTCATGACCTGCTTATACTTCTTCATCACTATTGGGAAGGACCCTTAGTTATTGGATTCCTATTTGGTTCAGTCTCGGGCCACTCGACCGCTACCTCACATTGCGTTCACAAATCACTCCAAACAACAGTGTTAAGCAATGTATTCAAATCAATCCACAAAACTTGAGAAATGTTCACAAACCCTTCAACCTGTTGATATCACTCAACTGGTTTCTCTGATAATTTTGGGAAATCATTGGTAAACGATGCAGTTTCACTTGCTCTTCATGGCACATGAACATAATTTCTTCCAGTCACTTCTCTCAAGGGAAACATTGTAACACCTGCCTCTGCTCCACTTGGTGGTGGTTCACCTGAATGTTTCTTTATCTCCTTCTTTTTCACCCATTTTGTCTCCCATTTATGTAGTTAATCCCATTTCATAATATTATGAATTATTTCATTAATCTGAGCTTTCACTCATGGAGTGCTCATATCAGCAGTGTCTTTTATACTGAAGCGCACTCTATAGCTCCTCTCCAGAGCCTTAGCTTCTTTAGGTGTACTTCATAGTTCTGAGCCAATTCTGCCAATTTATCATGAACTTGGCCTGCTTGCTTAGTGAAGCCCCTACACATGTATGTGATAAGTCTCTCATTGTTGTGATAAGTCTCTAATTGTTCCAGGCCAAGATTTCCGATAATCATGGCATCCAATTCTATTGTCAACTTTGCCTCATCCAGAAATCTCTGTTTAGTGTTGAGGAAATTGTTCCCTGACTCACTTCTTTTGTTTTGCATTTCTTTATTATGAAAATCATCGTAGAGAGGTGCAAGGGGTACAAAAAGAAATAATGTGAGAAAGAGGCAGGGGAAGAACATAACAGAGTATTAGGACAACAACAACAGGTGATGCATTTCTATCATTGTACCAGCTTGCTCACAAGACCAGGAATGTAGTGGTGCACATTTTTTATCGTGGGGGAGGCAAATGGTGTATGTAGTAGGCATTTAAAATAAAGGAAATGGAGATCCCTGGGTTTGGTCTCGGGGTGTAGAGCCATTGTCGAAGGGTGGGGTGTGTTAGGGTGTAGGGGATAGGTGCATTACATCAGCAATATCATTATGAGGGGTGTAGTGCATTCACATCCATGGGGAAGTAGGCTAAGGGGTGGGGGAGCAGCCGGCCGGTAGTCAAGTAGACTGGTAGGCACCCGAGGGGGAGAGGGTAAATATAGTGGAGAGTGGGGATGGGGCAGAAGAATAGTGGGAGTGAAGGGTGGTAGAGAATGAAAGAAAAAGGGGGGAGGGAGGAATAAGGGGAGGGAAACAGGGGTGATGGGCTTATTCATGACCGCAGCGGAGAAGGCATGGGTGTGCAGATGCAGGGCAGAATTGGAGTCCCATGCCTTGGGATGGGACCCTTGGGTATATCTGCGGGTACTGCGTACGGAGGGAGGGCTTGGGCCTTTGCTCATGGTCACTGTGTGGGATCCCAGATGAAGGGTGAAGATCCTCAGTTGTGTCCTGCAAGTTGTGGATGACTCTCCGATACATGGGGCGTGGGCATGGGGAAGAGCTAGTGACGGAAGATACAGAGCTTGGCAGTAGTAAGTAGCAAGTGCCATATGCAGAAGGGAGGATAGCAGGTGGGAGAGGTCTGGTGACTTTACCATGTTGTGGAGGAAGATCAGATGACGAGACAGAGGTAGTGCAACCAGCAGGGTCTTGTGCATTGTGTAGGCTCGTATTGAGGCAGTCACACAGAATGTGCATAAGATTGCAATTGGAATGGTGGCAGCATCAGCAGTTCGCGTGGTGCAGCAAGCCTGCTCCCCGAAGATTCACCATCATCCAATGCCAATGACTCAGGGTTTTTAAGAGACATAACTTCATGCAGGCCTCTTGCGTATCACAATCGAGGGCCTCCATTAGTTAGGTCCATCCTCCATATCATAGGGCATCTGTAAACTGGCCTGCCATTTGATGCAGAGGTTGATCTGTAGGGGCAGGGAGAATAGGTGGCACATCAAGAGGTTGTAAAAACCTGACATTACTCTGCAGAAGTAGCCCCACCTTTTAAGATATGACACTACAGGTGAGGATTTGAGGACCCAAGGTTTAGCCCCAGTTCGATGGTGAAGGCAGTGTTTCAAATGGAGGTATCTCCAGGACTGGTGCTGCGTGAGGCCAAATTGTTCCCAGAGCACTGTGAAAAGCGTAATGGTGCCCCTATCAAGGATCTGGTCGAGGCTGTTTATGCCCACCTGGCATCATTCTTTCCAGTCCAAAGGCCGTCCGTCAGTTCAGAGGTTGGCATTGTCCCAAAGGAGAGCATATTCATGGAGGTGGGGGGGTTCACTCCAAACAGGTGGTGGGCGCATCCCCATGACTTCCTCACTGCATTCAGCATTGGGTTGACAGGATGAGTCTTGGTGGCTCCTTCCCCATAGAACGGACTCAGGCCCTGGAGACATGCCATAAGCGTGCATTCCATCTGGACTCATAATGGTGGGTCCTGCATCTTAGTCACCAGGTAGGCCAATTAAGAGAGATGGAGAGCTAAGGCGTAATGCTCCATTTAGGGCAGACCCAGGCCACTGCTGGAGCCATGAGCCATGAGTTTGGCGCTGGCTAGATGTGGTCAGAAAGTTGCCCAGATGAAGGAGTGTATACTCTTGTCTATGGAGCGGAACAGGGGGAGGGGGACCAGGAAAGGCAGCATGCACAAGGTTTACGTATACTGTAGAACGGTCATCATTTGTACTGCTTGAACCCTCCCCCAAAGAGAAAGGTCCAGGCATGATCAATTCTCAAAATCCATGTTCATGTGCACTATCAATGGGTTAAGGTTGTTCGCTATCAATTGATCTAGGCCTCTGTTGACATGTAGTTCTAGGTACTTAAGGCGGGTCAAGGGTCCACAGAAACGGGAAGCCAGAGATGTTGGCACATGCAGTGGTTCATGATAGTGGTAATGCCTCACAATTGTCCCAGTTCATTTTATAGCCCGAAATCGCAGCAAAATCAGTGAGGATATTTCGCAGAGTTGGGAGGGATCAGGAGAGGTCTGTGAGAGTAAGCAGGATATCATCTGCATATAGATATATTTTGGAAGTGCCACCTGGGAGGAGGACTCCACGTACAACCGGTGGGTGTCAGATTGCGGCTGCCCAGGGTTCGAGGGCTAGGAGGGACAGCAGGGTGACAACGGGCAGCCCTGTCATGTCTCTCTCCATACAGGCTCCAAGAGAAAACCCCTGCAGTTTACCTGGGCCATAGGCATGCCATATTGCCAGTGAACCTTGGCAATGAGGACATTCCCCCAGTCCAAAGCAGTGCGGGCTCTCAAAGAGGTACCACCATTCTACCATGTCTAATCCTTTTCTGCATCCAGGGAGAGTGCAAGGTCGTTGTCTTATAGATCCTTAGCCGATCACATAGTATGCTCTACAGTGCAGAGGTGATTTCTGGAGGAGCGACGCAGGACAAATCCCACCTACAAGTGGTGGATGAGGGACGGGATCAGCTTCAAGAAATGGGGCTGCCAGTACACCTGACAGGATTTTAATGTCACCGTTGAGGGTAGAGATGGGCCTATAGCTCCCACAAAGGAAGGGATCTTTCCCAGGTTTGATATTACTGAGATCACTGCCCTGTTGAAAATGGAGCCCAGAGAGCCCATACATTCAGTCTCACGAAAGGCATCATATAGGGAGTCCACCGTATCCTTATCTGCCCATTTATAAAAATTTGCTGGGAAGCCATCTTTGCAGAGTGCTGTATGTTAATGGAGCCTGGAGATGACCTGCGCAATCTCCATCTTGCTTATTCTCCCATCGAGTAGTTTCCTGCCGTCACCTTTGAGACAAGGAAAGGATATGCCATCTAAGAAGGCGGCTAAATGGATGGGGTCCTCTTTCATCTCCGGAGAGTAAATGAAGTGTTAGAAGTCAGCAAATTCATCTACGATGGCCTGCGGATGTGTTAGGACTGCAGCAGTAGCAGGTTTGATAGCTGGGATAGTGAGCGCCGCCTCCTGCTGTTGTAGTTGGGCTGCCAAAAGATGACCTGCCTTCTCCCCTTGTTCAAAGTGCTGTTGTTTCAAGCACTGGAGTGCATAGTCTGTCTTGGAAGTGAACGAAATGTTCATGTCCATGCGAGCCCATTCCAGATGGCAGCAAAGAGGGACGGTGGGGTTTGCACTATATTGGTGGGTGAGAGGTCTAATCTTGACCTCCAGCTCCTTCTGCTGGGCTTTTGTCCGAGCATTGTCAAGGGCAGCATCCCTCATGAGCTGACCTCTAATGGTCACCTTGCCCACATGGTCTGCTAAGAGGACACGACCTCTTATGTTTTGTGAGGAATGTGCAAATGTGTGAGCGTACCTGTAATGTGCTCTGAGGGGTTTGGTAGCGTGAGATATTTATTAAGTGCCATAGTTTTCATCCTGGCAAAGAGAGTCCTAGGTCGAGGGCTGTCAGAACAGGATAGTGGTCAAAAAGTGCAGTCTCCAGGATCCTGGCTTCCCTCACAAGGGCTACCAACCGATGGGAGCATAATCTAAGTGGGATTGTGTACTGTTGACCACCGAGAAGAAGGTGTTGTGTATTCTTCTGGGTTGGAGAGATGCCAGTGGTCCACCAGGCCATGGTCCATAGTACATCATCCAAGAGGGCCCTATCAGCATTGTTGCCATGCCAATGTCAGTGAAGCACTGCGTTGTGAGCCAGGTTTCCAATCCCTTCCGACGAAATAGCGGGAGGCCCTGATCTCTGTCCAAAGGCTATTAAATTGGAGGAAGAAGGGGCGCTGGGAGCCCATGGGGACATATACTGACCCTATGCATAACAGGTGGTCACCAAGTTTGAGTTTAGCTAGAACTTAACGGCCATTCAGGTCAGACCACGTTTTAAGAACACTGAAAGGCAGATATCTGTGTAAAAAGATGGCAACACTGTATTTTCTCAAGGGGGGTGGGTGTTGTTGGGCAGCTACTGTGCATCACTCAGCATAACCAGTCCCATCACAGCTTATCAGACTCGGAGTGGGAGAGATGAGTTTCATGTAGGAAAGCCATGTCCATGCGTTTGGACTGTAGGTAGGACAACACTTTTTTTCTGAATAATATAATGAGTCAGTCCATGAACATTCAAAGAATAGGTGAGTAGCAAGGTGGGTGCCATTGAGGGGCATGTGGATTGGGCACAAGACTGTCGGGATGTGGAGATCTGGTAGGGGGACAGGAGGAGGTCAGGAGGATAGATTTTACTTGGGGGGGCTAAAGGGACAGTAGAGAGAGTGGGAGAAAGCAAAAGGAGGGGGGACAGAAGGAGGAGGGGAAAAGGTGGGAAGATGCAAGGAAAAGTCGTGCAAGGAAACCCTTGGGCACTTCGGGTTTGGATGTGTCTAGTGTCACCAGGAGCCAGAGTGTGGGTGGGGAGGAGAGAGGTAGAGGGAGGAAAGGGAGAAAAAACCAGAGCAAGAATGGTGTTAGACCAAGAGGATCCTGAGTGAGGGCCGAAGACTGTGAACTGTTGGTCTAAACTTGCACCACCTACGCACTCTGAGTCCCCCATGGAGGGGCAAGTACAGAGGAGTACAGGGGTGAGAGTGTACGATGTCTGAGCCGAGGGTGTGACCTGGGATTAAAAGGATGTGTTCACCAGGGCTGAGAAGGGTCCGCTGCATTTGTGGTCCTATCGGGAGGGTGTGCACAAGAAGCTACATAAGTGGGCACCTGTCAGATGAGCTGGATACATCCAGCACCCTTCCAAAGGGTCGGGCCAGGGACTGCAATATTGAGAGGGGGAAGGGAGACTCTGGGATTTGGAGTAGGGGAGCAGCAGAGCAGGGGAGCTGCAGGAGGGCGCGACGCGGTGGAGGTGGCAGGGGAGGGGTGTTGGCCAGGTAAAGTCACATGGGCAACCCCAGTGCATAAAACAATGCTGAACAAAAACAAGAACGATAGATACCCCAAGGAACATTGTGGGCAAAGGACAAGGCACTAAAAGGCAGAAGATTTGGCGAGTCATCATGAGACCAAACAACACCTCAGTGACGGGTGTGCCAAGCAAAGGACAATGTTGAACAAAAACAGCAATAATATCCCATCCCATAGGACAATAGTCCCAACATGACTAGGAGGCATATACAAGCAAAATAATTGTCATTGTTACCGCCTGGAAGCCAAATAGGCAGTTGACTCTAAGTATGGATCACAATGTGTGCGACAATGGGAATCACAACGCGGGGTCATCAGTGGGGAGATAACCGCCCATTACTTCCTCTTGTGCATTCCACTAATGGATCGCATAAACTTAGCCGCACTGGGGAGGAGGCATGGCAACTCACCGTAGCAATAAGGCAAGCGGGTTCCCCTCCTAAAGAGGTGCCAGGGCATCAGTGTGAGACACAGAGGGAGAACTAGTCAACCAGATACAAAGGAGGGGTCCGAGGGGGGTGACAGTAACCCAACATTGTGGGGTGGGGAGACCCTTTGCAGTTAGTGGACAATGACATACATTACTAGGGCCAAGAGTACCACCCAGGGGAGTGCCCTGCATTTGGTGTATGGAGGAGATCAGCAGGAAACAGGAACCTGTAGATTATTAACAGAATGAATTTTCTCAGTGGAACTCCACCCATTGTCACACCGGAATACACAGAGGGTTAGATATATTGAGCTCTGTGTTATGGTGCCGCAGCCTAAGGCATGTGGGAGTGGCACCTCCGAGGGAATAGTAGCATAACCAGCAGTTTAGTCAAAGTGAGCAATGGACAAAAACGTTCAAAGGATATACTCATCCGCTACCTGTGCTGGTGACAGGGTCCACTGTTTAGCATCTGCATAGCCACAGGGCTTGAGTCGGGCCACCGGGGAAGACTTATCCCTTGGAGGACAGAGATTTTTCAAGCGATCTGGACTTTTCGCAACTCGGTCCATGGTCAGAGCCGCCACCGCTTGGACAGCCATTTCACTGCCATCCTGAGATCTCACTGGTCAATCCAGGAACCTGCCTCACTTGAAGGCACCTTCCAAGTTTTGGGTACCTTTGGAGGCGGGAGGAGGTAGGGCCATATCCACAGGGTGGGGCATGGGGGAGAAGTCCACCGGGCGGTAGGCAATTGCATGGACAGTAAAACCATCCAGGAAGAGGTGGAGCTCCTCTGGATCGAAGAAGTCCCTGGAGCTGTCTTTCCTGGTTTTCCACATCCGAGTGGGCTTAAACAGTCCGAACTTGCTACCCAGCTTAAGTAATTGGGGTGGTAGGGCTGAGAATGCCCTCCATTTGTCATTCATTCCACAGGAAAAATCATCAGCAATGCGTATTTCGTGTCCTTTGTAATCGCGAGCCAATGTAAAAAGCTGCAGCACCTGTTTATGCTGGAGGAAGCATTTGATTATGGGGCATGCCCGGTCTCTCACATCCCAGCGCATAGGATCCATTCAGTATGCTCGTTGTAACTGCAGGAGGGAGTAAATTTTAATCCCATGAGGGTGGGGAGAAGGTCCAGAAGAAATGCTCTGACATCCATTACCTCGGCCCATTTTGGAATGCCAAATAAGAGGATGTTGTCCCTTCAGCTTCTGTCCTTTAGGTCTGTGAGTTTATTCCTGAAGTGTAGCAGTTCCTGGTCTCTGACCGGATGGGCATTGAGCTGTTCCTCCACAGCCATGAGACAGTATTCCACCCTGTCCACTCTGTCCTGAAAACCTGCGATGTCAGTTCGGATTGACCTGGATTTGAGGTCTGAGATCCTGGAGTCCATGCCTTCCAGGAGCTGGCCAACTGTCATGACCTCCTGCAGGAGGCACTCCATCGTGGTTTCCTAACTCTGATCCTCAATAGGATCAGTGGGGCCCAGATTTGGTGGCACTGTTGCATGGTCATAGCACACGGCTGAGAGATGGCCTCCGAGAAGAGCAGTTAAGGGCTGTGTCTCTCAGAGGGCTTGCTGGAGGGCATTACCTGACCATGGATATAGGGAAGAGGCAGTGGCATGGGCTCCATGAAGGACAGTGCGGCTGCTGTTTGATCTGCCCGTGGGATCCAGCACCGGTGCAAGCTCTATAGTTCCAGACAAACAGAGGCTGCTGGTCGCGATCCAGTCCCCTATCCCAACCAAGGCATAAGTGTGGAGAGTGGGGGTCATCTGGCAAAATGCTCCAACATCCAGGGTGAGTGGGGGTGAGAAAGGCACAGTCAATCACCGAAGTGGGGAGGGGGCATAGCTTGATACAGGTCCCAGGGTTGACGTCATCCTTGGCCGGTGTTCCCCCAGTTCTAGGTCTGTGGGGGTATAGGAGAGGACGGCAGATCAATTCATCCTGGGCCCACACCATGCAAAGAGGGGGGACCCTCATTCCTGGTCCCTGCTGCTGTGGGTGAGGCTGTCCAAAAGGGGGAGGGTGGAGCAGTCAGACACCCCACCTTGGGCACAAAAAAGGGTCCTGAGGGTCCCCTGGCATCAAAGTCTCTGTGTGGAGCCCCTGTTGATAAAGGTAGCAGTACCTCCTGGCGGTGCCATTCCTGAATGGTTAAATGTGAGAGAAGGGGCCATGTCAATGTTCCTCGATTCACGACAGCAGGGCTTTAATGGGGCAGTGAATAGGCCCCTGCATGCATCCTATGTCGATGTGGATGTGTTGGGGCCAAGTCCAAGTCTGGCGGGCCCAGAGAGTGAAGGTGGAGGGGAAGCCCCCAGAGTACAGGTGACCAGAGTGCAGGAATCCGCCATGTTACCCAGCATTGTGGGTGAACATGGGGACGTTCGGTGGTTGTACTTTCATCCCCGAGAATCAGTACCGGGAGGCAGTAGTGTGACCTGTGTGGCCAGTGCAGGAAGAGGTAGGCGAGCTCATTGCTGTGCATGCTGGAGAAGGTCCTACACACGAATCAGGCTGCTGAGTGACTCGCAGGGTCCCTGGTAATAGGGAGAAGGGATCGTAACCCTCGCTGGCACTGCAGGAGTCAGGCGTGCAATGTGGAGTGGCGTTCCCTCTTATTCAGAGGACGCACGCCCCTCCCAGGTTCTCTCAGGTGCTTGTAGCTACTCAACAAGTGGCCATCTTTTTGCGTGGCAGACCACACCCTCCCTGACTCACTTCTGTACTCGTGCTCTCTCTAGATGGAGTACCTGCATTGAAAAATTTTACCCAGTCATCTATCCCCTTCTCACTAATGGATAAAGTCAACACTGGAATCCTAGGTCAGGAATTATTCCCTTGGGCACCATCTTCTGAATTTAAAGGCAGTTCCCATGTGGGAGGAGTGTGGCTGGGTGCTTTCTGATAAGTATCTACTCCTGAGCATCCTGACATATTCAAAGTAGTATCTGCACTACCTCCACATGAAGTGCTAGTATGTGTCAGAATCAAAAGGACAAACTCCCAGGCTCCTGGGCTATTTGAAACTCCATTCTGTCCTCTGACATTAATTGGTACAGCCAGATTGTAAATAGTTTTGCCAGAACCCTCTAACTTGTACTTGGGAATTACCGAGCCAATCGTAACTGGGAATGGAAGAGCATTGACTGTACTTATGGTAGGGTCAACTGGGACACACTCTCTCAACCTTTCACATCTAGATTCATTAGAAAAATTCCCTGGAACAGCTCCCACAGGATCATAATCCTCAAATTGAAGGTGCTATATTGTGGGAATCTCAATGGACCTTCCTTCTCTGTGTTCTTGTGCCATTGACCAAGCCAAACATGTGTGTGAAGCTCAACATTCATCACCATATAATGATTGAGGGTATCTTCAGGAGGTGCCGCTTTGCCTTTTCCACTGGGGATGTGAACATCACCTCTAAACAAGTCTCACATATTTTAAAGCATTTCATTTTTCAAAAATTATTACAAAGCTTTAATTCAGTTTAAAACAATGCTGTATCCACAATCCTCTGCTCCAAATCAAATATCAAGTACAGCATGGTTCCTTATGACGTCTTCAACCAATAGTACCATGGCACCACATCAAAGGACCTATACCAGTGCAGCACACAATGACATAGACCTCGATCCTTGCAGCAGTTCCACTCCTTTGCAATCTACAAGCACACTTGCTCCACAATGTTGCACACATGCATAAAATGCAACACAATAACCTTTGTCTGCTCCACTAAAGAATGAATAGTTTCCAAACACATAAGAAAATTTCCAAACACTTCAAATGAAACCTCGACCTGCAGGGTATCATCTAAATCAGCACAGTTTCACTCTGTGCATTAAGATCCACTATGTCAATCATCTCACATTCACAAAAAGAAAGACTCTATCTTAACCGTGACATTGATGACATCTCACAACGAACACAAACTCTTAGCAAACAACTTAATATGGTGTCTTCTACACATTTTAATATTATTCCGGGATCTTATGCCACGTCAGACTCAATAAACTCTTCGACTTCTTTATAAATCACTACAAGCACACAGCATGCATGAACATCTCCGCAAGACACCACCCAAATTCACACAATCAGTGTAAACTAAATACAAACTGATGCAATCTGCAGCCCTATTAATACTCACTCTTCTGCCATTAGTACAACTCCCTTCCTAGTCTCCGTCATTTAACCAATCTTCCAGTTCTGGGTACAGGCATCCAAGGTTGAGCACTGGGGACTAATTATTCTAGAATATGGTTCCAGTTCTCCTCACTTCGGAAAAATAATTATCTGTATCTGCTACCATCTGATCCAGCTCTGGGCACTATTTCTAGATCTGGAGTCCAATGAATCTTTTTCCAAGATCGGAGGGTTGAGGAAACACACATAAAAATTCTCAAATCAATTACAGTGCAACCTGTCAGCCGCTCATTAAATATCATAAACCAAATTAAAGTTCAAAGGGCTTTATTATAGATTCAAAGTCAAACTTACATAAAGGAGTCTCAAAACCATAGTATAAATATACAGGTTCACTAAAGGAGAACTACATTTTCGCACAACATTGAACTTAATCAGCATGTGCAGAACTAATATTTCAATAGCAATAATGCAGAAACTGGGAGAAAGCGTCTGATGCATTACATCCAAATCAATGTCTTCCTGCCTAACTATTAAATCTAGATTCCTATCTATTCTAAGAGCTTTAAAATTCTGAGAAAAAGAACACCACAACAGAACTTCTGTAGAAGCTTCTGTCAAGAGAGGTGTGAGTAGCATAAAGCCACTTAGAAAAAATGTGCTGTCTGTACCTCAGAGAAGTTCGTTCTGATCAAGGGGCAACAGGGATCTGTATCTACAAATAGCTAAACCACACTTAATTAAATCTTGATTCTGCCAGAAGCTGACATCACAGCCACAACTTTCCACTGCAAAATAAAGTTACAAATCACAAATTGTAATTGGCATTTCCCTCCTTTCAAGTTGTTTGTAATCCACCTTGTTGCACCCTGCCACTCAGGAATTTCGGAGGAAAGTTACAGCTGCCAACTCAGAATACTCATTCAGTCCTGTGTAACATGTTTTCTCAGGCTACCTTATCTCTCCTATGCAATAGGCTCCTTATTAACCCTGAGATTTGTACCATGACACCTGCAGCTTATGAAGATATGCACTAAAACAAGCTTTCACATTGAAGGTTACAGATGCATAGAAGAACTCGGGTCTTCACTTCGGCCATGCTAAAATGAGTATGAATACCCTTTCAGTGTAAATGATTTCCACACTTGAATATAAAAAGGATTATGAAAATAATATTCTAAAATACTATAAAATATGGTTCACATGAAAAGTTATATTCAAATATGCAATTTACTTTAATGTATTTCAGTGACCACATTATATGAAAAGCCACTTACACACATTTACATAGGAAAATAACCACTTCTTTATTTCACATTTAAGAGGCACAATGACACAGCCAAGGTATGTTCTCTCACCATCCTTATCAAATTGAATTGATGGGCGTAGCCCTTCCTCCCACCCCCAGAAACCGTTTCTGGTGTCCACTCTCTTAATTGACTTACACATCACACTGCTAGCCGTAAAATTAAGAGTGGACCCTGAAATTGTTCCATTTAGGTGTTTGAATGTAAGAAGAAGCTAGCATTATTTTCAGATAATTTACTGATTGCATCATCAGATCCAGAGTGAACTATACCCAATGTACAAGAGATAATAAGACAACGTGGGCAACTGTAGGTGTATCTGGTAAATACAAATAAATCAGAAACTAATTTTAAATCATCTCAAGAACTAGACACTCTGCAATACATATGTTAATTAATTACAAGATAAATAGGCGCTCTTGCAACTACAAATGTGGAGAAAGCAAGTAAGAAAAGCATGCAGATGTTAAAGAGATTATCAAACTCTCTAATTACTATCCACAGTAAAAGTTAATCTATTCAAAATGAGTTTCCACAAGTCAGTATCACATTTGATATAATACCATTGTAATTTGATAAATGGTCATCACCAAAAAACAGGCAAACATCGATATGTTTATTTGGGAGTTACAGGGGGCACACATCTAATGGACAAAAACTAGAAGATCATTAGAACGAGCATCAGCAATGCCGATTGGTCTCGGCAATCCAAGAAATATTGGTGTTGTCAATGGTATTGTTTTTTATCCATGATGTCTGAGTACATACACAGCGCCCAGACTTTAAAACCACTATGGGGAAAATACCATTAGGAGCCAGCTGCAATGTTAAGATACCTGTCCCCCCCTCGGCTGGCAGGCAGAAACACTGTTTCCGCCCACCGGCCCAGCGGGGAACCCATAATAGGGCCGGCAGGGTTCAGGCCGCCTGTGTGGCCTGATGGCGGCATGGCATTGTCCACCATTGTCATCCGCCAATGTGATAATGTGGCCCTTAGTCTCTGATGAGTGTTCAGTCACTGGGGTGGACTGCCTACCGTGGGGTGGAGGCACTAGTAATTGTTTTTGTGTGACATTTAAATGTGTAGAGAGCGATAAGGCAAGTGTCATCCAAGGGGAGCGTCCGTAACAAGTGAATATATATGTTAAGAATGAAAGCAGTAGTTGGAGAAATTATAATTTGTCTGGATCTGGACGGTGGGGTATCATTTGAAAATGAGTACTAGTTCATTGAAGTAGAGACGGATTTTCATTGACAGGATGTGTATCAGTGAATGGCACAATTACCACTTTTTCAAGGACACACTTTTCAAATAGAAATTGTTCCTTCAATGGTCACAGATTTCAAATGGTTACAAAATACAGAAGTCACTGGGTAAGCTTCATTGTAACCATCATTCAAAAGACAAAGTGACTGCATGGCACAATTCAATTGCCACGGTATTACAATGAGCATAGCCGAGACAATGCTTATAGGTTGCCAATGGACACGAGTCACTTAATGGTAACAGATTTCATATGGACATAGTTAATTAAACGTGCTTAGTTCTCAAACAGACACTGCTCATTAAATGAGCAAATGTTTCGAATAGGTGCAGTTCACTCAATGATCAAAGGCTTCTGACGAGCACCGATTTCAAAGGGGCATAGCTTACTCAGGGGTCCCAGGTTCTAGATGCACAGTTCACTCGGTGCGTGCAAGTTACAAGTGGGCACAGGTCTGTAATTAGCAAGGGTTTCAGATTGGTGTAGATAACTAATGGACACAATATAAATTGGGCACAAGAAATAAAAGCAGTGAAGCAGGGGTTGGATTGACGGTCTGGATGACAATGAAAAAGAGACAGCTATTTGAAATACAAGAAGGTGCAGCTGGGATAGGGCAAGTAGATCTTTTTTTTCAGACGTGAGTATGGTGATAGGAAAGAGATTTCAGGTGAAGATGTTATAGACTCCCCAAAGGTAGTTGAAAATATTGTGGTAAGAAAGCGTGATTATAATAAGCGATAAACTTGCTCCTCTTAAAATTGGACATGTGAATGAAAGAGAAAAACACAAGGATGTAGACATCATTTTTACCAGTAAAATCAATCAATCAGTTTAGCACCAATTAGTAAACGCATTACGCAAACAGGCTCCCAATCTCTTCACCAAATTAACGCAGTCTTATCAACTACCCAGATATGTAAGATTTGATCTCAAAAGCAGAATATGCATCCCGATGAGACTCAAGTGTTTAGTGGCAGCACCCTCCAACTTTAGGGCCTTTTGCTATGGGATTCTCGACTTCCTTACAGGAATCAGACTCGAGGACTTTCCCAAGAGCACTGATACCCCACCTGTTCTCGTACAACGTGATGGTGCAGCATCTGGCTAATCACACCCGCATGGTTTTTACATATCAAGACAATGATGTGCCCAGTTGCAGACTCTCCCGACGCACAATTTAGCAGGTTTTTTTAACTTCACATTCTTTACAAAGAACTAAGGTTGCAGAGTTACTAAAAAATGAAAGAAAACAAAGCAGAAACTTTAGCTACAATTTGCAACAGAATAATAGTGTCAAAGGCAGGCTTTGGAGGTTTTAGCCTCACCATGATGAATCATACAAAGAAGATGCTTTACCCACCTTATCCAAGAATTAACTGCCAATTTCTTCTGATTATGCTATCATAATTAAAACTTTGCCACCTCCAACATAAATTAACCCCTAAGCTATGCTTTAGCAACTCTACAACCTTAAAGTGGCACAGAAATATGACTCATTCTCCTTTTCAATCCTGAGGTAGATGTTAGTTCACTGCATCAGCCATTGTACTTTCAGTTGCTTCATTTTAAACAAGCAAGAGCAAAACCAATAGGTCTGTCATTAGCCACCTCACTTTTGGCTTTGGCTGTTCTTGTTTTGTTCTCTCATGGTTTTTGCAAAACTTTATTGTTGGGGAAGCTGTTGGGTCCCCATCAATATGAAAATAACCCATTGACTAATGGGAAAAAAACATTTTTTGGTCTAAAAAATGCACACATTCCCATAGTTGTCCCTGGCACTGAATGAAACTACTTTGTGGATGTGCTCCTTGTGACAGGGCAGCCTGATATAACTCACGGTGAAGTCAACCAACGGCTGAAGAGGGCTGATCATTGCCCCATAATGCATGCTGGAGTGGGAGGAAGCGAAATATGGATGACACAACAGACTAATGGATGATGCCAGGCTGAAAATCACTATAACTTCTATGTTATACACATTTGTTAGCAAAATCAAAAGATCTTGGCTAACACTAGACCTAAAAATGCAAACATTCTGGCATTGGTTGTCAGTTTCTGATATTTGCTAATGCTCTTATGTAATATTTTTTGTAAAACATTATCACAGATAGAGCGGGTTGAAAAGATAAATAGAAATCCTTGTAAAGCTGGTTGGATAGATAGATGGACAGACAGACAGACAGACGTACACAGACATGGAACAAATGGCTTTGCTTCAATTAGTAATATTATATTTAAATGTTTATAATCATGCTCTACCAGAGCAATAAAAGCAAACTAGAAAGCCATACAAGCAGGCTATAAAGTCTAAATTGGTTAAACAAGATTACTGTAGCTCTCAATTAAAATACATACCAACAATGATATACAAGAGTGTAGTTATGAATGCACTTTATTGCGTGCACATGAGAACGAGGATACATTCATAAAGAACAGTTTGGCATGAACACAATCTGGTATGCTGTGAAATAGCAGTAGTCAGATAAAGGCCACTTCAAACTTTATGCCAGCATTATCAATAGACAGGAACTGATAAATCTGGAATTTGTCCGAAGCAGCTGTAGAAAGCATACTGATATCACATCATAATCTAAACACAAAGGCAACACTAAAATAAAAATCAAGTGAAAACAAAAACACTGGTACTGTAGGGAACTACCTGGAGTGTGGATGTGCAAAGAAGGAAATGGACATGGGACAAATTTGTGTTTCATCAGTGAAATCTTGCATTATTTTGGTAATTTCATGTTTCTCTTGTTTGAAATTTCAGAAATTATACTAT
This sequence comes from Pleurodeles waltl, assembly GCF_031143425.1. Classification (NCBI taxonomy): domain Eukaryota; kingdom Metazoa; phylum Chordata; class Amphibia; order Caudata; family Salamandridae; genus Pleurodeles; species Pleurodeles waltl. The sequence goes on along the minus strand of NC_090448.1, from coordinate 364,523,667 downwards.
TAGGCAACGTCGTGTTAACTATGCATTGTTTCAGTAATCATTTAGTATGAGTGCACAGGAACAACACAAACTGAGCTTCCACATATTTTGTTTACAGTGTTTATTATTTTGGACTACTTTTCACATTAATATATAGTACCAAGTGTGGTTTTGTATTACGCATCACTATGTGTAATTTTGCATCCTTTTCTGGGAATTTCACGTAATTGTGCAAAATTACTTAGTTTTCAAATACCTCTAGAATCAAGTCAGTTTCAAGGTTTCTCCCACCAATCAATCAATCAATCAATGTATTTGTGGAGAGCGCTACTCACCCGTGAGGGTCTCAAGGCACTTTGAGGAGTGAGCGAGGGGCTGCTACTGCTCAAACAACCAGGTCTTGAGGAGTCTCCTGAAGGTCAGTAGGTCCTTGGTCTGCCGTAGGTGGATGGGGAGGGTGTTCCAGGTCTTGGCCGCTAGGTAGGAAAAGGATCTGCCACCGGTTGTTGTCTTGGGGATGCATGGGACGGTGGTGAGGGTGAGGTTGGTGGAGCGGAGCTGACGATTCGGGGTGTAGAAGATGAGACGATCATTGAGGTATGGTAGTCCGGCGTTGTGGAGTGCTTTGTGGGCGTGGGTTAGGAGTTTGAATGTGATCTTTTTGTTGATGGGAAGCCAGTGTAGGTTTCTTAGGTGGGCTGTGATGTGGCTGTGGTGGGGGATGTTGAAGATGAGGCGTGCGTAGGCTTTCTGGATCCATTGCAGTCTTTTCTGGTGGCTTGCAGTGGTTCCCGCGTAGAGAGCATTGCCGTAGTCCACTCTGCTGCTGACGAGGGCCTGGGTAACCATCTTTCTGTTTTCGGTAGGGATCCACCTGTAATTTTGCGGCGCATGCGAAGGGTGTTGAACCAGGAGGACGAGACGGCGTTGATTTGTTGAGTCACAGAGAGCGATGAGTCAAGGAGGAAACCCAGGTTGAGGGCGTAGTTAGTGGGCGTTGGTGCGGTTCCCAGTGAGGGCAGCCACCAGGAGGTGTCCCAAGCGGATGGGGTGGGGCCGAGGATGAGGACCTCTGCCTTGTCTGAGTTTAGTTTTAGTCACTGTACTTCATCCAGTTGGCGACGGCCTGCATACCCCCATGGAGGTTGGTTTTTGCTGTGGCGGAGTCCTTGGTGAGGGAGAGGATCTGCTAGGTGTCATCGGCGTAAGAGATGATGTTGAGGTTGTGAGATTGGACGATTTTGGTGAGCGGTGCCATGTAGATGTTGAAAAGTGACACTCTGCCAAAACCCTGACGCGCACGGCACAGGTTTATTCGCTCCACAAATACTTGAGGCTTATCATGGCCATCATTTACCTATACTATTGGATTTCTCCCAAGGACTCATGACTACCAGCAGCTTGATCTATGTACCTTTCGTGTTTACATATAGGGCCTTATTTATACTTTTTGGTGCAAAACTGCACTAAGGCAGTTTTGCCCCAAAAAGTTTTGCACTGGCTTGCACCATATTTTAGCACCAGCTGGGCACCATATTTATGGAATGGTGCAAGCCGGTGCAAAGGGTAGGCTAGCTTAAACAAAAATTACGTTAGGCAGTTTTGAGTCAAAATAAATGATTCTGACCAGATTAGCATCATTTTTTGACGCTAAGGGGCATATTTATACTGTGTTTGCACTGAATTAGCATAATTTTTTTTTTACTCTAATTCAGTGCAAAACTAACTCTGTATTTATACTTTGGTGCTAGACCTGTCTAGCACCAAATTTATGGAGTAAAAGTCATTTTTTGGAAGTGGAAACCTACCTTGCCTTAATGAGATGCAAGGTAGGCGTTCCCGTGCAAAAAATGGCTCTATGGCCTTAACACCATATTTATACTCCCATGTAAAAATGGTGCAAGGGAGGGAGGAGGGGTCAAAAAATGGGGCAAATCTTGCTTTGCCCCATTTTTTAAGACCTGGGTCAGGGCCGGCGTTAGGGGACCTGTGGCCCTATTTCCATGGTGGAAAACCATGGAATGAGCCCAGAGGGCCCTCCCTAGGCCCTAGGGGCACCCCCACCCACACTAGAGGGACTGCGAGGATGGGGGACCCCATCCCAGGTAAGTACAGGTAAGTGCATTTTATTTTTGAAAGTGCCATGGGGGCCCTGAAATGGGCCCCCATACATGGCACAGGGTGCAATGGCCATGCCCATGGGACCCTGGTCCTCTGTGCTGGCCACTGGGGTGCGGGGCATGACTCATGTTGCATGGTAGGTTTAGCACCATAAAATGACGCTAATCTGGTTAGAGTCATTTTTTTTTACTCTAACCTGCCTAAAGCCATTTTTTGGTGCTAAACCCTCTTCTTCTATACTGCAAGCCCCACCCGACTAAAGTCATTTTTTAAAACTCTAGCCTACCCTTTGCACCGGCTTGCACCATTCCATAAATATGGTGCCCGGCTGGTGCACAGAAATGGTGCAAGCCGGTGCTAAACTTTTTGGTGCAAAACTGAGTTAGTGCAGTTTTGCAGCAAAAAGTATAAATAAGGGCCAATATTTTGTAAGTTTGCGCCACTTTTGCGTCATAAAATGACGTTAATGCGGTGCAAAAAAAGTTTAAATCAGGGCCTTGGTGCTAGATGGGTCTAGCACCAAAGTATAAATATGGAGTTAGTTTTGCACTGAATTAGAGTAAATAAAAATGACACTAATTCGGTGCAAACAGAGTCTAAATATGCCGCAGAGTATAAATATGCCCCTAAATATGGCGTTAAGGCCATAGAGTCATTTTTTGCAAGGGAACGCCTACCTTGCATCTCATTAAGGCAAAGTAGGTCTCCACTTTCAAAAAATGACTTTAACTCCATAAATTTGGTGCTAGAGGGGTCTAGCACCAAAGTATAAATATGGAGTTAGTTTTGCACCGAATTAGAGTAAAAAAAAATGACACTAATTCGGTGCAAACAGAGTAGAAATATGCCCCATAATGTTTTATATACATCTGAAGCCTTGACAAAATCATGAAGACGAAACACTTGTTGGCTGTTTTGCTGTATGGACTTATTGTTACATTCGAACATCCTATTGTAACTCTGACCATTTATCACCATCTGGCTGCTCTGGACACATGGTCATTTTGTACAACGCAGTCTTTTGATTGAGATTTCTACTTTCTACCTGCACTTATAATAAATATCTACACATCATCTTCCAAGAACAAACATTCTATTTATTCTTGAACATTATCAGGATCAGGATTCATGCTAGTGGTGTGCCCTGGCCACTCTTCTTTCAAGATGTTGAAAAGTGTCAGGCTGAGGGAGGAGCCCTGTGGTACGCCGCAGATGGTCTTGGTGGCTTCAGATAGGAATGGAGGAAGGTGGACTCTCTGTGCTCTGTCTGTGAGGAAGGACATGATCCAATCCAGGTCTCGTTGCGGATCCCTGCGTCGTGGAGGCGTGTGTGCAGGGTGTGGTGGCAGACGGTTCGAAGGCAGCCGAGAGGTCCAGGAGGATGAGGGCTGCTGTTTCACCTTTGTCCAGGAGGGTCCGGATGTCGTTGGTTGCCGCGATAAGGGCGTTCTTGGTGCTGTGATTGCTGCGAAAGCCGGATTGGGGCTGGTCCAGAATGTTGTTTTCCTCCAGGTTGTGGGATAGTTGTCACCAAGGATTTAAATTTATCTGAAACAGTTATTTGTCTAGTTTTCCTAATCACAAACATGCTAAAGTGCTTACCTTTGAAAGGGCTTTGTATTTTGGGTGGAAGGTGGAGGAAAGTTTTTGTTGTCTAAACTAACAGGTGCCAATCCAGTACATACTTCTCCAGGGCTTCTGTGCGTTAGCTTCAAAGAATAATAAAATTGGGTTGCAAATGCCATGAAGGAGTGAGGATACAATTCAAGGTTTTAGAATTACTTATTGGGGCTTTGTCTGTTCTTTGTGGCATCCAATAATAGATGTGATATTTTGTTTACATTGGCAGATGGCATTTACCCTGCTTGGCCAGTTTTGCACATAGCCTAAATATGATTGTGCAGGTCTTCCTAAGAAAGGAACAAGAGATTGCCAATTTAATTGTCATGTGCCACAAAATGTGCGGACATTTCTGTAATTTATTTTTTATTATTTATTTTCAAAAGAGGCACAGGCCTAAAGCAAATAATTTGCAAGCCACTGTCAGTACCAAAGGTTAAACTAGCCTAGCTACCTCAAATACCTGCACTAAAGCCGAAAACTCTTTTGTTTTCACACCCTTCCTTGCATCGAACTGACCAATGCAGATCAATCCAGGCGGATATACAAACACACTGAAAAACAATCAGACAAAGGAAATTGACTATGGATTAAAAAATGAAATTCTTCTAAGCACATCCGAATATATTTATACTTTTGTAAAACTTGACAGTGTTTGTGCATTCTCTTTTACTTTGAGGAGATCACTGGCAGATCCTTGACTCAAAACATCCTCGTTCAGTCTGAACTTTGATTTCGAAAGCTGGAGTGTAAATTTTGTGTACACCATTATAGCTCTTGCAGTTCTGTGTAATCCCTTTGGTGAGACTCGGCATCCTATTCCCACAAACCTGCAATCACAGGAAACTGGATTTGTCAAAACGAAGCACCACCAAAGTTGCAGACATTTCAAATCAGTTTTAGTGGTTGTTTCTAATATGACAAAGAAAGCATTCCTCTACAGTGCTATTGGGTCACAATACCACAAGATATACACCTAAGAACCAAACATCTTACCACATCATCAACACATAGCTACTCTCTCAAACGACAGCTTTTGTATCCAAATCAAAGAAGAAATATTTTTTGAAAGAGTTTTCTGCTGGGCTAATCCCAGTCTCTGGCCACAATAATGTCACAAGATTAACCTCCAAAATATTTTCCCATCACAAATCTCCAAGGTTAGAACCTATATCTATTCATCAAGCCACTACGACCTAGCTATACTGAGCCTTTCAGCTATTCACTAAAGTTTACATTCATTTAAGAATGGCAAAAATAAGTAATACTTACACAGCCCTTTCCTTAGATGCTGTACAAATTTGCGTAGGATACGCTAAAATAAGATGTGATAACATAACATAACATAACCTAACATAACATAGCATAACATAACATAGCATAACCTATAACATAACATTAGGTAACATAAAAGACATTAAAGTTTGTTTAATTGAAGCAAGTCTGTATATTGTTCTACAAATGTCTGATAAGTGTAACGTCATCAACGAGTATGTCATACATTACTAGGCAAGGAAATCCATGTCATTGACCTTTAAGGGCTCAGCCTCTCATTACGACTTCGACAGTCTTTTGCAAAGACCGCCAAAGCCGGAGGGTGCAATCATACCGCGGAGAACTTACCATGACATTGACGCTGGCTCTTAATCAAGCCGGCGGCAATGTTGTGGTGCATAATTCGGGCAGTGAAATGTGTGACGGGGCTGTCCATAGGGGCCCCTGCACTGCCCATGCCAAGTGCATCGGCAGTGCAGAGGCCCCCATGGGGCTCCCGATGCCCCTTTTCTGCCAGCCTCTGCATGGCGGTGAGACCACCATGCAAAGGCTGGCGGAAAGGGGACTCGTAATCCCCAGGGCAGCGCTGCCTTGGCAGATTGGAACCGCCGAAACTGCCAGGCGGTCAACAAGCGGCAATGTGGTGGTGCCGGCGGTTGGACCATGGCCCATTTACCACAGTCATAATAGGGCAGTCGGACCACCCTGTCTGTGGCGGTCCGAACGCCATCGCGAGTGTAGCAGGCTTGAGACCGCCACACTTGTAATGAGGGCCTGAGTCTAATGAAGCTGCTATTCTAGGTTGTTCCTGTAACTGAATATGCTGCACTGGAAGTCTGCTGAACCTGCACTATCTGTGGTCATATCATGCCCCGGGCCAGTGCTTTGTTCCTGATGCTGAAGAGGAGCAATTAATTCAGAAAGGATAAGGTTCTGAATCTCTAGATGTGGTTAAAGGAATACTTCATCACTTAGTGACAAAGATCAAGATTAACAGGGAAATATTGAGTAGTGATGGACAAAGTTGAAAACTTTACTGCTCACAACTTCACTTGTTGTTTTTTACTTAAAAGTAGCTGCACGGGCGTGGCAGGCAAGATGGCCAATCGGCATCACTAGAAAGTGGCTCTTGCCCTTCAAAAGTAACCCTTAACCATCCTATCTCTCTGAGGCTGTGGTGGCACACACAGCAAATGCAGCTAAGGGCAGACTTTGAGGTAGCATGAACTGTTTGCCCTTCGGGCCACTTTGTGAGCCGGGATGCCGAGGGAAAAGATGTGTCCCAGAGCAAGGCCTGCAGTGAAGTTGCAGTCTGAATTCCCGACAAAAAGAGCCCTAATCGAGGGGATCAAGTAAAGGCAGGCGCTAGGTCCTGTTAGCGCATCAGACCTTATTTGGTTATTTATCATTAGTTTATAAGGGGACGCGTTGGAGGTTCAGTGGACCTTTTGACTGCACTTGGAATAGTTCCCACCATAAGCTCAATTCCAGTACAAATCAATATCGATATAAATCAATAACATCAATAATTTTGGGATTCAGTTATTTCCATGCACCATGACCCCTTGAACATGAATAACCACACCTTTATGTAAAAGTTGGAATGTTTATTTCCCTATATTAGCAATGTAAATATCACATAACTTAATCTCAAAATCAAATGATAATCATACAGAAACAACACTGGTTGACCAAATCTTCTAAAGAATCTCAATTTAATCAAATCATGAATCACTACACATTCTAAATTTACTGTACAAATAAAAACAAAGAATAGCTGTGCAATTGAAATGGCATACATTTAGTTTCAGCAAATAAAATACATCAACTGTTATTAATGTTTAGCAAACATCCTCAGTGAGTATCCTAACTAATCTTCTGATTAGAATAGCATACTTGGGATTCATGCAAAGCAATTTAGTCAACACAAATTTAGAAAACATCTAATTATGGCACTATCAAAATTAGCAGTTGGTATCTAAGGACAAAAGCAAATAGACATGTCAATCAGTTACATCGTCTTATATCTTGCCTCAGTATGGGTCAGCAAGTTGTAACAGTCTTTATCAATTGGACATCTGTTCGTTCATAAAAGCATTGGAATTGAGCAATAGAGTTCAAGATAGAAATGTCACAAGAACTGACGTAATTGAATGTCTGTTTCTAGGCAACAAAGTTAAGGAAAAGTTAAACACATCTCTTCTTGGGACGGTTAAGGAAAAGTGCGGAATGGCATCTCTCCTCTCTGTGCCGTCTGGCTAAGTTAGATTCCATAAAAGTACTCCCCACGTCGCTATTGGTCAAAGAAGTGTATGTTTACGTTCAGTCCAATGAAAGTCGAACCTCAAATCTAAGGATTTACTAAACCATTGTTCACATGTCGATGATTGGCTCCTCTTCTCCTGTTCCCATCGTGGTGCTCGTCAGGTAACAACATTGTATCAGATTATACTCCAGTCAGTGCTTCCATTGTCCACTCCTGGGAACCTTGGTTTTACGCACAGTAAGTTATACAAAGTATCTATAGCTAGTACAACATTTTCTAGCAAGCAGTTCTCTTGGGAAAGAATTTCATCTACTAGCATTTGGTCAACACAATGGAAAATTACAAAATAATTATTTAAGCAGCCATTTTATTAGCCTAAGCAATGTAACTTAACATGAGGCCATGCTACTAGGCCCAAGACCTCGCTAAATTGTTGCCTTGGATTAATAAAGCAAATACATGATGCATAACCATTAATATGACATACTACTACATTAATCCAAACATGAGCTCGACATTTTACATTAATAGGTTGTTAATAAGTACACTTTGTGATTATTGGTGGTCACTCAAGTAGGCATTTTTCAAATGTGTGCATTATTTTTCTATATTGACTACTTTTCTATGCAGATTTAACATTCCAAATACATGAATATTCCTTAGTAAAATTTCAGCATTAACAGTCCCAGTTAACTGATGGAGAAAGCGGGGAGTGGGGCAGACCCCTCCTGGTGCATAAAGAGGGTGGTTGAGGACAGCATAGTGAAGCAGCAGTGACCAAGTCAATGAGGGGAGTGGCACCAGATCTGAATCTCACTGCTTGGGTTACACTTGAGTGCTAGAGGAGACAAGGAGGTGTGACGCTGTGCATGGCCACAGGGGAGTCCGGGCTGATGTGGGCTCAGAGCGGGGCTCCTGTGGGAACACTTGCCCCCTCGCCTTTGAAGCTCGAATGGCCTGATGCTTGTGGTCCTGTGTGGTAGGGGGTGTGGAGCTGGCAGGGGACCATGGAAGACACCATAATTGTGAGGCGCATGCAAGGGGACCTATTAGGCTCGTCACAAATAGAGTCTGAAATCGGCTGATGCAGTGACGAGATTATGTTGATCAGGATGCCTAGTTGTGATATGGATGCCTGTTCTGGAGGGGCTAATTGCCCCTGTGGTACACCTGCACCTGAGCCCCATGGGCTAGTGACGTCACCTGTGTAATGCGGCCTGGGTTGTGACTGGCCCTGAATGACCGCAGGTATATACCCGCCATTGCCCCCCCAGAGAGGGGCGATTCGAGGTGGAGTTGAGGCCTACGTAAAGGGCTTGAGATGACACCCCCCCTGCAGGAACTGAGACTTGTAGAAGCTGTGTGGAAGAGGGCCGCAACACCTGTAGAGAAGCCACTGAATTAGCCTGATGAGTGCGGGGCGACTCAGAACCTACCAGAGAGCCCTACATGCACACTTAAGCATGGCTGGATGGTGTGTAGGTCTAATGGTGGCACAGCAAGTCTGATGAACATTTGGCCTTCAGTCCTTGGGGTGTATTGTGCTTTTGAGTGCACCTTGGTTTGAGAATGGGTAAGGACAAAGTGCTTCTAGGAGCCCAGCAAATGAAGATCGATCAATTTACTGCTTTTGGTCTGGGGGGGGGTCTGCCCTCTGAGAACAGGGGAGGCCTGCTTGACCCACAGGGCCCTCCAGGTGGCCAAATCTTGGCAGTGATTGAGGGCTCGATCACTAATGTGCAGGTGAAGATTGACTTGATCTCCCTAGATTTAAATCTGCTGCGGGTGGACCCACGCAAGCTTGGTGAGAAGTCCTTGGCAATGGAGAAGCAAGCTAACAAACTGCAGGAGAAGATGGCTGCCCTTAAGCCTACAGTTATCACCCTTCAGGTGAAGATGCAAAAGTTGGAAATGCGCACCAAAGATGTGGAAGGTCTTTCCTGGAGAACACTGTATTCAAATTTTCCCTAACTACACAGAGCAAGTCCCAACAACCGAGGCAAGCGTTCAGGGAAATCAAACAGAAACTATAGACCATGGACCAAAATTACATGTTACCATACCTCACAAAATTAAAGGTAATGCACAAGGGCACTCTCATTTCTTTACGAAGCCGGAGGAGATTTGGGAATCGGATTGCAATTAGAGAGTACGGATGTGTCCCAACCCCAAGCTCTGGCAGAGACCATGTCGGGGCCCAGCGACCACGTCAGATTAGATCGTCAGGGAGGCGAAGGGACAGACACAGTAGAAGGTCGGCTTTGGACACTCGGGAGGTGTTGAGACGAGACTGAACGCTCAATGTGGAACATAAGCAACAGGAAAGAGAAGAGGATGGTGCCCTGGTGGAGACGGTCAGGCCTGACGCCTCCACCGAGAATGGATCGGATATTATAGAGGATACCAGGAATTCTGCTGCTGAGTGGGCCCTGTTTAGGTGGGCCAGATACTGTTGGTGGTGCTGAAATGTCAATTTGCCTCAGCCTGGGGATCATGATGCAAACTGCAAAGGCTGAATGACTACGGTGGCAAGGATCAACCAGACAATGGGCTTAAAGATGCCCAAAGACACAGTAATGCAGACAAGTATAAATTTCCTAGTTGGGTGAAAGTGCACTTGGTGGATGTGCAGGGAACTGCTTGGAGCAGTTAGTGGTGAGAGGGCAGAGGCTATTTTTATTGCGTCACCTTCCCTCTTTTCCTCTTCTTCTTCCTTTCTCCCCAACCCACTGTGGTCTACTTATATATCCTCCTTTCTTCTTACTTCCTTGGAGGCAGGGGACTGCATGTGAAGTTCATATGAAGTGCAGTAGAGTGCGGAAGTGGGAGTTTGACACACGTGGTGCATGGTAACAATCAGTTGAGGGATGTGTGTGGTGGCTGTAGAGGAGGAAAATTAGGGGTTGGAGGGTGTCTCGGCTGGATCACTTGTTGCTGTTCCTGAGCCAGACCTCACCCCCACTATACTTTAGCTAGTTTGTAGGGTCAAGGTTTGGGCTCCACTACTCAATGTAGGGATTACATTTCTATAGATACTAAATTGAGGATGGAGTGAGTGTTCGGAATGAGTAGGGAGAAACACATTTTGTTGGTGAGTGTTAACCCAGGGAGTGAGAAGGAAAGGGGGAAGTTTAGTAGGACCTGTTTTATGCAGTGCACAGTAATCCTACGTCCTGACTATAGGTATGCATGGGTTATGCTGTAGGTGGGGGTGCCTGGGAGGTGTGGGGGAGAGGGACCGATCCGGGCCAACAGGTCCAAAGATGATTGAATGGCATATTGTTAGGAACTACGTATATGGTAACCTGGAATGTTTGTGAATTGAATTCCTTTATGATGTGCTACTGGGTGAACTCCTTCCTATGACGGCTTGGGATATATTCTGCAATGATTCAAGAATCTCACCTGATGGAGGGGAAGGCACAGAAGTTGCAAAAGAATTGGAGGGGACAGTGCTGCCATGAACTGAAGCACATGACTGAGCGTGTTTGCTGCCGTGAACTGAAGCGCTTTACTGAGCGCGTTTGCTGCCGTGAACTGAAGCGCTTTACTGAAGTGGCCTAAAACACCATGCTCGTTAGGCTAGGGGAATGCTGAAAGTTAGGAAGAATCAACACCCTTCTGACTTGGGCTCTTCACGACCTTACAGCCCACGAGTACGACCTACTCGTGTCTGAATTCCCTAATGGAATAACAGGAACCTTTGAGTTTCTGCCAAGCTGCCTTTGAAGAAATTCTGCTTTGCTCCAGAGGAAGGTCCCTTGAGGTCTGACTGCATCGAAGTCTTCAAAATAGTGAGCCATGAGGTTGGGTGTGGCTGGGCTTTATAGGCCAGCCACACCCCAAGATGGCTGCTGCCTCTAAAAACATGGGAAATGTAGTCCCTTCATAGAATAGCACTGATAAGTGCATCTTGACCACCAATGGCCTGAACCTGCAGCTATGTGAGCTTTACCACAGGGCAAACGACACTGCTGGCCATTCTTGGAACAAGCGGGGATGGCCAGTGGTGCCCATAACCTGCCGCAAATCCATGCAGCGGACCTTTGGGTGGAACCTAGACCGCGCGCAGCCTTGATCCTGACATTACACCCCTCTCCCAAGCGCAGTCCAGGGCCTGGTTTTTCAGGATGGAGAAGATGAAATCACTGCACCAAACGTGGTGCATGGACATTTTTTGCAGGTTCCCAAGAGTCATTTTCCGGTCCATATCCTTTCCAGGACACAAGGTACCAAAGAGAAGACCCCTGATATTTGGAGTCTAAGATAGCTAGCACTTCATACTCCCAGTGCCCATGGACTAAGAGGGGAGCAGGTTGTGTGACACTTGAGGGCGAAGCTAGTTTAAGAAGTGAAGTGTGAAATACTGGGTGGATTTTCAAAGACAATGGTAACTTCGGTTTATATGTTACTGGATTCACTTGTCGTAAAACTTTATAGGACCCTATGAATTTTGGATGGAACATATTTTTATTTTTGAATACAAAGTTTTTTGTGGACAACCAAACTCTATCTTTGTCTGTATATTGAGGACCAGGCTGGTGTTTCTTGTCATATTGTATTTTATATTTTTTCTTAGCTTCATGGAGGTTTGTTTGCAGTTGTGAATGTACCTTTTTCATGTGCGTTAGCATGTCCATAACTGTCGGAGTAGTTTGTGTTGAAGCCGGTAATGTGACTGGCAAAATATGTGGATGGCGACCATATAACCAATAGAAAGGTGTTGAGTTTATCGAGGAATGATGAGAGGTAATATAAGCCAGTTCAGCTAGCCACAAAAAATCCAACCAGGTTTTTGGAGATTTTGTTGCAAAACATCGTAAGTATTGTTTCAGGGTTTGGTTTAGTCTCTCTGTTTGACCATCCGTTTGTGGATGATAACTAGTAGACAAGGTTGAATCAATTCGGAAAGCCTTGCACCATTGTTGCAAAAACCGTGCAGAAAATTGTGTTCCTCTGTCAGAGAGGATGAATCTTGGAAGTCCATGAAGGCGAATAATGTTTTCTAGGATAATAGTTGCTAAGGTGTCAGAGGTTGGGAGCCCTTTACAAGCGATAAAATTAGCATATTTAGTAAGGCTGTCCACCACCACTAAAATGGCTGTAAATTGTTTTATTTGCAAAAGACCAGTAATGAAGTCCATTGAAATATGTTCCCATGGATGATTGGGAACAGGTAGAGGTATTCGTAGACCTTTAGGTTTGCTATGTTCCCTTTTGCATCTTGCACATACCTCACATGATTGTAAAATTTTCTTAAGATCGTGAACAAATGTAGGCCATCAAAAATACCTCTTCATGAGTTCAATTGCTTTTTGAGGACCTGGATGACCTACCAGAGGATGACTATGTAACCAACGAAAAGCTGTTTATCTTAACTCCTCAGTAAGCAGGAAAACTTGAGATTCATGTAGCGGTAAACCTTGTTGAATGGACCTTTTGGTGTCTTGTTGTAACCACTCTTGCCACTTGGTGATATACATTTTTTTACGAATAACATCAAAGAATTTCTCAGCTGCTATTAAACACAGTACCTTTGAAGGCGTTATCATAGGCATGGGTTTTTGTTCGATATGAGTAATCGAAGAATCTTGCCTAGACAAAGCATCTGCCTTTCGATTATCAACTCCTGGTCTAAAGGTCACTATGAAATAAAATTCTGTGAAGAATAGCTTCCATCTCAATTGTCTGGGAGTCAACAGTCTGGCAGAACTCATAAATTGTACATTTCTATCATCAGAATTTACAGTTATGGTGTGTTTTTCTCCCAACAGATAATGGGGGTCATTACAACATTGGCGGTATAAGGTGCTTACCGCCGTGCAGAAGACCACCAACACACCGCCGTGGCCGTGGAATTCAGCCACAGCTATTATGACCCACATCACGGAATGTGCCGAAATTCAGACACCCACACAACTCCGCCACACCAAAGGTCAGCGATAAACATGCGGAAACAAATCCTCCACCTCCACGCCAACAGAACCACGCCCATGCTATTACGACCCACGAATCCACGCGGCGGTCTTTCAACCGCGGTATTCCATTGGCGGTACACACTGCCGCGCTCAAAATACATACACACCTCCAAAACACTGCCACATTGGACAATTCCAAATACACACACCTGATACACATACAAACACCACTCCCACACACCCAACACAATATAAAACACACACCCACATCACCCACAACCCCCCAAGACCAGAATTTCTGAGAGAAGGCCAGAGAGAGACAGCACAGAATAGAGAACCCCATCACACAGAGGCACACTACACCATCACCCACACAACATCCACGCACAAAACACCACATACCACTACACTCACCACACTCATCAACACATACACCACCTCACACATCACACACACCACCCCATGTCACGCCAAAGACACCCCCGCTTCTCCGAGGAGGAGCTCAGGGTCATGGTGGAGGAAATCATCCGGGTAGAGCCACAGATATTTGGCTCACAGGTCCAGCACACATCCATAGCCAGGAAGATGGAGCTATGGCAAAGAATAGTGGACAGGGTGAACACTGTGGGACAGCACCCAAGAAATAGGGAGGACATCAGGAAGAGGTGGAACGACCTATGGGGGAAGGTGCGTTCCACGGTATCCAGAACCCACATCGCGGTACAGCGGACTGGCGGCAGACCCCCATCTCCTCCCCCACAACTAACAACATGGGAAGAGCAAGTCTTGTCCATCTTGCATCCTGAGGGCCTCGCAGGAGTCGTTGGAGGAACGGACACTGGTAAGTCAAATCTTAACTATCATATCCCCCACCTTACCTGCATGCTATCACACACCCCCACCCTCACTCCCTCCCCTATCACCCCAAATCCTCACTAATCTACCCATGACACCAACCACCCATCCCAACCCCAAGACCTGCATGACATAACTAAGCATGGATACCCATCACTAAAGCATGCCCACTGCACAGACCTACAACACCCCCCAAACAACAGCACACAAGCCCCCACACAGGAATGCCTGCACTGGGTTACACGCACACCCAACCATTGCACACCATGAAACACACACATGCAAAATCATGTACTCATACCCCCGCAGGAACCCGAAGGAACGTCACCACACCAGAGGGTCCAGACAACACCACTCCACCCCCAGAAGAGGCCCACAGTGACGACAGCAGCCCTGCCCTACTGGATCTTGATGACCAGCCCGGACCATCGTGGGTCTCAGGACAGTCGGTTCCCCTTGCCCAGCCACAGCCCAACACCGAACTTCCACCCTCTGGGAACACCAGCACAGCACCCACCCAGCGGTCCCATACCTCCCTACCCAGGACAGGTCAATCAGCGGTGTGTCCACCACTACAGGGCACCCAGGCTAACCCAACACCCCAACAACAACAGGGACCTGGGGGCAGTGGTAGTGGGCACACGGTCCAGGGGACAGAGGCACAGGAACACAGGGGAACTGGGAGGGCTGCTGTGCGACAGGGGGAGGACAGGCCAAGGGAACCTACTCTCCACGAGGCCCTCTCCTCCATCATGGGAGCATACCACCACTCCCCGGAGACGATGGCAACGGTACTGGGCAAGTTGCAGGAGACCCTGCATCTGCAGGAGGAGCAGTATTTGGGGTTCAGGGAGGAGCTCAGGACCATCGGCTCTGCCCTAGGCACCATTGTAGGGGTGCTGACGGACATTCAAAAGACCTTGAGGGACACTGTGGCACTCAAAGGGGCCTCTGACACTAGCCACGATGATGAAATGCCCACCACCTCCGCTGGCGCCAGTGGACAGGACGCCCCGCCACAGGACCAACACACCAGCACCCCAGCCCCTGCAGACAGACAACCACCACGAAAGCGGTCCCTGAGATCCAGGAACAGGACAGAGCAAGATGGCAAGACCCCCGCCAGGAAATAAGACCACCCTCATTGTCCCCCCACTGTCTCACTTTGTTACCCTGTCCAAATCAGAACTGGCCCAGCTCCACTTCCAATGGGCAGATGTGCAATGTACCTGTGAGACTAATAGACTGGACTCTGCCATGGACATTCTTCCAACGTAACCCATCCCCATTTCACAACCCCCCTTCATTGTTATGCACTTAAATAAACATCCTTGAAACACTAATAAAACTGGAGTCAGTCAATGATTTTGAAGTTTGCATTGTCAATTACAGTGTCAAAAATGGTTACCCATTGGAAGGCCAACATACCAATGTCACACATCACAAGCCTTTCAAGGGTGCAAGCTGTTGACACGTAGGTTACCACATTATTGAAACTGAAATGGAAGGGGACAACTCAGTTAACAAATAGTGAGTGAAATGTAGGTACAGGATAGAGGTAGACGTGTGAAAGTTAACATCATGTTAAACATGAAAATGTACTCACCTGTGTTTCACTGGAAATATTGCTGTATGACTGACTCCCTAATGTCGTTTTCTTCTTCATCAGCTTCATCCTCATCACTGTCCACAGGCTCCACAGGCTCTACAGCTGCTACAACACCGTCATCTGGATCATCCTCCTGCAGAAAAGGCACCTGGCGTCACAATGCCAAATTATGGAGCATGGAGCAGGCGATGATGATGTCGCACACCTTCTTCGGTGAGTAGAATAGGGACCCACCTGTCATATGGAGGCACCTAAACCTCGCCTTCAGGAGGCCGAAGGTGCGTTCGATCACCCTCCTAGTCCACCCATGGGCCTCATTGTACCGTTCCTCTGCCCTGGTCCTGGGATTCCTCACTGGGGTCAATAGCCAGGACAGGTTGGGGTAACCAGAGTCCCCCAATAGCCATACACGGTGCCTCTGGAGTTGACCCATCATATCAGGGATGCTGCTATTGCGCAGGATGTAGGCGTCATGCACTGAGCCAGGGAACATAGCATTTACCTGCGAGATGTACTGGTCTGCCAAACATACCATCTGTACATTCATGGAATGATAACTCTTCCTGTTCCTGTACACCTGTTCACTCCTGCAGGGGGGACCAGAGCTACATGGGTCCCATCAATGGCACCTATGACGTTGGGGATATGTCCAAGGGCATAGAAGTCACCTTTCACTGTAGGCAAATCCTCCACCTGAGGGAATATGATGTATCTCCTTACGTGTTTCAGCAGGGCAGACAACACTCTGGACAACACGTTGGAAAACATAGGCTGGGACATCCCTGATGCCATGGCCACTGTTGTCTGAAAAGAGCCACTTGCAAGAAAATGGAGCACTGACAGCACCTGCACGTCAGGGGGGATTGCAGTCGGATGGCGGATTGGTGACATCAGGTCTGGCTCCAACTGGGTACGTAGTTCCTGGATTGTGGCACGGTCGAACCGGTAGGTCACGATCAAATGTCTCTCTTCCATTGTCAACAGGTCCACCAGCGGTCGGTACACCGGCGGATTCCGCCATCTTCCAATATGTCCCAACTGTCGGTGCCTAAGGACAACAGCGAAGAAACTGTCACCATTCCTCCAGGTATGTACCCACAGTCACACACAAGACTACAACAGACAATTAACCCATACGGGAACTGTTTGGAGTGTAGGCCTCGGTATGTGTGACGCAGTAGTAAATGAAGCCATGTGGGCCCCTGAAATGGCGGCTGCCTGACCGCTAAACTGGGACAATGGAATTGTGGGGTAACTGCGCTGGCGTTGGACACCGTCGCGGTAGGCGGTTGTGGAGCGCGGTGCAATGCTGCATTGGGTAACATTGGACCCTATGGGTCCCAGGAGGCAATGAACAGGTGCGCTGGCGGTGATGATGCGCCCCGCCGCGGACGTCACCGACGCGGACGTCACCACCATTTTCTATCTCTTCAATCACTAGATACCTGACCTTCGACAGGAGAGGACCTACACTGCTAGTGCTGCTGTGACCTCGGTCTGGAAGCGACGATGGCTGCTGCGTCTGGGGAAAGGGCCCCTGCCTTCACTGCACAGGAGTTGGAGAAACTTGTGGATGGGGTCCTCCCCCAGTACACGCTACTCTACGGTCCTCCAGACCAACAGGTTAGTACTGAGGGAGCACGTTGTATGGGCTAGGCCTGGGTGGAGAGGGCTGGGTGGAAGATGGAAGGGGCAGAGTACATAGAACAGTTATGCATGGGGATGAATGGGCCACATGGACAGAGTTGGGAGAGGGCCACTCACATTGACGGTGCAGTAGGTAATGATTGGTCCTCTTTCCTTGTGCATGTCATGTAGGTCAGCGCCCACCAGAAGAAAGACATTTGGCGTGCCATCGCCAAGGAAGTCCGGACCCTGGGGGCCCACCAGAGACGGGGCACCCGCTGCTGTAAGAGATGGGAGGACATTCGCCGCTGCAGCAAGAAGACAGCGGAGGCTCAGCTGGGGATGGCCTCCCAACGTGGGAGGGGTGCCCGTCGCACCATGACCCCCTTGATGTTCCGGATCCTGGCGGTGGCCTACCCGGAGTTGGAAGGGCGCTTAAGGACATCACAGCAGACACAAGGGGGTGAGTACAACCTCATTCTGCGCACTTTGCGTGCAGTGGAGGGGTCTGGGTGGGGGAGGTGGGCTGTGGGTGTCCCTAGGCCAGGGCGAGTTAGGTAGGCAAGGCTCCTCCGTAATGTAGGCCATGTGGGACTCTACCCCAGATCAGAACAGAGGCAAGTTGATGTATAATTGCCCCTTTGCCATCCATGTGCGCTGATTTCGACCATTGCCATGTAGGCCATATCCCAGAAATTGCATGTGCAGAGGGCAGGAGCACGGCGTAATGCATGGGGCTGCTGCGTCTGTCTTGTCCGCCGACGGTAGCGGTATGCCATGCACTAAAACTCTCCTTCTTCTGTCTCCCCCCCTTTTCCTGCTCTACCTGTCCTTTTGTATATCAACATCATCAGGCGGAGGTACAGTGGCACCGGAGCAGGAGGGAGCTGCATCCCACATGGCCATGGAGGGCCACACCACAGACTCTGAATGCACCAGTGGGACGGAGGGCGAGGGGAGCTTCACGTCGGCCACAGGATCACCAACTAGCGACACTGACTCGTCCGCCGATGTGAGCTCCCCTGTGGTGGCGGCACCATCTGTGCACCCCACTTCTACGGGTACAGCTGCCACCTCCCTTACCAGCACCGCCCTCCCAGCAGCCCCTCAGCGTTCGCCCCGTGCCCGCTCACCCAGGAGGGTGGGCATCACCTTCGCCCCAGGCACCACAGGCCCTGCCCCAGTCACCCCTGCTGCCCTCAGTGAGGAGGCCATTGACCTCCTCAGGTCACTCACTGTTGGGCAGTCTACCATTGTGAAGGCCATCCAGGGTGTAGAAAGGGCGTTGCAACATGGTAATGCAATCCTGGAAGGCATTCATTCTGGTCAGGCTGTCCTTCAGCGAACCCTGCAATCTCTGGCCTCAGCACTGATGGCAGCCATTGTCCCTGTGTCCAGCCTACCCCCTCCAACTTCCTCCACCCAGACCTAATCCCCTGTACCCCAGCCCATCCCAAGCACACCTACAGACCAGTAGGCACACAAGTCAACACGAAAAAGTAGCTCAAGCAAACATAGGCACCACACACACCACAGGCACTCACACAAGCATCACACTCATACAGACACAGCAACATCCACTGTCTCTACTGTGTCCCCCTCCTCCTCTTCTCCCTCCTCCCTCCCAGTGTCGTCTACACGCACACCTGCATGCACCACATCTACAGGCACTAGGACTCGCACCAGGACACCCAGCACCACAAGCCGCTCACCTGCACTCACCACCTCCACTGCCATTTACACGTCCCCTGTGTACTCTCCCAGTGTGTCTGTGACGCCCCCTCCCAAAGTACCCAAAACCGGCAATCACTCACCCAACATCCATCCACCTCACGACAGCCTCCAGTACCTGCACCCAAAACAGCTAAAGTGACACCTCCTACAACCACCTCCTCTACCTCCACTCCCAGAGCCCCTCCAGTTACCCATCCCAGTGTCCGTCAGAAACTGTCCCTCTGTCAAATTGATCTGTTTGCCCCCACCACCCCCCTCCAGTTCATCAGTCCCGTCGTAGCGCCTCAGCCAAAAAGCCTCCAGTGCCAGTGGTGCGTGTTCCAGGTTTTTGGAGTGCACTGTCCACCAGGGCAGGCAGTAGGCCCCGGAGCCAAGGCACTGGCAGCCCATCCCCTGTAAAGGCTCCGAAATTGGAGAGTGGACGACTGGACCGTGTCAAGACTCCTGGTGGGACAACAACTGAAATGGGATCGAAGGCGATTGGTGAGTCAGCTGTAACTCCAAAGAAGGTGGGGAAGATCCCGAGGAAGTCTGCCCAGCCTGTTGTGAGTGTCACAGCGGAGAAGTGCGCCATCATTTCCGGCGGTCCAGACACAACCACCAGCACCGTCGTTACTGGTCAGGAGACCACCGCCAGAGTCAGTGCCCAGGAGGGCCCAAGTATCGTTACTGGTCAGGAGACCACCGCCGGAGTCAGTGCCCAGGAGGGCCCAAGTATCGTTACTGGTCAGGAGACCACCACCGGAGTCAGTGCCCAGGAGGGCCTAAGTATTGTTACTGGTAAGGAGACCACCGCCGGAGTCATTGCCCAGGAGGGCGAAAGTATCGTTACTGGTCAGGAGACCACCGCCGGAGTCATTGCCCAGGAGGGCCCAAGTATCTTTACTGGTCAGGAGACCACCGCCGGAGTCATTGCCCAGGATGGCCCAAGTATTGTTACTGGTCAGGAGACCACCACCGGAGTCAGTGCCCAGGAGGGACCAGGATCCAACAGCCCCGCTGGGCGATGATGGAACGTCATGCCACACACCACTGTCCAGTGTGGAGTTCGTCATGCCATACACCAATGTCCAGTGTGGAGTTCGTCATGCCACACACCAATGTCCAGTGTGGAGCTCGTCATGCCACACACCAATGTCAGTATCCGAACCGCCATGTCAGAGCACCGCTGAACAGTCCATAGACCGCCATGTCAAAGCACAGCTGAACCAGGCCAAGACCGCCAAGGTGAAGACCGCTGAACAGGGCAAAGACTGCCATGCAAAGCACCACTGAACAAGGCCAAGACCGCCATGGTGAAGACCGCTGAACAGGGCAAAGACTGCCATGGCAAAGCACCGCTGAACAAGGCCAAGACCGCCATGGTGAAGACCGCTGAACAGGGCAAAGACTGCCATGACAAGGCACCGCTGAACAAGGCCAAGACCGCAATGGTGAAGACCGCTGAACAAGGCAAACACCGTGTGGGTATGACTAGGCCGCCACATCAGGCATCCTTATCCCATGTGCAGCTGGGACAGTGACAGGACATGAACTTTCACGGGGAGACTCATCCAGTCTGGGCACCAGTCCCACCCAGTACCAGTAGAGAACTGCATCTACTTGCGATAATGTGGCTTTGCACTCCCCAGGATGGTACAGTGGGCAACCCACCCATTGTAGAGACTTGTGAGACTGTGGCTTTGCACTCCCCAGGATGGCACAGTGGGCAACCCACCCACTGTAGAGACTTGTGAGACTGTGGCTTTGCACTCCCCAGGATGGTCCAGTGGGCAACCCACCCACTGCAAAGACTTGTGAGACTGTGGCTTTGCACTCCCCAGGATACATCAATGGGCATGGAGCCCCGTCGTGGATCTGGCTTTGCATTCATGTGGCTGAGGTGCCCCCCCTTCCCTTCCCCCTGAGGTGCCTGTAGTGTTTCTATCTGATGCCACGGCAGTGTTCTCTCGGATTTTGGTCAGGTATCTATTGTGGGCCTCGCCCATGCATTTTTGGACTGTTTGTGCACAGACATTGTTGTGTACATATCTGCACTACTTCTTGTATTGTATATATAATTATGACAGATTTCGAGATATTATTCTGTATATTTGTATATGACATGTATATTGGCACATTACAATGTTTGACCGCAATTCGCTTTGTCTTTGCATTCTTCCAGGGGAATTGTGGGTTGTTCATGTGATATTTTTGACTGCATTGGTGTGTATGTTGTGATATGCGAGGGTGGGGGTGTTTAGTTTGTGTCCCCCTAACTTTTGCCTCCGCCCTCCCCCGTGTCGTAGGTGCAGTACTCACCGGTATGTTCTGCGCCTACGTCGCTGTTGGTCGTAGAGGAGCAGAGAGACAAGGGCAGGTAGGATTTGGAGTTCGGGCTCCATGGAGTCGTCGTTCCTCGTGGAGTGTGTTAAGGTGAGTGTTTTCCCATAGCAAAAGCTGTTTCTGCCGTGTTTTTATCCACGGTGAATCCGCCCCGGAAAAGGTGGCAGATTGGTAGGTTATGATACTGTGGGCGGTACATTGTCTTCCGCCTGTCTGTTGGCGGTGACCGCCAGGCTGTTTGTCTGTACCGCCTTGGCTGGCGGTGTGTTAAAGTGGCTGTCTTTGTTGGCGGTTACCGCCAGGGTAGTAATTCCCTTTTTTTTTTCGCCGGCCTGTTTGCGGTATTTCCGCAGCTTTAACACCGTCCGCCAGGGTTGTAATGACCACCAATGTCTCCATTCCTTAAAAGCATTGCGAATTGCTAATAACTCTTTTTCAGCTATGGTGTAGTTCTGTTCCGCTTCGTTCAATTTCCTTGATGCATAAGCAACGGGGTGCAACTGTCCCGTTTCTCTATGACGTTGAGATAAGATGGCTCCCACAGCAACATCGGATGCATCAGCTCCACTATGAAAGGTTCCTCCACATTGGAGCTAGGATGGGAGCTGTAGTAAAGGCCTTTTTTAATTCTTTAAATGCTTCCTCAGTTTCTTGGGACCAGTTGAAAATTGCCTTTTTTCTCAGCAATTTAGTGATTGGTGCCACCTTTTGGGAGAAATGATGGATGAAACGTCGATAAAAATTTGCAAAGCCCAAAAAGCATTGAACATCACATACTGATTTTGGTGTGGGACATTCAGATACTGCTTGAATCTTTCTTTCAGTCATTTGCATGCTATTTGGTGTTAAGATGACTCCTAGAAATTCAACTTCTTTGGAATGAAATTCACATTTACTTAATTTACAGAATAGATTGTGCTTTTGCAGGGTTTTTAATACCTTTTTCACATGTTCTTCATGTATTTCCTCTGAGTCTGAATAAATCAATACATCGTCTATTTAAACAATAACAAAGATGTCTAAATACTGTCTCAGGACATAATTTAGGAAGTAGTGAAAGGCTGCTGGAGCACTACATAGACCCAACGGCATCACTAGATACTCGAACAGGCCATAACGAGATTTGAAAGCCGTTTTCCACTCATCTCCCTAACAAATTTGAACTAAGTGATAAGCACCTCGTAAGTCAAGTTTGGTATAGATAACGGCAGATTTTACTTGGTCTAACAAGACTGGAATAAGAGGCAGTTGATATTTGTTTTTGACTGTGATCTTATTGATTGCTCTAAAGTCAATACAAGGCCTCAAATCACCATTAGCTTTGGGTACGAAGAATAGGGGAGAAGCTGCTGGAGATCGTGATGGCGAATTAACTTGTTGGCCAAACATTGATCAGGATATTCTTGTAGGACTTGATTTTCTTTCTCAGATAAAGCATAGATTCTACAATTTGGTATATTAGCGCCAGGTACTAAGTTGATCTGACAATCGTACGGTCTGTGAGGTGGTAAGGAACTTGCTTTCTTCTCACGGAAAACGTCAGAATATTCTCAGTATTGGGATGGCAGATCAACTTCCTTTTTGGCTGCAGTAGCAATGTAATGTTGAAACTCTTCTTCTTTCTCTTCATTTGAAAAACTTTTTTTGCACAGGAGGGAGAAGAAAAACGTAAAACCTGGTTACACCAGTCTATGCATGGATTATCTAACATTAACCACGGCATTCCAAGGATAAAACCATACTGGGGTGCCTGTATTATATCGAAGCAAATGATTTCACAATGGTTCTGGTTTTCATTATCTTTACAAATCATTTGGATTCATGAAGTTTGCTTAGTAACTGGGCCTCCTGCCAATTTGCTACCATCGACTGCATGAACAACTTCGGGAATCTTTTTCTTGACACAGGGTATCTGTAAATCTAGTGCAGTCTGCTGATCCAAAAAGTTTCCTATTGCCCCTGAATCAATTAGAACTTGTACTTTATGTCTTTTTCCTTGCACAGTCATTTGTACTAGAATTCGAAAATATTTAACATAACAGTTTGTGCATGAGCACACTGAAGGGATTGTCAGTTTGCCCAAGAGGTCCCCTTCATTTTCTCTTGGGCATTTTAGTTTTCCTGTGAGTCTTCCAAAGCAATAGCTATCTTTTTGTTTGTTTCGAAAGTTGGGTCCATTTTACCTTTGAGTTTCTTTTGACATTCCTTTATAAAATGACCCTTTTGTCTGCAATATAAACACTGACCATTTCTTCGTCGTTTGACCATTTCCTCTTTGGTCAATGATGGGCAGACAATTCCGATATCCATTGGTTCAATCATTGAATCTGAGGATGCTTGAAGATGTCTGGGCTTTTCTAGACGCTAATTGTTTTTTCCCATCTTTTCCTTACTCCTTTTCTTTCAGAGAGTCTATGATCTAACCGTAGAGTTAGATTCATCAAATCAGAGCAAGTTTCTGATTGTGGTTCAATTTGGGCCAATAAATCTTTTAGTTCATCTTTTAACCCCTGATAAAATACTGCTGACCTTTTTTCCTCAGGCCAAGCAGATTCCACAACTAGCCGGTTGAAATGGGACAAATACGTTATCAAATCTTTATTTCCTTGTCGCAATTCTAGCAACTCTTTGTTTGTAGACATAGTTATAGCGCCCCTATCAAATACTTTTTCAAATTCTTCCACTAAACGGCGCCAATTATATAACAAAGGACTGTGACTGTCTACTCGAACTAAGGGCACAGCCCAAATAGCTGCATCACCACTCAGATACGATATCCAAAATGCAATTCTAGATTGTACTTCCGGAAAAGCACTGGGACGACATGTTAAATGTAACTCCACCTGTGTGAGAAAAATTTGAACCTTATGAGGGTTGCTTGAAAACCTTTCTGGTGCAGCTAAAGGAATCTGTGGTGGAACGTTCACAGCTATAATAGTAGGTGTGGCAACCATAGGGCGAGTAGTAGAATCAGAACCATCCACCTTACTCTGTAACTGAGTTACTTTGTTAACCAAATTAGCTGTGACATTTGCATAAGGGTGTCTAAGGTGGCCATTCTTGCGCAGCTAACGTACAGACCAAGAGGAAAGTATTAAATCGTGGGCTCACTATTCTGTCACGGTGTCTTTTCCTCAGGATCTGCACGCTGCTGAAGAAGAAGGCCCACCTCCCGGCGTCATCCACTCAGAAAGCTTTAATAGCGCAGAGTTATGATGAAGTCAGGCGGGGGTAAGGGAATTAAGGTAGGGAACAGCTGGGAGAGAGATCTGAAAAGGAAAAGGTTATAACAAGCATGCATATACTCATTAATGACAATCTAATTCACCATTACAGCCTTTGCGTACATGCATCTCCATAATACCAGATTGATACTCTTTGTGCTTGGGCAATAGCCCCTTCTGTAAATCACAACACCAGAATGGACTGAGACCTCAGAGTCACAAGAAGACCAGAGTTTTAGACCATGGCCACTCTCTTAAATATCAATCATAGAACCACTTATGCATTGATAAAACTCTAAACATTAGATCTCAGTTTACAAGACTTGTAAAACACTTAAAGAGGTCTTTTCAAACAATATAAAGCATCTTAATATGTATCTCACATATTATGCATCTTAAAACAATGAAACTGCGATTTCTTTATCTTTGAAACCCTTTTTGGATAAATGTTCTTCTGTACATGAACAGCGCTTTAAGTATTGAGTCAAGGGGGCTTTACTTTCTGTGAACTGAAGTGCTTTCAACTATTCTGACCAAAGCGCCTTTTTCTCCTCTGGGCCTGAAGCACTATGCCAATGCGCGTTTATTCCTTTTGATTGAAGCGCTAAGTCAATGCGCGTTATTATTGTGAACTGAAGCAATCTATTGATAGCGCGTTACTGCGTGAATTGAAGCGCTTTACTGAGCGCGTTTGCTGTTGTGAACTGAAGCGCTTTCCGGAGGGCGTTTGCTGCCATGAACTGAAGTGCTTTACTGAGCGCATTTGCTGCTGTGAACTGAAGCGCTTTACTGAGTGCGTTGGCTGCCGTGAACTGAAGCGCTTTACGGAGCGCGTTTGCTGCCGTGAACTGAAGCGCTTTACTGAGCGCGTTGGCTGCCGTGAACTAAAGCGCTTTACTGAGCGCGTTTGCTGCCGTGAACTGAAGCGCTTTACTGAGCGTGTTACCTTCCGTGAACTGAAGAGCTTTACTGAGCGCGTTTGCTGCCGTGAACTGAAGCGCTTTACGGAGCACGTTTGCTGCCGTGAACTGAAGGGCTTGACTGAGCACGTTTGCTGCTGTGAACTGAAGCGCTTTACTGAGCGCGGTTGCTTCTGTAAACTGAAGCGCTTTACTGAAGTGGCCTAAAACGCCATGCTCGTTAGGCTAGGGTAATGCTGAAAGTTAGGAAAAATCAACTCCATTCTGTCTTGGGCTCTTCACGACCTTACCGCCCACGAGTACGACCTACTTGTGTCTAAATTCCCAAATAGAAAAACAGGAACCTTTGAGTTTCTGCCAAGCTGCCTTTGAAGAAATTCTTCTTTGCTCCAGAGGAAGGTCCTTTGAGGTCTGACTGCATGAAAGTCTTCAAAATAGTGAGCCACGAGGTTGGGTGTGGCTGGGCTTTATAGGCCAGCCACACCCCAAGATGGCTGCTGCCTCTAAAAACATGGGAAATGTAGTCCCTTCATAGAATAGCACTGATAGGTGCATCTTGACCACCAATGGCCTGAACCTGCAGCTATGTGAGCTTTACCACAGGGCAAATGACGCTGCTGGCCATTCTTGGAACAAGCAAGGATGACCAGTGGTGCACATAACGTGCTGCAAATCCGCACAGCGGACCTTCGGGTGGAACCTGGACCGCGCGCAGCCTTGATCCTGACAGGAGTCTTTGTGGATTATGAAATTAAGGGCAGTGGAAAAGGGCCTTAATACTGACTTAGAACTTGAATATTTTTTGGGAACACAATGATAATACAGCAAATCGAATAAGAGTAAATGCAAGCAAACTTGAAGTGTTAATATTTATGTACTGTGGAATGACAATGTTGTTATAATTCTAGTTATGCAACATATTGATGATGGACTGATTGCAAAGAGTACATTATAGCTATTTGGTATATGTGAGAAAACAGGGCTGATTGCAGAGGCCCCATAACTTTTTGCCCCCATTTTCCTCTTTTTGCTGGTGTTTTCCTGACTTTGATGGTGCCCTGGGTACTGCTAACCAGTCCCAGGGCCTGTGCTCTGTGTAAAATGGATATGCAAATTAGGCTAATTATAATTGGCTAAGTTAACCTACCTATAAGTCCCTAGTATATGGTAGGGCATGTAGGTTTAGGGACCACAGCATAGGTGGTGCACACCTAGGTGCATTGCTGAGGTGCCCAGTGTCATTTTAAAAGCAAGCCTGCCTTGCTGGCTGCTTTTAAATTAAAGTTATATGCAAATTCGACTTTGGAATTAAAGGTACTTCCAAAGTCTTAAACTACCTTATTTTTACATATAAGTCCCCCCTAAGGTGTGCCCTATGTGCCCCTAGGGCTGGGTGCCATGTACCTATAAGCAGGGACTTTATAAAAATAGATTTATAAGCCCTGGTGAGGTAAAAACAGCCAAATTCGTTTTTCCCTCATTGAAGTAAATGGCCTTCATAGGCTAGAATGGGCAGACTTTATTTTAAATTTCAAAGTCTCCTTAAATGTTGCATACCAAGAATTTGGTATCAAATTAATTGTTGTAATAAATCCTACAACTTCCAGTTGTTGGATTTAATATAACTAGTTCAGGTAAAAAGTTTAGACTTTACCTAAAAAGTTGCCAATTTCAGCTCTGCATTGTTTTTGCTGCTGTGCTCTGATTGGCCAGCCTGCAGCAGCTTCTGCCAGGCTGCCTTGATGAGGTGTGAAGTGGCCAGGCTTCACACAAAGGAATGTGCTTGGGGGAGAGAATCACCCCTCAGCAGATGGTGAGGCAGGAAGGGGGAGGGCTGCCAAACTGGTGTTCAAAGGCAGAGAAGAACATTTGCAGCACCCAGCAACACCCCCACATCCTGCAACCCCAGACAGCTAGGTGCCCCCTTGATTAGATTAGGAGAGGGCAGGAGAGGGGTGTGTTTATGATTTTTAGCCACACCAGTGGGTGGGCTCAGCCAGATGTAACCTCCAAAAATCAGATTCATCCATGTTGGATTTTTAGAGACTGTTGCCTTCTGGGATGGATTTTTGCCACACTTCCCAGGAAGTGGTCATCACAGGGGGACGACCCTGTCCCTGATTGGAGAACCAGGGACCCCCTGCTTTTCACCCAGGAGCAAGGATAAAACTGGCAGACCTGCACCCACACCTCAGATCCCCTCCAGAATTCAACAAGAAAGGAACTAAAGAAGAAGAAGGACTGCCCTGCTGGACCCCTGGCCTGCACCTGGACCCTGCACTCAGAAGGACTGCACCAGCTGCACACTTGGGCTTCACCACAAGAAGGACTTTGCCTGGCTTCAACTGGTTCAAGGAGGGACTCCCTGTTTGCTACAGGTGAAAAATTGCTAAACCAGAGTCCCCTGCACCAACTCCTGAAGAAAGCGACCAGCTGACCACTGTCCAGTGGCCAAAAAGGAGTTTGCGCCAGGTGCATTCTGGGAGTTGAAGTCCGCACCCCCCAAGGACCATCACAGAACTTCTGGACCCTTGGGGTGAGCTGTGGACCCCAAAAGAACCTTAAAAGAACATCTAGGTGAAGCCCCAGAAGTTTGGAAAAGATTTGAGAATTTTTGGAAAAAAGCTCCAGAGAGGGACCGACCCACCGCGGAAATTCTAGCCGGCTTGCCTCAACCGCGACCCGGCCTGACTTCGTGGTTCGTCCCGGTAAAGAAAAACATCCAAAAAAGAGACTAAGTCCGAATGTAAAAAGTTGACCGGGACCTCCCAGCCATCGTATCCGAGAAGGGCTCCATGGACGTCGGATCAAGATCCAGGTTTACCCCGGTCGAAAGATTTTCATCTCGAAAAAACGACTAAGTCCGAAGGTAAAAGTCTCCACCGAGGAAACCCACATCGCGTATCCGGACAAGGGCTCCAGGAGGTCGGATTCAACTGGCAGGTTCGTCCCGGTGAAGAAAAACTTCAAAATAAAGACTAAGTCAGAAGGTAACTTTTTAACCGAGGCCTCCCGCGACCTGTAGCCGAGCAGGGCTCCATCGCGGTCGGCCTGAAACTTTGACTTTGCCCCGGTCCTGGTGCAACCAGATGACCCGATTGGCGCTTTTTGTTTCTAAGCGCTAGAAAAATAGTAATTCTTTAAAAATTCATATCTCCGGTTCCCCTGAACCGATTTTAATCGTTTTTGTGTCATTTTAAAGATAAGAATATAAACTATTTTTATAAATTGGTTTTGGATTTTTAAACTGTTTCCTGTGTTTTATTTAATTACTGTTTTGAGATATTTGAATGCTTTACACTTTGTCTCCTAAGTTAAGCCTTGACGCTCGTTGCCAAGCGACCAAGGGTTGAGCTGGGATTAATTTACTGAGACCTAACTGTACCTATGTGGAGGTTAGTGGCTTGTTGCTAGGTGTAGGTACCTACCTGCCCTACCAATAACCCATTTTCCAACATAATTGGAAGCAGCGACGGGATCCTGTACTTGTGTTCAATATCACGTTACAGTTTTAGGTAAAACAAACTAAAAATCCTTTAAATTGTCCTAGTGCAAAAAAATTTTTTAATTTTTAATTTGGATTAATTTCAATTATTGAATTTTTGTACTTTTTCTAAATTCTTGTTTCCAATTTTTGCAAAAAGTTTTTGTTGACACAAAACTAGGGAACCATGGAGCTTGATCTGGCTAGCCTACCCACACTGACAGTAGTCTAGCTTAGGGGGTTGTGTATTGAAAGAGGGTTGCCTGCAACCACTGATCTCAGGAAGCAAATCCTGATCACATCCCTGACAGCATGGGCTGAGGCCCAAGAGGTAGAGTCAGAAGAAGCTCCAGAGGAGGGAGAAAGAAGGGAGGATGCAAGCTCTAACCACTCAGGGGAGGGAAGGCATCTGAGCCCAAGTGAGGATGAGGAAGAACGGTCCTCAGTAAATACAGTCACTAGGGGCAGATCCAAAGCTAGTGGTGGGAAGGGGGTCCTTTCAGGAGGAGAGAACCCATCCATCAGAGAAAGAGAGCTGGAGGCCCAGCTAGCATACATAGCTTTGGAAGCAGAGAAGCTGGCCCTAGAAAAGAAAAAGTGGGCATACAAAGAGAAAAGAGATGGAAGCAGCGATAAAGAAGCTGAGGTGTCCATGGGTGGGGGAGTTTGCCCCAGATTACCCAAGGGGGTAGTTCCTGCTTATGTAGAGGGGGATGACATAGATAAGTGGCTAGGGGGCTTTGAGAGGGCACTCCAAATGAGAAGGGTTAGGCCTCAATACTGGGGTTCCCTTTTGTGGGAGTTGGTCCCCAACTCAGGGAGGGATAGGCTTCTGACCTTAAGGGGGGAGGAGGCAGATTCATACCCTAGTATGAAGAGGTGCTTAGCCAAGAAGTTTGGTCTGACCCCAGAGCAATATAGAATGAAGTTCAGGGACACCCAGAAGGTAAGTACCCAGTCTTGGGTTGACTTTGTGGACATTTCACTAAAGGCACTAGAGGGCTGGATTATTGGTAACAAAGTAAATACTTATGAGGGGTTATACAATCTGATCATGAGAGAGCACATCTTGACCAATTGTACCCAAGAAAGGTTACGCCAGCATCTAGTGGACTCTAAGCAGACCAACCCTAGAGAGCTAGGGGAGGCAGCTGATGAGTGGTTGAGAACCAGGGTGGTTGTCAAGTCCCAGGGGGGAGACTCCAAGAAGGGGGGGACAGGTCCCCAAAAACCTAAGGAGGGAGGTGGTAAGCCCACCACAGAGACTCCCTCTGTACCCCAGAACCCTAAGAAGGAGGAGAGTAAATCCCACTCCCACTCTGACAAGCAGAGACAGGGAGACCCAGGGTTAAAAAAACTCTTGGACAGTAGGGCTTGCTTTGACTGTCAGCAGACAGGTCACTTCAGAGGAGATGCAGCCTGTCCAAGGAAGGTGGTTAGCACTGGGCTGTCCAGTGTAGCCATAGAGGAGGATTCCTCAGATGATGAAGTCCTCCTAGCATTGTGCTGGGAGACAGGACCAGATGGTAAGCTGGTGATCCCTGAGGGTGGGAGTAGGCACTTCCACCACATTCAAGTGAATGGGATCCCTACCACTGGCCTGAGGGACACCTGTGCCAGTCACACTATAGTGAGTGACCGGTTAGTGACGCCAGACATGTATGTCCCAGGAAAGACAAAGAAAGTCAGGATAGCCACAGGGGAGGTCACCTCCAAACCTGTAGCCATAGTGCCCCTAGAGAGGGAGGGTATCCTTGTCTGGAGTAGGGTGGTAGTCAGTGCTGACCTCCCCCTAGATTGTATCCTGGGCAATGACCTCCCAGAGGTGAGTCTGGTCACAGATGGGGTGGTCGCCCAGGGCGCCCCCCCAACCCAAAGTCCTGGGGAGTCAGTCCCTACAGTTAGGAGACAGGGGTCCCCAAGAAAAGGAAAGAAGAAAAGGAAGGGTAGGACACTCTTAAAGAGAGTTCCAGGGAGCCAAGGGCCTTCTGCCCCAGTAGGGGGGGAGCCCAGAGTTGGCACTGGTGAGGCCTCACCTGACCCCAAGGAAGTCCTGAGTAGTCAGGCAGCTGTCCAGATGCAAGGTGTTGCCCCTGCACTGACAGAAGGGAGAGTGGAAGGAGGGTGTCTGCCACAGGAAGTGGTAGCCCCCCACTCTAGACAGCAAGAGGGGTGCCAGGACCCCAAAGATGCCCCTAAAGCAGCTCAGCCACCTGTCAGTGGAGAGCTTAGGGTATGGTTCTGGGTACTGACAGCTGTCAGTAGCCTCTGCTGGGTGCTAGCCTTCCTGGCAGCACTGTACTTGGCCTGGGAGGCAGACCCCAGGGCCAATAGCAAATTAGGCCCCCTGACCCTATTGGTCATGGTGGGGTTGCTCAAGTGTTGGGTGACCTCTTTGGGTAAGCTAGGTGTTGCCCTAGCAAAGTTTGGAGTAGGGGAGGTGGGCACCTCACTACCCAAGTTGGCAGAGAGAAAGGAGGAAGACCCCCCTAGAGGAAAGTTTCAGTTTGAGTTGGGTCCTTTTACTGTTGGGATGGCTTCACTACCCATAGGGAGTGACCCTGACAGGAGGATATAAGGCAGAGTAGGCCCTGCAAAGGGACAGCCAGTTTTCTTCACTGTCTTCCTCGCCTAACAAGCCAGGAAGACTCTCCCAGGGTTGGGCTGAGTCTCCTGGGCGTGTGGGCTGGGCGGGGGTTGTGTGAGAAAACAGGGCTGATTGCAGAGGCCCCATAACTTTTTGCCCCCATTTTCCTCTTTTTGCTGGTGTTTTCCTGACTTTGATGGTGCCCTGGGTACTGCTAACCAGTCCCAGTGCCTGTGCTCTGTGTAAAATGGATATGCAAATTAGGCTAATTATAATTGGCTAAGTTAACCTACCTATAAGTCCCTAGTATATGGTAGGGCATGTAGGTTTAGGGACCACAGCATAGGTGGTGCACACCTAGGTACATTGCTGAGGTGCCCAGTGTCATTTTAAAAGCAAGCCTGCCTTGCTGGCTGCTTTTAAATTAAAGTTATATGCAAATTCGACTTTGGAATTAAAGGTACTTCCAAAGTCTTAAACGACCTTATTTTTACATATAAGTCACCCCTAAGGTGTGCCCTATGTGCCCCTAGGGCTGGGTGCCATGTACCTATAAGCAGGGACTTTATAAAAATAGATTTATAAGCCCTGGTGAGGTAAAAACAGCCAAATTCGTTTTTCCCTCATTGAAGTAAATGGCCTTCATAGGCTAGAATGGGCAGACTTTATTTTAAATTTCAAAGTCTCCTTAAATGTTGCATACCAAGAATTTGGTATCAAATTAATTGTTGTAATAAATCCTACAACTTCCAGTTGTTGGATTTAATATAACTAGTTCAGGTAAAAAGTTTAGACTTTACCTAAAAAGTTGCCAATTTCAGCTCTGCATTGTTTTTGCTGCTGTGCTCTGATTGGCCAGCCTGCCGCAGCTTCTGCCAGGCTGCCTTGATGAGGTGTGAAGTGGCCAGGCTTCACACAAAGGAATGTGCTTGGGGGAGAGAATCTCCCCTCAGCAGATGGTGAGGCAGGAAAGGGGGAGGGCTGCCAAACTGGTCTTCAAAGGCAGAGAAGAACATTTGCAGCACCCAGCAACACCCCCACATCCTGCAACCCCAGACAGCTAGGTGCCCCCTTGATTAGATTAGGAGAGGGCAGGAGAGGGGTGTGTTTATGATTTTTAGCCACACCAGTGGGTGGGCTCAGCCAGATGTAACCTCCAAAAATCAGATTCATCCATGTTGGATTTTTAGAGACTGTTGCCTTCTGGGATGGATTTTTGCCACACTTCCCAGGAAGTGGTCATCACAGGGGGACGACCCTGTCCCTGATTGGAGAACCAGGGCCCCCCTGCTTTTCACCCAGGAGCAAGGATAAAACTGGCAGACCTGCACCCACACCTCAGATCCCCTCCAGAATTCAACAAGAAAGGAACTAAAGAAGAAGAAGGACTGCCCTGCTGGACCCCTGGCCTGCACCTGGACCCTGCACTCAGAAGGACTGCACCAGCTGCACACTTGGGCTTCACCACAAGAAGGGCTTTGCCTGGCTTCAACTGGTTCAAGGAGGGACTCCCTGTTTGCTACAGGTGAAAAATTGCTAAACCAGAGTCCCCTGCACCAACTCCTGAAGAAAGCGACCAGCTGACCACTGTCCAGTGGCCAAAAAGGAGTTTGCGCCAGGTGCATTCTAGGAGTTGAAGTCCGCACCCGCCAAGGACCATCACAGAACTTCTGGACCCTTGGGGTGAGCTGTGGACCCCAAAAGAACCTTAAAAGAACATCTGGGTGAAGCCCCAGAAGTTTGGAAAAGATTTGAGAATTTTTGGAAAAAAGCTCCAGAGAGGGACCGACCCGCCGCGGAAATTCTAGCCAGCTTGCCTCAACCGCGACCCGGCCTGACTTCGTGGTTTGTCCCGGTAAAGAAAAACATCCAAAAAAGAGACTAAGTCCGAAGGTAAAAAGTTGACCGGGACCTCCCAGCCATCGTATCCGAGAAGGGCTCCATGACGTCGGATCAAGATCCAGGTTTACCCCGGTCGAAGGACTTTCATCTCGAAAAAACGACTAAGTCCGAAGGTAAAAGTCTCCACCGAGGAAACCCACATCGCGTATCCGGACAAGGGCTCCAGGAGGTCGGATTCAACTGGCAGGTTCGTCCCGGTGAAGAAAAACTTCAAAATAAAGACTAAGTCAGAAGGTAACTTTTTAACCGAGGCCTCCCGCGACCTGTAGCCGAGCAGGGCTCCATCGCGGTCGGCCTGAAACTTTGACTTTGCCCCGGTCCTGGTGCAACCAGATGACCCGATTGGCGCTTTTTGTTTCTAAGCGCTAGAAAAATAGTAATTCTTTAAAAATTCATATCTCCGGTTCCCCTGAACCGATTTTAATCGTTTTTGTGTCATTTTAAAGATAAAAATATAAACTATTTTTATAAAGTGGTTTTGGATTTTTAAACTGTTTCCTGTGTTTTATTTAATTACTGTTTTGTGATATTTGAATGCTTTACACTTTGTCTCCTAAGTTAAGCCTTGACGCTCGTTGCCAAGCTACCAAGGGTTGAACTGGGATTAATTTACTGAGACCTAACTGTACCTATGTGGAGGTTAGTGGCTTGTTGCTAGGTGTAGGTACCTACCTGCCCTACCAATAACCCATTTTCCAACAGTATAATAGATGTTTGTAGTCTATGTACTAACAATGAATTGACCATAGGAAATAGTTGTGCTGGCATATACATATCAGGATCCTGAAGAGACACGATTTTTATATTAAAACAAACTAGACTCATATTCTGGGCGAATACCATGTAATAATCATGACCGCGACACATGGACATTGTGGAAACTGACTGTAACATTGTGACAAGTTTCGGAATATCACGAAGGTGTAATTTAATAATCATTGAGTATTGATTATTAAATGGTCACAAGTAGTAATGGACTAGTGAATTGTCTAGGGAATTAGACGATACATTTCAATGTGGGGATAAAATTTGATTATTTTAATTAGTATATCTATTGTGATTGGACGCTTTTTTGGGGGCACTAGAATGAATAATGAAACCCAAATGCAGGTAACATAGTAATAGAGCTCCCGAGGATATGTTACAGTCCTATCTTTATTTCTAGTAACCTTGCCTATTTAATCGGGGAAGATCGAGAACGGACTAGCGAATAGTCCATAGAACGTACTCGCAACGACAACACACCAGAATTCAGGTGAGGGAATCGTGCTAGAACTTTCAGGTTTGGTTTCATAACACTTGGAGGGTTACAGTAATTGGAATAATTTTGATAGTGGGTCACCTGATAGCGGATTGAGAGATTTTTACTACGGGGATTTGCCAAAAACGCGACAGCACATATTACATACATAACTTGTTTTACGCCATATAATCGCGGTCTTGAGAACTACGATACTGTGTTTAATAATATTGAAACCAATAGATTTGGGTGTTTGGATCACAGATATATATTGTGGATTTGATTGGCAAGATATAGAGCACAGGGGTCCTACTTGTGTATATCGGAGACTGACGAGTCAATGAGGTACTGGGATTTGTATAATTATCGATCGAATCTTGGGCGAGGAGGTGTTTCAAGTAGAAGGGGAGGATTATGAGGATGAATGGAAAATTAACGATAGTGAAATAAGGGAAATTGACTGACATGGTTTACTCACAGACGATTCAGATGTATGATATCACAAAGTTCAAGTTGGATTGGAATACGGAAGAAAAAAGGCAAATCGGATACTGTGAAAGGAACATATGGAATAACGGTTGGAAGGTAGTTTTAGAGATTTGAACATGGTGAAGGGGTGTTCTGTACACTTGTAAGTTATAATGATATCGACATGACTGCACATGTGCATGCTAGCACAACTAATAGCAGTGTATGAGCAAACACGTTTGAGTATTTACTTTTCCATATGTGTTTTTTTTTAACACTGCCTGTTTATAGGTGTCAATACTTATATATCTCTCACTGGAAACTTTAGAAGGATTTTCTATAACACTACCATAGCACAAAAAAACCACTTTTTTTTAATTTCTTTATTCTGGGCCTAATGGTACAAATCACGAACAATATTAATATCCCACTCTTTGCACAAGAGGGTAAATGGATGCTAATCGAACTTTGTCTTGAAATAAATGGATTGCTTTATGTAATTACAGCCCTGAGAAAGTCATGGGGTACACCCCAGACGAAACACGTATTGGCAGCAAGTGACAAGAAATTATTGAGACTCACGGCTGGAAATCAGAATTTAAGGAATAAAAAGACAAGGAAATGACGTTAAATGGACATTGTATTTTTGATGTGTGCCCTATGTATATATCAGTCCTACAGGGGTACTTTGACTCAGTGGAACTCAGTGGTGTTGAGAGGTATGGAGTGGGTAGCTGTGAAAGTAGTGGTGTGGAGAGAGATCCTCATTAAGGCCTATAGTACCAGGCAGAGACTGCAGAGACGAGGGAGAACAAAGGACGGCTGAAGAATTACTCCTCATAGCGCAATGTAGGGTAGCAGATTTGTGGGACAGATTGAACTGTTGCATGAGACATAAAAATAGACAATGGGCCCAACAAGAAGGAGAGAAGTCAGGCGATTATTGGCCTGCCTCCTCAAACAAGAGAGACCATACTTATTGATTTTATTCCTTATCCATATGGAACGTACCTCCGCAGCAGGCCAGCGTGCAATAAACAATTTGTTACCCAACCATATACCAGGGTTTTTTTGGAGCTCCTCTGTGGGGTAGGTGTCAGGACTGGGGTGACAGCCTTCCTGAAGCAAGTGGTTGTGCGCCAGGTTAGGGCCCAGAGGGAAGGTTTAGAGGAGGAGATCTAAATGGAAGAATTGCAAATGTTTCTCTGAGATATGACCCAGGGTATGTGCACAGGTCCTGATGGGCTTTTAGTGTAGTATTTTAAAATGTACTCGCATACACTACTCTCCAAACTCCTGGAGGCTTCATTGGAGGCTAAGAGCAGAGGTGTACTGCTGATGCCCATGCAAAAAGTCTTCATCATGATGCTCCCTAAGCCAGAAAAGGACGCGAGAGACCTGAGATCCTACAGACAGCTTTCTACGCTGAACGTGGATACTAAGCTACTTATCAAAGTGTTCGCAATGAGGCTGAGTCCTGTGGTCCTGCATCTTTTGGATGATGATCAGTGCGATCTGATGGTGGGTCTGGGTACCCATAGGAATCTGTGGCACCTCTTCCATGTGTTGCATGCGGTACATGGGTCTGACTTGGAAGCAGCACTGGGGCCCTAGACATCAATAAGGCTTTTGACACCCTGGACTGGGAATATCTGTGGGAGGTGTTGTGACATATGGGGGTGGGGCCGGGTTCTTATTGTTTCAATGTACACAGATGATACCCTCAATACCTGAGAAGGCCAGAAAGTTTGCTACCAGTGCTTATGAGAATAATGTAAAACGTTGGGTGGGAGTTTTGCCTTTGTGTAATAGACATAAGCCAGTCCTTTTTCCCCTAGCGTCCCTGGTGACCAGACGGAAGTCGGACCTCCTTGAAGTGGGACTACCCTAAGAACTGGAGACGTTCTGGTATTTGGCTATACAGAGGGCACAATATCCAGAGCAACAATATTATCTTAATATGGGCAAGGTAGTGAAGGGTCTGAGCGCTTCATGGGCAGGGTTGCCTTGAGTAAAATGGTGATGCTACCTTGGTGTTTATATGAGATGCAGAACTCCCTCTGTGTCCTGCCGAATTCTCCATTCAGGAAACTCAAGTCTCCTACTGTCCTTGGTGTGGACAGGTAATGGGAGCAGGGTCTGGCTGGATGTCCTCAAGTTCTACCCTGAGGACAGCAAGTTGGGACTTCCGGACCTACATTTGTATCATTTGGCAGGGGTCTTTCATTAAGCAGCGCTGAGGTACACAGACTATAAGAACTGAGAAAAGAGACTCCTGGCCAGGCTGGTGGAGGAGGGTGACTGCCACAAGATATTGATGTGTGGCTTCATGGTACAAGGCAACAAACCATAGATAGTGCAATAGGTATCGAGGTTTGGGAACAGGCAGTAACCCATGTTCTGGGAAGGTTGTTGTACGCCAGACTTCTCCCTCTCTGGTGTCTATAACCTTTTCTGCACATACAGTCACTGATGGATGTGTCACAGTGGATGGCAAGTGGCTGTCGGAGGAAGAAGGATGGGTACCTGGATGGCATCTTTGTGACCCTGGATGAGGTGGGGCATCTGTTTGGGCTGGGTCCGGGACAATTCCTACAATATGCAATATCCCTCACAGCTCGGGAGATCTGGACGACATTTCCTGTGGAGCCTAAGTAATCCTGTGCCCTGAACATCATACTGGACCGGGGCTTGAGTGAAGGTTTTTATATTGTGGCTGTACACAGCTTTGAAAGAGGATAGATGCACAGATATGGCGTCTGATCATGATGGCTGGACTGTGGATATTGATGACCCACTCATTGATGGGAAGCGAAAACATGCTAGAGCTCAAATGAAGGACATCACTAGCAATGTGCATATTAAGTTTATGTAATCCTATTGTCTGCACCAGGCTTATTTAACGCTACAGCGTTTGCAGAGAATATATGCAAACAGAAGGGTACACCTGGTGTTTGGGGACCCCAGCAAACTTCTTTCATGTAACACTGGGGTGTCACAGACTTAAGGCCTACTGAGGTGAAGTGGTGCAGGCCCTACGAGGATGGGGGCACTGGAACCCAGCTGGAAATGACAACTTGCCACTTCCTCCTTGGCCTCCTGCCGATCCCTAATGAGGGAGAGGGGAAGAAGATGAGATGTAGATTTGCTCTATTGAGCCTGGTGTTGGCCAGGTAGCGTATTGCAATACACTGGATCAGTCAAGCACCACCTCCTCTACGCAAGTGGTTGGCAGGCACACGTGAGTGGGCAGTAGCCAAGGAGTGCAGATTGAAAAGGGTATGGATGGATGAAAATACAGAACGTGATTTGGAAAAATGGGAGGAAAATGTGGTATGCCTGGATGGTGTGGAATGAGAGGAGGGAGATCTTGTCCGATTTCCCCTTTTGTGGAGCTGGAAACCTGTTAGGGAAGTGTATGAACCAAGTTGCTGTGATTGTTGTCTATTAATGTACAAGTGGTAAGAAAGACAATTTGAAAAAGAGGTGGCGTCATTAGTGCTTACATACCAGCAGAGAGCAACTCTTTGCGTGCGAAGGGTGCTGTCTGGCAGCTGTCTTCCCTGTCCCCAGATCTGAGCTCAATGTCCCCCTGCACACAGATTCCCGGCTAGGCTCTGCAATTTTACCAACCCAACCAACTCACCAAAAGGTTCTGACAGATGTTTCCAGGCCTGATCTGGCTGTACATTACCTGCTAGGAACCCCCACGGCACCACATCCTATACTGTCCTGGCTGACCTCTCCAGCACCTATAGGTGTTAGTGCAAATAATCACCATGCCATTTCTCATTTCCTCCTGATGTCGTGGCCAGGAACAACCTGGAGCAGAAAATAGTGAATGAATACCGTTGGACCTGGCCCTTTTTGCAGGGTCATCCCCAGATTTTTTTTGCCTCCTTCTCTTATTTTTTCTGACCTGTTTTTGTTGGCTTTAGGACTCGGGGCACTTTACCACTGCTAACCAGTGCTAAAGCGCATATGTATATATGTCTAAATTGTATTGGTGATTGGTTTATCCATGATTGGCATTTGATTTACTGGTAAGTCCCTAGTAAAGTTCACTATGTGGGTCCAGGTCCTGTAAATCAAATGCTACTTGTGAGCCTGCAGCATTGATTGTTCCACTGACATGAGTAGCCCTGTAAACATGTGTCAGACCTGACACTCCAGTGTCTGTGTGTACAGTGTTGCACTGACAATTCGACCTGGCAAGTGTACACACTTCCCAGGGCCAAAGCTTCCCTTTTATTACATGTAGGTCACCCCTAAGGTAAGCCCTAGGTATCCCCATGGGCAGGTGCAGTGTATTTATAGGGTAGGACATGTACTGTTGTGTTTTGCATGTCCTGATATTGAAATACTGCCAATTTCGGTTTTCACTATTGCAAGGCCTAGCCCTCCCATAAGTTAACATGGGGATTATCTTTAAACATCTTTTTTAGTGCAGTTTCCCATTTGCAGCAGATAATCATAGAGAGTTTGGGGTATCTGAACTCAACATTTAAAACTACCTCTTTTGGTGAATTTGGTTTTTAGATTGTCTGTTTGAAAATTCCACTTTTAGAAAGTGGACATTTTCTTACTTAACCATTCTGTGCTTCTGCCTAGCTGTGAATACACGTCTGGGTCAGACTGACAGTCTGACAGTTGGGCTGTTTGTGAATTCACTCTAGACAGTGACACAAAGAGAGCTGAGGTGTGTCCTGCATATCCTGATGAGTCTTCCTGGGCTAGAGTGGGAGGAGGAACTGACTCCTGCACTTGAAAGGGTTGTGCCTGTCACAATCCAGTCTCCAACTCCTGGGTGTGTGTCTGGGGCACGACAAGGAGGAGGCACTACAAAGACTTTCCTTTGAAGTTTGCCTACTTCAAAGGCAGAAATTAGTATATGTATTGGACTGCTGAACCCACTTTAGATTACTTCTGGATCAAGAGGAACCTCTGCCAAGGAGAAGACGCTTGAGGAGGACCTGCCAGTCTGCCTGTTGCTATGCTGTGCTGGCCTGCTGCTGCTGCTTCTGCATTAAGAGGGAAAGGACTGGACTTTGCTTTCTAAAATCCTGCTTGTGAAGTTTCTCCAAGGACTTGGACTTAGCTTGCCTCCTTTTAAGAAGTCTCAGGGACATCAAAGACTTCACCTGCCAGCACCTGGGTCCTCCTGCTGAGAACCCTAACTTGCCAACTGGTGCCAATCCAGTTCCTGGGCCCTTGGAAGTGAGTTCTGGTGAGAAAACAAGAAGATCCAGGCACACTGACTCCGGACGACTACAGAACTGGCACCTCTGCACGACCCCGCACTGCTGCCTGCAACACAGAGCCTTGGTCCCCACTGGAGTACGACAACCCCGACTGACATCGAAGGCCCAACACCGCTGCAGCCCGGCTGACGTCCCTTAACTTTGTGAGTCCTGAGTGCTGTGTCACTGATGTCTGTGACACCCGACTCTGCTGCAGCGCTGTAGCCCTTGGAGTGACCGCAACCCTGTGAGGTTGCTCAATGTGCCTCGGCCCACTGGATTCATCAACCCCGCCGGATCATCAGGAACCAACGCCTCCCACCGACACCTCCGCTGCTCCGCAGTGGAACCTACGCCGCACCGGATCCAGCCACGACTCATCTCCCTGACTCTGTGCACCGGCTTTGTTTACCAAAGGTACTGTACATGGATGTCTGTGTGACTCCGTGATTGGTGCCGCCCTCTTTGTGAGTAGCGTTGGGTTGTTGGGAACGACTCTGTCAACGACGTTGCAATAGCCCAAGTTGGAGTTATAATGAAGTTTATTCTTTGAAAATGCGTACATTTGCCTGTGTATGTTGCATTTTTGTGGTTTTGGTCTTGTTTTACTCAGATAAATATTGGCTATTTTTCTAAACTGGTGCTGAGGGCTTTTGTGTTACTCCGTGCGTTTGTACAAATACTTTACACATTGCCTCTGAGATAAGCCTGACTGCTTGTGCCAAGCTACCAAGGGGGTGAGCCGTGGTTATCCAAGCTGTGTATCTCCCTCACCCTGAATAGAGGGTCTCTACTAGGATAGGGTGCAAACTGACTGCCATCTAGAGACTCCATTTCCATAGATAGGAAGGTGCGACAATGTTTTTTTATCTGCACCTCATGTAGCCATTGCAATTTGGGAAACACTCCCTGCTACCAGTTTTGCCTGTCTTGATTAAAATGTGCAACCCCTAAGAAGCTTTTTAATGAGAAGAGAAACAGAGTTAATCTTATGCCCCTTTCAGAAGTTAGGAATGTCATTCACCTCAAATTTTATATCATATATATATATATCAGAACAATGAAGATAAGTGTATTCAGTTGGGTTGAGTGAGATGGCGTAGAGACAGCTCGGATGCCTCTCAAATGCTGATAAGTACATTGGTGTTTTTTTCCTAGTGTTTACTGAGAGGTTAATGCGTTACATTTTATTCTAAGGGTTAAGAAAACAGGTCGCTAACAAATACATAAACTACGTCATTTCAAGAGAGCTGTCCCTTCAGTTAAATGCCAGAAAACTAAAACATAAGTTTCTATATCTAGAAAATGCAAGAAGAGCACTTTTTTCATTAACAGGCAATGTCCCTGAAGTGGATGCTCCTTTAGTTTGACATGTCCTGCCACGGTTAGTTTACACATGTTTGTTGCTTGCAATCTTGCTTTTCCGCAGGAGTTTTGGAGGACGTAAATTTCCGAGGACGTCAGCTTTCCTTAGAACTTGGTTCCTTTGTTGTCTGATTACACTCAAGTCATGAGAAGTACTGTAGAAATTTTAAAAACGTTCACCAGCATAATGTCAACAGTGTGCAAATTGTTTTAAAAATTGTTAAAATTAATTTGTACTTTTATTTAGGTGGCAGTTCATTCGTCGCAAAAATCAATGGGTAGTTTCAGAGTGATTAAATACAAACATTTTGAACCACTATTTGGAAAGCTACCTTTTAGCCTGGTCTCTACAGTATTTTGTTTTTATTCTGAACATCTAGTATTTGGCCGTGCTTTAAGCGAGGTATGGTGATTAGGATTGGCCTACACGTTATATTCCTTAAAAATAAAACTAATATTTTTGCTTTAAAGTTGCCATAAATGACATGTTGGTGAGGCAATTGTAATTGTTTATAAATGTTTTATGAATTTGCACAAAGTTCAATTATGAGATGCTAGACTGAAGGATAGATTTTCCACACTTGCATCTAGAATAGTCAGATGTGCTTAAAAGGCCTTGTTTTCCACCTAGATAACAGAAAACACCGCTTTCAAAAGTGTGATATGGGTAAAGTAAACTATAGTATGAACTTCAGCAGCCCCCACATGGCTCTTTACTCATCCGTGGGAGTTCACCGTCCAGGAAGTAGTCTCTGGGCATACCTGGACTCTTCACCTGTTCAATGCTCCCCTAAAAGTTTACATCACGATATGGAGTGCCCACTAGTCTTAGCCTTTCTCTTGGAGCATGATAAATCCCCTCTTCTTGTCTCTGGCAGTAGACAGTCAAATCACCTACCCTTCTCAAAGGGTTTCTTTCCCCCTAAGTGCCCACTTTCCTGCTTTTCATGAGTGGTTTGAAACTCTTTCTCCTTGACTTGTTGCCTCCCTCCTTTTCCTGGTACAGATCAGGCCTCCTCTTCTTGGGATTACACCATTCAGATACTTTGAGCACCCTAACCCTAGTACATACCTGCACATCAACTGCTCTTCCAAGCATTCTTGGGTAGGTCAGCTTAGAGTCCACACGATGCTGGTGCAGCTCTTGAAAACAATTACTCAGGACGTGCTCCTGCATAATCAAATTATATAACCCATTATAAGTGTCCACTACATTGCCATTCACCCAACCTTACAGTGCTTTTGATAATACACCTACAAAATCAACTCAGGTTTGTTGTGACCCCTTGTGTGTTTCTGATCATATTGTGGTATTATTTAATGATATTGCTAAACTTCTCTCCTAGCTCATTCTTCATGTGGCTGTATAAATCTGCTACCTACTCGTCTAAAGACAGGAATGTACCCCTCTCCATTGTAGGCACAAATCCCCACAACAATGTTCCCCAGTGCTGTTTGTCTACCCTGCACGTCTTTAATGCCTTCTCATAGGAAATTAGGAAGTGAAGCCTTTATCAATGTAATGCCACTCAACAAAGCTAGGAACCACATTTTTGGGCAATCGAAGGGTGTTTGACACTCCTACAGATACCTCACCTCTTCTGCCACTATCATCTTTGCACTGCACAAGTATCAATTGGGACTCCTTTTCCTGTAAGGCTGTGTTCTTTTACTCCAGTACAAACTTCGTCTCCTCCAGGACTATTGCTGCCACTTTGGCCTCAATCTCCCTCTCTGACTGCTTGTTGCTCTACTCCATCTGGTGGATGGCCAACTTAGAAGGGCATAGGCAATTGAAGCCCGCATCACTCCCAGCCCTGGAAGGGGCCCTACAGAGTACATTTTAAGACTCTTGCTAGGCTTTGAGGTCGTTATGGAGTTCCTCCTTCATGGATTCCCTGCTCAACTTCAGCCATCTCTGCTTGCAAGTGCTCACCAGCTCTGCCATCCTAATGCTCACCATGACAGACAGATCCACTTCCAAGTTCCCAAAAGGTTAGGGAGCAAAGACTGGAATCAGAAATGAATTTGAAAAAAAACAAAAAAAAACAATACTTAATCAAAGGCCTGATGCCAGTTAAAAATGAAAGATAATTTTTTGCTCTCAGATTAGCATTGTTTTATTTTTTTTTTTTACTTTGGCTTCTACAATGTTGGGCACTGCCAACAACAAGTTATGGATCCCACCGCCGAACACTGATGTAAGAAAGTGGGTTGTTCATTGGGTTGATGCAAGCCCACCACAAAGAATGAGACCACAAACTTTTTAGTGGAACACACAGTTTCAATAATTGAAACATAGGATCAGCCCCCTGGTAGTTATAGCACAGAGCAGATAGGCTTAATTTAGGAAGATGTGTAAAACATTTAGCAGCAAGAAAAAAGTTAAAAAGTAGAAAGGAACACAGCACAATACAAATCCCACAACCAATTCACAAAAACAGGGAAAAAATAGAGCAAAATGACAAAAACTCAATGAGGAAAACTGAAGAAAATAATTTTCAAAGATAATTTTTAAAGATTAGGATGAAAAGCACAGAGAAAAAGTAAAGCATCAATAAGTAGTCATTGTTCATGGTTAATGGGACTAGTCATGATTTCAGGCTGACCATGATGGATCACAGGCTGAACACTCCAAGCAGGTTTATCCCAGTCAACGATTTTATATTTGCGGACTGTGTCTGCTGAAGTCTTCCCAAAGCTGGACAGCCGCAGGGGGAGATCTTGGCGGGAAAAGCTCAGAGCGGTAGAAATTGAAATTTCATGGTGGACGTAGTCCTTGCATCTGCAGACACTTTCCACTCCTTCAGCCAGTCAAGATTACTACCTTCGGGTTTAGGTCCTGATTCAGAGTTTGGAGGGCAGGTGTTCCTCTACAAACATGACAGATATCCTGTTCGGCTTATTACAAGTGCATTAGGATATAATGCAGTTGTAATGAGGCAGGCAGAATCACCAGCTTGCCTTCTTGACCCTCAGTGGTCAGAAGATCAAAGTAGGGCACATTGCCAAAGCCACTGAGTGTATTACTATTTGTAGAGGTCTGAAACCTTGTTGTGGTGCTCTAATGAATACATTTTTCTGATACTCAAAATGATGCAAAAGATCTGTAACTTTCTTTTAAATGATTTAATAATTTCCAAACTTGCACAAACTTTCTTCA
The DNA here is from genome assembly GCF_031143425.1 of Pleurodeles waltl. Lineage (NCBI taxonomy): Eukaryota > Metazoa > Chordata > Amphibia > Caudata > Salamandridae > Pleurodeles > Pleurodeles waltl. The sequence continues at coordinate 364,478,746 of NC_090448.1, read as the reverse complement.
GGCACCTAGCTATTGGTTCAGCTTTCAAGAAGGAAGGATCCCCCTTTTTTCATTCAGATCAACAGTGTTAGAAGTGGCCCTTTCTGCAGGGTCATCTCAAAACGTTTTGCCTTCCTTCTTCCCTTGTTGCTGAATTTGTTTTTTGATGGCTTTAGGACTCTGGGTACTTTAACCAGTCTAATGTTCATGTGTTCTTTCACTAAAACAAGTTGCCATTCGCCTTCACACAACTGGCATATTTAATTTACTTATAAGTCCCTAGTAAAGTACATTACATGTTCCCAGGGTGTATAAATTAAATTCTACTGGTGGGTCTGCAGCACTGATTGCGCCACCCACTTCAATAGCCCTTCAAACATGGCCTAGGCCTCCCATTGTTGCAGAGCCTGTGTGTACAGTTCTAAACTGCAATGTCGACCTGGCAAGTTAACCCTCTTGCCTGGCTCAAACCTTCCTTTTTAATACATGTAAGTCACCCCTAAAGTAGTCTTGGGGCAGTCCCAGGGGTAGAGTGCAGTGTATTGAAAAAGTTGGACGTGCATTTTTAAGTTTTATATGTCCAGAAGGTGAAAAACTCTAAAATTCATTTTTCACTTGTGCAAGGCCTATCTCTCCCATAGGTAAACATTGGTATTGCCTTATTACTTTTTCTAAGTGTAAGTGTGAGACCAGATAGATATTTCAAGTTCGGTGTCTCTGGATTCACAATTGTAAAATCACAACTTATAGTAAAGTCAGATTTTAAGTTCCAGGTCTGATTTTTTTTTTTTAGAACGTTGGCATTTTCTTACTTTCTGTAAGTAAGCCTGTCTCTGAATACACGTTTGGGGTGGGTAACAGCTGGGCTTTGTGCATTCCCTCTAGACAGCCACACACAAAGCCACCTCCTGATGGTCCATTAACATCTTGCTGAGCCATCCTGGGCAGGATGGGAGGGAGATGCTGACACTTACACCTGAATAGGTCTGTGCCTGTCCCCACACAAAGAGCTGCATATCCCCTGTAGTGTGTCTGGAGCCAGGGAAGGAAGGACAGAGACTTTCTGCTCTCCAAAGGCCTCTCTTTGAAGCCCCCCCAACTTCAAATGCACAACTGGGTATCAGTAATGGATCACAAACTCCACTAAATCAGTACACCTCTAGATCTAAGGACATTCTGCCAAGAAGAATTTCTGTGCTGCCAGGAGGGACTGCCACTCTGCTGAACTGCTTTACTGTGTTGGCCTGCTGTCTCTTGCCTAGGAATGAGAAGAACTGGACTTGCGCTTCTACATCCTCCAAGCACCTAAGTGACTCCAAGGGTGTGCTGACTTGCCTCAAGTTTTGAAGTCTCAGGGCCATCAGAGACTTCCTTCAATCCTGCTTCAGCTGGTGGACTCTGCCAACTGTGACTCCTGCCCTGTCAAGAGGTGCCAATCCAGTCCTGGGCCTTGGAAGTGGGTTTGGCAGCTGTTTGTCAACTAAAATTGAAGATTCGCCACTGTTTCGCTGATCAGAACTGCCACATCCGTAGTCGACAACGCCGCATCGGTGCTGCTTCTGAGAATGTGAACTTTGCATCCCTGTCTGCGCAGCTCGGGATTGGCTCTACACCACCAGACTTGATGCACCACCTTTGCATCACCGGCTGTGCGGCCTGATGATGATGATGCACTACCTTCATCGCAAAGGGCTCAATGCTGCATCTCGAGGACATTATGTCAATGACTGCGTGGTTAGATGACGAGCATTCGCTTACTCTGTGTATCAGAACTGATGCATTGCCTTCTCATGTCCTCGCCGTTGACGCAACCCTCCATCCAAGGTACTTTTTCAGCGGGCCCTGTGTGTTTCCTGAAGCCATCCTGCCCTCCATTGTGGTCAGCCTAAACTTTGGGTTTTCCAGGGTCCAGCACGACTTCACTGAGTCTTTAAGCGCTAATGATTTCTAAGCACTCTATTGCAGTTCATTCTTTAAAAATTAATGTATCAAGTTCTACTTATATTTTTTGTTTTGGTCTTGTTTTACTCATAAAAATATTCTTTATCTTTCTAAACTGATGTGGAGTTTTCTTGTGTTCTCACTGTGTTACTGTAATTTAGGTGCTTCACAAATACTTTACAGATTGCCTCTTAAGTTAAGCCTGACTGCTCTGTACTAGGCTACTGAAGGGTGAGCTCATTTAGGGTTTGTATCTCACCCTACTTGGACAGAGTGCATACCTCTGCCAACTAGAAACCCAATTTCTAACACACCGCAAAATGTTCGATTACAAATGGCACCCGGCATTTCTTCACAGAAACACCAGCTCCATCTGTTCAACGGCCCTTCTTCATTCTCAATACTGAGGGGCAAGGTTTTTGCATTTGCAGACAGTAAGACAGTAGAAATATCCGATTACAAGTAGTCTACTTAGTTCATTTTAATTGCACACAGCCCATTTCTGTTTTCAGGACCTTATGCACTCTACAAAAGGTAAATCAGTGTTTCCTCAGCACCAAGGAACATGAGGTTTTAAAACGGTAAACAAGTTGGGGGTAACCCATGAACCTGATGAGCCTTTTGGGAAATACTGTGGCTAAAGTTCAGGGCAACAATTTAGAACAGATCATTTAACTCTGATTATGACACTGAATTCCTCATATTGAATTACATAAACCCTAAGAATTTGAGGTTTGTAGTATCCACAGTGGAAGAACCACAGATTACCTGCTCTGACAAGAGAGGACACCAAGACTGGTTCTGGTGAGGTTATTTCTTGCCAAGAGGTACTGCCACCACTGTCATAGGAGACAGAGGACCTAGACCAAACAAACTCCTACAAGATATTGAGTGTGTCACCTGCGAGGAGGACTGAGGCCCTCATCATGACATTGGTGGTAAATGCCGCTTACCGCCGCAGTGACAGCCGCCAACATACCGCCCTAGAGGCGAACATCCGTTCCCCAACTTTTTGACAAACACATACACACCAATCTAACGGAATACTGCCACATACACAAATCCGCCAGCCCAAAGGTCAGTGCTAAAGTGGTGGTACCAACACTCATACCATTACGCCAACAAAACAACGCCCACCACATCACGACCCACGAATCACTACAGCGGACATTCAATGGCGGTAAATCATTGGCGGTACACACCGGCGCGTTTAGAATGGACACCCATATACTAAACTACACAACACAGGCCAAAACCAAAAACACACACCTGGCACTAGTACACACACCACACCTACACACTCACAGCACTATGAAACACATACCCACATCACCTACAACCCTTTATGAAAAGAAATTATTGCCTGACACCAAGACCACTGCGACAACTAGACACACACACCACATACAACCATACATCCCTCATGCACTCCACTTCACACACCCAACCACAGTACCCAACACCCACACACCTACACACAACCCCTATGTCCCCACAATGGCACCCCAGTTTCACAGATGAGGAGTTGCGGGTCATGGTCAAGGAAATAGTCAGGGTACAGCCATAGCTGTTTGGAGCACAGATACAGCAAATATCCATGGCAAGTAAAATGGAGCTACGGAGGAGAATTGTGGACAGGGTGAACTCTGTGGGACAGCATCCAAGGACAAGGGACAACCTCAGGAAAAGATGGAAAAACCTACTGGGGAAGGTAGGTTCCGTGTCAGCAAGGCACCAGCTCACCATACAGAGGACTGGCGGTGGACCCCCACCTGCTCCCCACAGCTCACAACATGGGAGGAGCAAGACTTGTCAATACCGCATCCTGAGGGACTCACTGGAGTTGCTAGAGGACTGGACACTGGTGAGTCAACATTCACTACTGATCACCCCCCATACCTGCATGGCATCTCACCCCCTCACCCTCACTCTCATCACTCTACTCCATCCCACACACTGCACCTACACATATGACTAACCACAATGCCAAGTGCTGCATGCTATACCAATGCAAAGACAGCTCTCCCAGCCCTGCATGGACACCCATCACAAAAGCATGCACACCATAGGGGAACTAACAATCCCACAATACATCACCATACACAAACAAAGGTGGCAGGGCAACAGCAATGACAGAGGGGAAGCTAGGGATGTACAATATGTCACTGACAAGAACCATAATACATCACTTACATCCCCACAGGTGCCCCAGCCAATTTCAGTGGAGAGGAGGTGCCCCGACAAACCAGTCCCCCAACAGAAGATGCCCCCAATGATGACAGTAACTCTGACTTCTGGACCTGGATGAACTACCTGGCCCATCAGGGACCACTGGTCAGTTGGCCATCCCAGACCACTCACAGTCCACCACAAAGTCTACCCCATCAGTATCCAACACCACAGCACCCATCCAGCGTCCCCACACCTCTGTCCCCAGGGCTTGTCAATCAGCAGTGTGCCCACCTGTACAGGGACCTCAGGTCACACTTCGCCCCCAAGACAATCAGAGACCTGGGGTCAGTGGCAGTGGGCACACCATTCAGGGGACACAGGCACAGGGCAACAGGGATACTGGGAGGACACTGTGCACCAGAGGGAGGACAGGCCCAGAGAACTGACTGTCCAGGAGTCACTCACCAAGATCCTGGGTGTCTACCAATATTCCCAGGACACGATGGGCCAGATCCTTACCAACATGCAGGAGAACAAGCAGCTGCAGGAGGAACACCATCAGGAGATCAGGGAGGATTTGCAGGCTCTCAACACCACCATGAACTCCATAGCAGGGGTGCTGGCAAACATTGCCAAAATCATGAGGGAATCAAGGCACACCAGCTGGCCCCTACCACTAGCCAGTCTATTGACCAGCCCTCCACGTTTGCTGCAGCTACTGGGTAGGATGCCCCACCACAGGACCCACAATCCACCAGCATCCCTCCCCCTGCAGAAGGTGAACCACCCCACAAAAGTTCCCTGCGACCCAGACAGAATCCAGAGACACTTGCCAAGGCCAAGACCACCTCCAGGAAATTAGACTCTCCTGATTGTCCCCCTTGTGTCCCACTCTGTCACCTTGTCCACTCTGAACTGCCTTTGCTCCCCTTCCTATGGCCCCTTGGGCACTGGACCTGTGCTACAAACAGACTGGAACAATACCCTGGAATTTCCTTTACCATCACACCATTCCATTGCACTTTTCCATCAGTTATTTGCACTACAATAAACACCCTTGAACACAACTTGAGTGACACTGTTTTATGTGTTGAAAAGGTGCATTTATGGGAACAGTCACATGTAGTGCGAATGATCTGAACAGTGTGTTGGCATACAAATAATGACATGTATCTGTCTGCAGTAAACACATCAGGACACTGTTGTTATATTACCAACATCTGTAAAAGGACAAGCCATAGGTGACAGTACGTTGAGATGCAAAGGAAGTGAATGCCTTCATGCTACAGCCACACAAATAAATCAATAGTCAGAGTAATGGTCAGTTCCACTGTCTCACCTGTGTGTCATTGGAAGTATTGGCGTATAACTGATGTCCTGTTATCCACATCCTCACTCTTTGCCTCTCATCCTCACTGTCCTCCGGGTCCACTGCTGCCACAGTGTCATCTCCGGTCTCCCCCTCCTGCAGATAAGGTACATGTCGTCTGAGGGCCAGGTTGTGCAACATGCAGCATGTCACTACTATCTAGCAGACCTTCTCGGGTGAGTAACACAGGGATCCACCTGTCAGATGCAAGCATCTGAACCTGGCCTTCAGGAGGCCGAAGGTCCTTTCGATTATTCTCCTGGTTCTCCCATGTGCATCATTATAACGGTTCTCAGCCCCTATCCTGGCATTCCTCACAGGGGTCAGGAGCCATGATAGGTTTGGGTAGCCAGAGTCACCTGCTAGTATTGCGGGACAAACATTAGCCTTACACAATGCTATGGGGATGACACCTGAAGGCATACACTGACATACAGTGGGTGGGGACTCTGTCTCACCTATTAGCCACACTCTGTGCCTCTGTAATTGGGCCATCACATTTGGGATGCTGCTATTCCTCAGAACGAAGGCGTCATGCACCGACCCAGGATACTTTCCAGTGAAATGGGAGATGTAATGGTCCGACGGGCACACCATTTGCACATTGAGAATTGAGTGAGTGGAAATTCTTCTGATTTCTGAACACCTGTTCATTCTAGCGGGGGAAGACAGTTGCCATATGTGTACCTTCAATCACCCCAATAATATTGGGTATATGTCCCATTGCATAGAATCCTGCCTTCACAGTGTCCAAATCTTTCTCCTGGGGGAAAGCTATGTAGCTGCACCTGTGTTTCACCAAGGCAGACCATACCCTTGACAGCACGATTGAGAACATTGACTGTGACATTCCTGCTGCCAAGTCCACTGTCACTTGGAATGAACCAGTTGCCAGGAAATGGTGCACTGATAGAACCTGCACAAGAGGGGGGATCCCAGTAGGATGACAGAAAGCTGATATCTGGTCAGGCTTAAATTGGGCACACAGCTCTGTGATTGTGGCCCTGTCCAGTCTATAGGTGAGCATTATGTGCCTCTCCTCCAGTATAGCCAAGTCCACAAGGGGTCTGGTCACAGGGGTTTGTCTCCTCCTCCTATTCATCTGCAGTGATAGGTATCTAAGGGACACAAGAGTGAGTAGGCTGTCACAATTTGAACAATGGAACCACCACATCAGTGTACATAGAGCATTAATGTGATGGGCCAGTTGGAATGGAAATGTATTTACAATTTTCAGCATTGACGCAGTTATGGAAGATCTGAATTTAGTCCACTACCATGAAATGGCAACCGCCTGTCCTGTATCTAGGGAAAGATGGAAGTGAGGTAACTCCTTCGACGTTGGGTGTCATGGCGGAATGTGTTCTTGCACTGCTGTGCAATTCCTCATTGGCTAAAATGGGGCTCTATGGAGTACAGTGGCCAATGGGGATCAGCGGCGGCGGTGACTGTGTACGCCGCCACGGACATGACCGCCATTTTCTATCTCAATCCTCACTTGATTCCTGACTTTCCACAGGACAACACCTACACTGCGTGTGCTGCTGTGACTTGTGTCTGGAACCTACCATGGCCTGTGTGACTGGGGAAAGGGCCCCTGCCTTCACTTCGATGGAGCTGAAGCGCTTGATGGATGGGATCCTGCCCCAGTATGGACAGCTGTATGGGGCTCCAGACCAACAGGTGAGTACACCTTGGGCACGATGCATGTGGGAAGGGTGCATGGAGATGTGTGTGCAGGCATCATGCCATTTGTGGGGGGGGGGGTTTCTGGTGGTAGTGTACATGGTGTGCGCCGGGCAATGTGTGTGCCAATGGAGTTGGAAACGGCATTTGTGGGCCATATGTGTGACCGGCTGGATTGTATGTGTAATGCTGTCCTCCTGTCTATATTACCTCTGCAGGTCAGCGCCCATCAAAAGAAGGGATTGTGGTGTGCCATCGCCAAGGACATGTGGATCCTGGGGGTCTACAGCAGGCAGAGCACCCACTGCAGGAAACAGTGGGAGGACCTGAGACGCTGAGCACGGAAGACTGCGGAGGCCCAGCTGGGGATGGCCTCTCAATGAGGAAGGGGTGCCCGTTGGAACCTGACCCCCCTGATGACCTGCATACTAGCGGTGGCATACCCAGATCTGGATTGGCGCTTGAGGGCATCACAGCAGCCTGAAGAGGGTGAGTACAGTGGCCATTACTACAATAATTGGTAGGTGGCATGGGTTCCAGGTGGTGGGTGTGAGTTAGCCGGTGCCCCTTAACGCCAGAACAAACATTGCAGCGTGATCCAGCTCAAGGGTAATGGGTGTATGGCAAGTGCAGGGAACCTAGCTTGTTTGCATTCCATGTCAGTAAGGGCTTTGTGAGTTCCAGGAGTGGTGCAGTTGGCGGTGTTTGGCCCTCATCTTGCTGTGGCATATAGCCAATTCAATGCCATTGCAATGCACAGTGCTTAACTCTGATCCCTGTGTGTGGCGGTGCTGTGTATGCCAACTGTGGAGTTGGTGCTGTAATTGACTCAGTGCTCCCTTCCTCTCTCTCTCCCCTTTCTCCTTCTGTCATCCTGTTCATGTGTGCATTAGCATCATCTGGAGGAGGAGGAGGGGCACTGGCAACAGAGGGAGCTGCATCCCACAGGACCCAGGAGGCAGAATCCACTGACGCTAAGGGAACCAGTGGGATGGAGGGCAAAGGGAGCACTTCGGCAGAGACGGGAGGTGACAACAGAGACTCTGATTCCTCCTCTGATAGAAGCTCCCTGGTGGTGGTGGACACCTCTGTGGCCACCCTGTTGCAGGCACAGCCACCACCCCCGTACCAGCACTGCCCTTCCAGCAGCCCCTCAGTGAGCTTCCTGTGCCAGCTCACCCAGAAGGGTGGGCATCTCCTTCGCCCCAGACACCTCAGGCCCTGCACCAGTGAGCCCTGCTGCCCTGAATGAATAGGCTATTGACCTCCTGAGATCCATCTCTGTAGGGCAGTCAACCATTATGAAAGCCATCCAGGGGCTGCTATCCCAGATGCAGCAATGCAATGCATTCCTGGAGGGCATCCACAGTGGAATTGGGGGCCCAACAGAGATTGATTTAGAGTCTGGCCTCCTCTCTGATGGCAGCCTTTGCCCCTGTTCCTACTGTCCCCCCTCCAACTACCACTTCCCAGTTCCAGTCTCCTGAACCTCAACCCATCCCATGCACACATAAAGACGAGCATGTACACAAGACATCACACAAGAGTGGCAGAGTCAAACACAGGCACCACATTTCAGTCCACAAGCACTCACAGAAACAACAGACAGTTGCACACACATCCACATCCACTGCCTCCAATGTCTCCCCCTCCCCCTCCTCCCCCACAGTCACGTCCACTCTCACACCTGCATGCACTGCTTCAACAGCCACCACCAACATCAACACACCAAGCAGCACACACACCTACTAGCAGACATTTCCTCAACATCCATCCACGCGTCCCCTGTGTCCTCTCCCACCCTGTCTGTCTCCCTCCTCCTAAAGGCACTCAGACACCCAACAGCCATCCACCTCACATCAGCACACTGCCCATGCACCTGCAGCCAAGTCCAGCAGACGTACTCCTCCAACAACCACTCCCTCAACATCCAATCCCATCCATCCTCCCTCATCCCGCCGCACCGTCTCGAAGAAGCTTTTCCTTGCCCATCTTGCCCTCTTTCCTCCTCCCCTCCATTGTGTCCATAAGAGCAGGGTCCCCACGACCCAGTACCTTAGCCAAACATTCTACGGGAACAGTGGAGGCACCTCCTAGTTGTGGAGGCAAGACAATGAAGGATCCCACTCCACCAGCCAGGAAAGGGAAGGATCCCACTCCACCAGCCAGGTAAGTGAAATATCCCACTCCACCAGCCAGGTAAGTGAAATATCCCACTCCACCAGCCAGGTAAGTGAAATATCCCACTCCACCAGCCAGGAAAGGGAAGGATCCCACTCCACCAGCCAGGAAAGGGAAGGATCCCACTCAACGACCAATGACAGCAGCAGTTCCCGCTCAAACACCAATGACAGAAGAGGTTCCCACTCAACCACCAATGACAGAAGAGATTCCCACTCAACCACCAGTGACAGTAATGGTTCCCACTCAACCACCAATGAAAGGCAAGAAGCCCTCACCTCCAGCAGAGGCTGCCCAGGAGACACTTTGCCCAGCAGAGAAAATGCAGCCCTCACCTCCAGCAGAGGCTGCCCAGGAGACACCTCCCCCAGCAGAGACAATGCAGCCCTCACCTCAAGCAGAGGCTGCTCAGGAGACACCTCCCCCAGCAGAGACACAGCAGCCCTCACCTCCAGCAGAGGGCATGTAGGCCACCCTCTAGGGACTGCTGTACTAGGAGCCCCCTCTAGAAGCAGGGGGCAAGTTCCCCATCTCAGAGACTCTGACCTTGCACTCCCCAGTAAAGAGAAATGGCAATGTAGCCCCCTCCAGAACCAGTGGGCAAGTTCCCCACCGCAGTGACTGTGACCTTTCACTCCCCAGCAAAGAGAAATGGGCATGGAGCCCCCTCCAGAACCAGTGGACAAGTTCCCCAACTCATAGACTGTGACCTTGCACTCCCCAGCATTAGGAAATGGGCAAGCTCCCGACTTCAGCTAAGGTGCCCTTCTACCCTCCTTCCCCCTGAGGTGCCTGTCCACTTCTGAGATGTTCCCCCTACACAGTTTTGTGCGGAGTTAGTCAGGATCACGTTGGGGCTTGGAGTGTGCCATGTGGCCATGTGGGCCTCATGTACTTTGGACTGGGCATTGGCCCTTTCTGGACAATTGTTCATTTATCTTTGTTCTAAAATTGGTTCAAATGGTGGCTGTTGCCATGCCATTACAATCTCAGTACTGCCGACCTGTAGTCCTTGTATTATTATGCCGTGTGTCCTGTGCCATTGGTTTACGTCTACAGCTGGTTGTATATATGGTGTGTGTGTGTGCCTGGTATGTGTTGTGCTTGTGTGTGTCACTCTCCTTTTCCTCCCTCCCTCCCGTGTGTGCTAGGCGCTGTACTTTCTGTTGTTGTCTTTGTCGGCCTTGGTGTCCCAGGTGGAGCATGGCCTAGAAGAGCATCGGGAAAACTAGAAGTTCCGGTTCCATGGCACTTTGATCTTCTCTGTGTCTCTGTTGGTGAGTCTTTGGTCTTCTGTGCAGTGTTTCCGTCAGGCTTTTGATGGCATTGGTACCGCCCCAGAAATCATGGTGGTTTGCTGTGTCATGATATGGTGGGCAGTACATAGTCTTACGCCTGGCTGTTGATGGCTACCGCCTTGGTGCGTGGTGTTTACGCCCTGGCGGTTGGTGTGGTACATTGGCAGTCTATGGGAGTTCTCACTGCCATGGCCTTAATTTGGCGGTAATTACCACCAGCCTGTTGCCTGTGTTACCGCCACTTTAATGGTCACCGCCAATGTCATAATGACCACCTGAGTGTCCACCCTAGAAGTCCTGGACTACAAACCATATATTCAGCCTCAGGTTACAGACCCTGGGAAGGCAGATGTATGAGTGGAAGGAGGGTGTCTGCAATCTGAGGTTGTAGATCCTACTCTGAAAAACCTAAGCAGGCAAAGGGACCTCAGAAGCAAGTGGGTGGCTCCAAGCCAGTCCAAAGGCTAGAAGTGAGGACTACTGAAGACACCAGATTGGAGCATTCACTTGTCAGATGGCAAGTAGCCTGGTCTCTGATACTGACAGTTGTCAATTATATCAGTTGCTTGCTTGCCTTTTGGGCAGAGCTGGTCCTAACCTAAGGCCTAGGAGATAGCCTTGTTGGCCACCATTCTACTATACATCTGTTAAACTGCCTCTGTGGGTAGGGTTAACTCTATCTCAAGTGCAGATGCAGATGTGAAGACCTCCCTATAGACCAGGTTTTTTATTTATTTTTGCAATCTTTTATAGAGAAAACTCTACCCAAAGGTATTTGAGTGCTGTACATGAGCACCAGTTACAGTACACAAGCATAGGAGCCATGGGGAGATTAAGGGGGTGATTCTAACATTGGCGGGCGGCGGAGGCCGCCCGCCAATGTTCCCCCTCCAAAATACCGCTCCGCGGTCAAAAGACCGCTGAGGGTATTTTGGGATTTGCCCTGGGCTGGCGGGCGGCCGCCAAAAGGCCGCCCGCCAGCCCAGGGCAAATCGACCTTCCCACGAGGACGCCGGCTCCGAATGGAGCCGGCGTAGTGGGAAGGTGCGACGGGTGCAGTTGCACCCGTCGCGTATTTCAGTGTCTGCTTTGCAGACACTGAAATACTTTGCGGGCCCTCTTACGGGGGCCCCTGCAGTGCCCATGCCATGGGCATGGGCACTGCAGGGGCCCCCAGGGGCCCCGCGACACCCCCTACCGCCATCCTGTTCCTGGCGGGCGAACCGCCAGGAACAGGATGGCGGTAGGGGGTGTCAGAATCCCCAAGGCGGCGCAGCATGCTGCGCCGCCTTGGAGGATTCTGACGGGCAGCGGAAAACCGGCGGGAGACCGCCGGTTTTCCTGCACTGACCGCGGCCAAAGCGCCGCGGTCAGAATGCCCTGCGGGGCACCGCCGGCCTGTCGGCGGTGCTCCCGCCGACCCTGGCCCCGGCGGTCTAAGACCGCCGGGGTCAGAATCACCCCCTAAGTGATTTGCCTAGAATCCCAGGATATTGAGCCAATGGTGCGACTCAAACATGGTTCCTCATCTCCAAAGTTGGCAGCTCTGGCCATTACGCCACATCCAGGGTCTGGTCAACCGCGAACAGTGATTACAGATCAACACTTTACATTTTCTTACCACTTATTTTCTAAAATCTTTAAAAATTCAAATCTTTGGTTCCATTTATTGGATAGTTGTCACTTTGGTTTCAATGTATTAATTAAAATGTTCTCTATTTTTCTACATTGATTGTTACATTTTGATTGTGTTGTGTTTTGACTATTTAACTGTTTTGTTACTGGAAACCGCTTTACACATTTTTCCAAGATAAGCCTGTCTGCCCTGTACTACAGCTACAAGAGGGCTGAGCTTAAGTTCAAATTATTGAAAGTATGCTCTACCCTGAAAAGTTTGTGGTGTTATTCCTTGTGATGGACTCACATTCACTCTAATTACTAACCCACTTTCTTACAAGTACTATCTCTACCATTGCAGCTCTTCAAAATTACATCATCTAGCCTTGTCCCACTGAAGGCTTTCACCTTTCAAAAACCTTTTCTAACAAAAAAACCAACAATCATATTTTATCTCCCACTGTTAATCGTGGGTCAGCAATAAAAGGTGCCTATTTCATTATGTCAATGTACATCACACCCCTTAAAATACCAATAGTGTTTTGACTTACCATTGCATCTGAAGTACTGTGTTTTTAGAATGCCTCCTGATGCTCTGGTCTGATATTCGTTATTTTGTATCCTTTTACTCATTAAAGTCCTCTCCTTTTACATAACCATAAACAAGATTTAAATTGTTAAGGAGCAGCTTTATGAAAAGTGGTGCTGCACCTAGTGCGCCAGTTAGCACCCCCTAAAAGCCACCACGTGTGCACCATATTTAATATAAGGCGCACCTTGGCGGTGGTTAGGGAACTAGCGTCCTAATTTTTTATGCTAATCCTGCAAAGCACCCGAGGTCCATTAACCCCTTGGGTGCCAAGTACATAACGGTTACGTCCTCAGCTGCACCGCTTGGGTGCCGAGGACGTAACCGTTACGTCCTGGACTCGGGCCATGGGGGGGGGGGATCGCAAGTGCTCTCCCGTGAGCCTCTCACTCCCCTCCTCTGGGCAGGGATGGAAGGGGAATCGCTTCTTCTTCCACGCTGACCCCCGTAACGTCTGATGACGTCAGCGCGTGATGACCTCATCAGAGGTAGTCTCCATTGCGCTGGAAGCTTGGCTTCCAGGAGCTCCGAGGAGAAACTGATTTGTTTCTCCTTGGTACGGGGGCAGGGGAGGTCAGGGAGGCATGAAATGGAAAGGAATATCTTTTCCTTTCCTTTTCTTTTCATGACTCTCTTAGCATTCCTGCAGCATGATCGCATAGCAATCGTGCTGCAGGAATGTCACTAGACACCAGGGATTAGAGCTAACATTTAGTAAACACATGAGGGGAGTGGCCCCTTGGGCAAGGGCCACTCCCCAAGGGGGTAAATTTGTTTTAGGCCATTTCAGCCCCCCTAGGGGGCAGATCGGCCTATTTTTATTAGGTCAATCTGCCCCTAAATCGGGCAAAAACCAGTTAGGCACCATGGATTGGTGCATGTGTGTTTTGTTTGGGGGGCAGCCCCTTGGGCAAGGGTCGCTCCCCAATGGGGCACATTACTGTTGGCCATTTCTGCCCCCTTTGGGGGCAGATCAGCCTATTTTTGTAAGGCCCATCTGCCCCCAAGGTAGGCGGAAAGCCCACTAGACACCAGGGAAGATTTAAAACAAAAAAATAGGGTGGAGGTGTGGCCATATCAAAATATGTAAATGGGGAAAATTTGTTCTGCCCACTGATGGGCTGATGGGGCAATTACCCCTGATCCACTCTCCCGGTGGGGGGGGCAGAAAGCCTACTAGATACCAGGGAATTAAACAAAAAAATAAACAATAGTGGGGTGGTGGCTACCAACCAGTATGGGCATTGTTATGCCCCCACCCCAACTGAAAGGGGTAACCGTCTTTCAGCTCTTCCCCCACCGCACACTAAAAGATCTTATCCCAATGGCAAGCAAAAGGACATTTAATTATTTTGAGTTTTGGTTTTACATTTGGGCCATGAGAGCTTGACTAAAAATCATCCCACCATGAATGGTGAGTGCTGCACTTTGGGACACTGCCATCTATAAAAATCTACGAGACCTAGACACATCTGAAAACTAAACATCTGGGTGAGTCCAGGGTGCTGTGCTTCACATGCACTCGGCACCATTTTCTTACCCACAATGCCCTGCAAACCTCCAACTTTGCTTGAAATCACACATTTCTCCCACATTTCTGTGATGGAACCTTTCAGAATCTGCAGGAATCCACAAAATGCTTACCACCCAGCATTGTCGCATGTATTCTGATAAAAATTCTGCCTCACTTATCAGCTGAATTATTTTTTTTCAAACTGCCCTTTTCGTCTGGCAGTTACAGTTACAGTTACACTCATACTACTTGGATTGTACCCTCCTTGCCAAACGCAAGCATGCCTGGTCTGTAATTAATTCATTTAAGGCAGGTACTCCAGCTGGCTATCTTTCTTGCTCATACAGGTTTGATCTGAAAGAGGCATTTATGGCCTTAAGGACGGGCGATTTGGGTTTTCTGAAACATCTACTCACATGGCGGTTAAATCCAGAGGAGGGGCTGATGTGCAGGGGTTGTGGCTGTTGGGAAGAAACAATTGAACATGTGGTTTGTTTGTGTCCAGCCCTGCTCAAAGAGCATAAATCTCTGCTTCGGAGTAAGTAGAATTAATTGGGCATTTTTATGTCCTTGCATCCTGCGAACTCAATGTTGAATGTTTTACTGACCAAATGTATTAAATTTGCTCAGACCAACCCCTGGTTATTATGTACCACATGGGGTTCTGGTTTGTGGAGGTCTGATTCCTTTTTTAATTGTGGGTTTTACAATACCACTGTGGGAATGCTTTTACAGAGGTTAATATCTGAATCATTGGCTCGTATGTGCAGTTGGGGCTCTTTTTATTTTTTTGTATTATCAAATGTATTATTGATTGTTTCTTTTTTGTTTTAATTGTATGGGATTTTATTATCTGTACAATAAATGTTCCCCCTCAATTTCAACATGTTTTTGGCTCTTCCCTGTCACAGGCACTTGGCCCACCTCAACAAGTGAGGTATCATTTTTACCTGGTGACTGAGGGGAATGTTTGGTGGTGGGAAATTTGTCCCGGTGCAGTGATTGCACACAGAAACATGGGAAAATGTGATTTTTGTAGCTAAATTCTTGATTTGCTGAGGATTCTGGGTAAGAAAACATTGGGGGATCCACGTAAGTCACACCCCCCTGGACTCCCTCTGGTGTCCAGTTTTCAGAAATGTCTGGGTTTGGTAGGTTTCCCTAGATTGCTGCTGAGCCTAGGACCAAAAATGCAGGTGCCCTCCCACCGCAAAAACAGGTAGCTCCTCTCCGATTCCAGAGCTTTCTGTCACCAAAACATGAAGAAAAAGTGTTTTTTTGGCCAAATTTTTAGATTTGCAAAGGATTCTGGGTAACAGAACTTGGTGAGAGCCCCACAAGTCACCTCAAGTTGGATTCCCCTAGGTGTCTAGTTTTCAAAAATGTGCAGGTTTGCTAGGTTTCCCTCGGTGCTGGCTGAGCTAGAGACCAAAATCCTCAGCTAGGCACTTTGCAAAAAACAGGTCTGTTTTCTTTTGGAAAATGTGATGCATCCACATTCTGTTTGGGGCATTTTCTGTTGCGGGCGCTAGGCCTACCCACAAAAATTAGGTACCATTTTTATCGGGAGACTTGGGGGAACGCTGGGTGGAAGGAAAGTTGTGGCTTCTCTCAGATTCCAGAACTGTCTGTCACCGAAATGAGAGGAAAAAGTGTTTTTTTTTTTCCCAAGTTTTGAGGTTTGCAAAGGATTCTGGGTAACAGAACCGGGTGAGAGCCTCACAAGTCACCCCTTCTTGGATTCCCCTAGGTGTCTAGTTTTCAAAAATACGCAGGATTGCAAGGTTTCCTAGGTGTTGGCTGAGCAAGAGGCAGAAATCCACAGCTATGCACTTTGCAAACAACAGGTCTGTTTTCTATGGGAAAATGTGATGTGTCCACTTTGTGTTTTGGGGCATTTCCTGTCGTGGTCGCTAGGCCTACCCACACAAGTGAGGTACCATTTTTATCGGGAGACTTGGGGGAATGCTAAGTGAAAGGAGATTTGTGGCTCCTCTCAGATTCCAGAACTTTCTGTCACCGAAATGTGAGGAAAAGGTGTTTTTTTGGCCAAATTTTGAGGTTTGTAAAGAATTCTGGGTAACAGAATCTGGTGAGAGTACCACAAGTCACTCCATCTTAGATTCCTCTAGGTGTCGAGTTTTCAGAAATGCATAGGTTTGCTAGGTTTCCCCAGGTGCCAGCTGAGCTAGAGGCCAAAATCCACAGCTAGGCACTTTGCAAAAAACAGGTCTGTTTTCTTTGGGAATATGTGATGTGTCCACGTTGTGTTTTGGGGCATTTCCTGCCGCAGGCGCTAGGCCTACCCACACAAGTGAGGTATCATTTTTATTGGGAGACTTGGGGGAACCCTGGGTGGAAGGAAATTTTTGTCTCCTCTTAGATTCCAAAGCTTTCTGTCACCGAAATGTGAGGAAAAAGTGTTTTTCTGGCCACATTTTGAGGTTTGCAAAGGATTCTGGGTAACAGAACCTGGTGAGAGTCCCACATGTCACCCCATCTTGGATTCCCCTAGGTGTCTAGTTTTCAAAAATGCGCAGATCTGCTATGTTTCCCTAGGTGCCAGCTGAGCTAGAGGCCAAAATCCTTAGCTGGGCACTTTGCAAAAAACAGCTCTGTTTTCTTTGGGAAAATGTGGTGCGTCCAAGTTGTGTTTTGGGGCATTTCCTGTTGCGGACACTAGGCCTACCCACACAAGTGAGGTACCATTTGTATCTGGAGACTTGGGAGAACGTTGGGTGGATGGAAATTTGTTGCTTCTCTCAGATTCCAGAACTTTCTGTCACTAAAATGAGAGGAAAAATTGTTTTTTTGGGCCAAGTTTTAAGGTTTGCAAGGACTCTGGGTAACAGAACCTGGTGAGAGCCCCACAAGTCACCCATCTTAGATTCCCCTAGGTGTCTAGTTTTCAAAAATATGCAGGTTTGGTAGGTTTCCCTAGGTGCCGGCTGAGCTAGAGGCCAAAATCTACAGCTAGGCACTTTGTAAAAAACACGTCAGATTTCAATGTAAAAATGTGATGTGTCCATGTTGCGTTTCCTGTTGCGAGCATTAGGCCTACCCACGCAAGTGAGGTACCATCTTTACCGGGAAACTTGGGGGAACAGAGAATAGCAAAACAAGCATTATTGCCCCATGTCTTTCTCTACATTTTTTCCTTCCAAATGTAAGACAGCGTGTAAAAAAGAGGTCTATTTGAGAAATTCCCTGTAATTCACATGCTAGTATGGGCACCCCAGAATTCAGAGATGTGCAAATAACCACTGCTTCTCAACACCTTATCTTGTGCCGTGTTTGGAAATACAAAGGTATCTTGCTACCTTCTTTTCACTCTTTATATTTCAGCAAATGAATTGCTATATACCCGGTATAGAATGAAAACCCATTGCAAGGTGCAGGTCATTTATTGGCTCTGGGTACCTAGGGTTCTTGATGAACCTACAATCCCTATATATCCCCCCACCATAAAAGTACAGCAGATGTAACTGTATATAGCTTTAAAAAATCTGACATCCCAGGAAAAAGTTACAGAGTAAAACATGGAGAAAAATTGCAGTTTTTTTCACCTCAATTTCAATATTTATTTTTATTTCAGCTGTTATTTTCTGTAGGAAACCCTTGAAGGATCTCCACAAATTAATACTTGTTGAATTCAGAATTTTGTCTACTTTTCAGAAATGTTTAGCATTGGTTTCACACCCATTTCTGTCACTAACTGGAAGGAGGCTGAAAGCACAACAAATAGTAAAAATGGGTTATGACCCAGTAAAATGCCAAAATTGTGTTGAAAAATTGGGTTTTCTGGTTCAAGTCTGCCTGTTCCTGAAAGCTGGGAAGATGGTGATTTTAGCACCATAAACCCTTTGTTGATGCCATTTTCAGGGAAAAACCACAAGCCTTCTTCTGCAGCCCTTTTGCAATTATCCATGTAACAGGGTCGATGTCATGCAAAGCGCTCGACTACTGCCCAGCGAGATTGCATTGTGTAGGAAATAAAAAGAAAAAGTAGTCCAGAAGCCATGCAGAAAACATGGAGCCTCGTATATTTTCAGTAGTTTACCGGTGCTCTCGAGGAGGGCTAAACACCGGAAAAGGCATGACGTATGCATGCCTTTCACAAATGAAATCAATCGAATTTTAAAAGGAAAACCCATAAACCAAACAAACTGATGTGCGTGACATGGTTAAAAGCCCACAGAGAGATTGCAACATGGGCCAGATCACTTACATGCTCGACCCTAAAAACAATGAATGAAGATGTCTGAGTGAAAGCCCCTATAAGTAAGTATACCAAATATTTAATTTTTTGGAAATAAAAAAGTCTTGGTTAACCTCAAACCTAAAAAATTTAACAAACTGGTCTTTATCTACCCTGCACACAAAAACACATTGGGCCTGATTCTAACTTTGGAGGACGGTGTTAAACCGTCCCAAAAGTGGCGGATATACCACCTACCGTATTACGAGTCCATTATATCCTATGGAACTCGTAATACGGTAGGTGGTATATCTGCCACTTTTGGGACGGTTTAACACCGTCCTCCAAAGTTAGAATCAGGCCCATTGTTTCCACTTCACAGGGCCATGCTTCAACATACATTTCTAATCTTACCGCCCCTGCTTTGCCTCCTTTGCAAATGCCTCTGCCGTATAATGGCCAGCACCACTAACCTGGGGTCATGTAATTATTTCAGAACTGGTGTTCTGCCACCTCCAGTGGGTTGAAAAGCTATCAATCTTGTGACAAACTCATCTGACATTAGGGAGAAAGCTCATTGTTTACTTTAAGTACATTTCTGTGGGCATTGCTCTCCATGGATTTTGAAGTCATTAGTTGACTGATAATAGATGTAATCGGAGGCCTCAGGCAGGAAAATACTTGTGAGACACTAAATGGTAAAATGTTGACAATTCTTTCTTGTGAAAGGGCTCCATCGGCATCTTTAGTGTGTTACAATTTCAATAATGAATTCCTCTTGATTGAAGAACTCCGAACTTGCAATTTAATGTGACTATGATGAGGGGCTTCATATACCATTCGCTAATGTGGCAAGTGCCCCCCAAGAATCACTTGCCCTAAAGGTAAGCTTATTAAACTTACACAAACAATAGACTGAGTAAGAATCAGCCTGGCAGGTTCAGTACCTCAACCCGACCTTTTACTTTATATTGATCTTCTATTTGTGTCTAACACCATGAAGTATGCAAAAACATATTAATTACAAACAGCAGCAGAGTAAAGTCCATTTCGGGAGTAGTTCTCCACATGGACTCTGAGGCTCCGCCCCATGTATTGTTGCCCATAGATTAAAACAATTTTTAAAGGAAGACAACACGCTGAGGGCAGCACTTATAAGCACTCACCCTTAGTCACACTCACTTCCTTCCTGGACCTCCTTTGATGCTGCACATGGGCAGCTCTCAGGAAACAGGTGTCATTAATCACCATTTGCTGAGCTGATAAACTCACAGCCATGTGGCCTATGAGGTCATCAGTTCAGCAAAGTTATTACCTGGTATGCTAAACTCCACCCTGATGACTGTTAGAATGGGGGCCCTTCAGGCTTAAGCTCTGTAGAGGCAGGGCCTTCAAGTCAAGTCAGAAACTTGCGCCAAGCCAACCCACACTTTAACACGTCTCACAGGATGGGTGTGGGCCAGCAAACCTTACAGACCCCACCTCACACTGTGAGGAGTTGTGAAAGGGTGGGATTAGAGGATGCAGACAGCAAGATGGTCATTGAGTCTGTGCGGTTTATCGCTCTTAGTTTTGATGAGTTGTGCAGGCTTCATCAATTGATTCCTGTGCTGCACTTAGTGCCCCGCTGTGCAATAGTAGAGGCACCTAAGATTTCCCACCCTGTTTCCGTGTATCGAAAACCGAGGGAGCCCAGAGCGGAAAAAATATAAAGGAAATATAAAGGTGCTCTCCAGATATTTATTTTACCAAAGAATCTTTTCATTCATTCATTTAACTTTATTTCGGTAAGTAAAAAAACATACCATAAAAGTACAGTGCAGACAATAACAGTTGAATAGTAAAAGACACTAAAGTACATGCACAGTAAAGAATTAAAAAATACAAAAGGGTTAAAATCCAACCAAAGTATCAAAAATGAGTCTCTTAACAATAAGGGGGTCCCCTCAACAAGGGGCCACTTCCCAGGATCCATAAATACTCAATAATATAGTAAAAAAATAACTTTGTTCTAAAAGGGGAAATGTAAAATCGGTCATCACAAGTGAATAAATATGCATAAATAAGTATAAAAATTAACTACCCTGTATTTTTCTTTAAAATAACTATTCTAAGGCGCCAGATTGCTTCGAGAAATTTTGCCACTGGAAAAACTACTTGGACGGATGGATCAGATTTTAGAATTCTCTCAGCATGAAGATGAGACCTGACACCAATAGATTTACAAAGCGGGATAATCCAAAGGGCTCTTTGTTTAAGGTATGCATGACAGAAAAAAAAAAAAACATGTGAAACAGACTCTTCACTTTTACAACCCATCAGGCAAAACTTGGATCTGTTAGTGGAACTAGGCCAATTGTGCGTCAAAGAACAGAAAGGGAGAGACCCTACTCTAAATCTAACAAAAAGAGCTAGTGCGAATGGAGATAGTGCAATATCCATGAAAGGCTCGAGTTCATAATGGCATTTAAATGATAAGAACCTGTCCGACATAGAGAGCGGGACAGTCTTAGCAAATTGCGTAGTCTGAACGTTGTGCCAAAAAGCATCCTTCAGTACCTGTGCAGCGTTTTTGGGAATGGAGGGTGGGTCCATCCAGTAGGACCCTAGACCTAGGAGAGTTAAAGACTGTTTGACATAAGCACACCATTTGATTTTGATGATGGTGTTATGACCCACCAAGGATAGAAGCCCGCAGCGAAATGGAGATAGGGCATCTGTTGACCAAAGCCAAATCCAAAATAGCAAGGGCCTTAAAGAAGCAATCTGCGAAATAGAAAAAAGGTTTAGATCCATTCTAATGGGCAGAGATGGAGTACTGGAGGGAACTTTAAGCAACATTTTCAAAAATTGTTTTTCTGCCCTTACAAACTTCACCAGACTACAGTGGCCCCAGAGTTCGGCACCATAAAGGGCCCCCCCCCTGGCTTGAGATTTGTATATTTCAAGGGCAGGAGACATTGCAAATTTGGGAGATCTAGAAGCAATTCTAACAATGCCACCCGCCCTTTGCTTCAAGCACAGTAAGGATTTCTGGCGCTGAGCATGCCAATGATGTGAGTCTTCCAATTTAATGCCCAGGTAATCGAAGGTGCCCACTCTTTCCAGGGGAACACCTTCTAAGTACACCGGCCTCTTCATTCTGCACCTATTGTCCCCAAACACCATATATTACCAAAGAATCTAGGCTGACAAATCAGACAGGCTGGGCAAGCTTTTTTTGTAGTTTAACGTTGCTGAAATGTTTCATAGCTATCTATATGTGTGTGTTAATGACATGATTTATGGGTCTTTCACTATATCTACTGGAAGAGCAAAGAGAAGAACTTGATAAAACATGTCACATGAAGTACACACCAAAGCGCCCTTTTTGTGTGATTTTAAAATGGGGATGCTTGTTATACATGGTTTTATCCTGCTTCTCTCCAAAGAGGGATATGCTAACAGACACATAGAAATATCATAAAATGCATATTTAGCACCAAGCGTCTTTGACTCCTTCTCTATTGCATAATAAAATTAATGATTTTAGTCTACACCATTTTTACCAATGGCCTGATAAGTCAAAAAACAGCATGTCTCTCTGCAAGGTCTCGCCTCTCTTTTCACATAGGCTGCACTGTGCCCATGCATATTAGACCTTCTCTGCCCATGTTCACCCAGGCCCCACCACTTTCAGACTTCACCAACTGCCATTGGTCCATTTCGGATAGCGTAAGCACCAACAATATGGAAATAACACTTTTGTCAGGTGCAGCAAATGACCATCAGCCACGCAGAAGAGTAACAACTCGGCCATTCTCTGGGTTTACCCCCTCCAAACCGTATCATGAAAAACAATCTGGACAACTGGGTTGTTCCCAAACTTACCTATTGGGCCATTAGCGAGCCCTGTAGATCTATGGCAAATGGACAGTGAGTTGCATCACTTGAGGCATCAGAACAAATCAGACACCCTCACCAAAATTCAAATAACAGATAGCAACAGGTGTTCTCCATGCAGTTGCTGTCAGTTGACACCTGGTGATTTGTGCATGGGTGTTTTTCTGTTGTCTTCAAGCTGATAGCTCTCTTGTCTCTCTTGTCTCTGCCTAAATGTTTTTTCCATCCTCCTCCGCGATGCGGATCATCTCTGTGGTCTCCTAAGTGACGTCTGAGGGCTTATTATTCAAAATCTCATTTGCGTTAGTGGACTACTTCACTGCTATTTTATAGGGATGAAGGAAATTCGGGTAATTTGTTTTTACGTTGGTCGGTTGTTTCACTGAATATTAGTGTTAAATGTCAAGTGCAGCCAAAGCAGGTGCCCCACCTTTAAAGGATTCTCTCTTGTCCAAGGAGAGGCGGAATTTTTTCAATCTGTGACATGCGTTGAAATAGGGATATTAAATCCCTTTTAAAGTCGATCATACCCCTTTGTCTCGCTGCCTGAAGGATGTCTTTGTTTTGGTTAAATAAATATACTCTTGTGAGCACTTTTGTGGATCTGGGGCTGTATTATAGAAAGTGCTCTGGGGAACAGTAGGTATGTGTGACCGCTTTTCTGTGCCTCCTCAGGCATTTTGGTATTACAGAAGGATTTACAGATGCTTGTGCTCCCCCCTCTGTAATACTGCAGATGCACATACTGTGCTTGTGCTATCCTAAAGGGGCATTCTCTCATTTGCATGGTGGGCATGGGCTCATGCAAATGAGGGAAACACTTTGCCTCTCTGACCATGCCATATTGGGTCTGCGTCCGTGCCATATTGGGAACTCCGGCACAAAGGCAAATATGTCATCTGGAGGCCTACTGATAGTAGTCCACAAAGAAGTGGTAAGCTGCCAATGCACCCCCAAGGGTATCCCTCTGGTGTGTGGAATGGGTTTTAATTGATGCCCAAGATGCCTCCCCGCAGGCAGGTGCAATCACTCATTCCACACACCTGCAGGAGTTATCTGCTCCCTCTTAAAATTGCATGTTAGGTGCCGCCTGCACTGAAAAAAAAGAGTGGCTGCTTTAAATATCTCATGTCTGCCCTGGAGGCAGTACATTGTAAGTATGAGATTGATTTGTTCCTGTTCATGCCTGACGTAGCCTTTTAAATGTGCACCATAGAGGAAGCAGGGACAGTGAATCTAATCTATAATACGGGCCCTAGAAGACACAGAAGACCCCATGCGTCCGTTGTAGTTCCAGTTCACTATCTTCTAGCATTTCTTGAAGAACTTGGAAAATAGAGCATGCACATGACTTTCAACATCAGCTTTGAATACATTGTTGCTTTTGCCCCAGATTTGTACATTATTACAACAAGAATGATTTTCACTGACCTCACGATTATCATATGATCCCAGCTCGTGGACCTCAATATTGTCCATTCTGTTTGTGAGCTCATCATGTACATGTTCAGCTAGATCGTTTTCGGTATTGTCTACTTGGGTTTAATCCTTTTCAAAGACAGTGGTCTAGATCAGAAAGGGCTTCTGCTAAGTCTTGCTATACTGAACACAGGCTTTTCTTAAATTCAAGGTGCAACAGTTGAATATCTACATTGGCAGAACAGGTTTAGAGGCCCCCAGTTGGAGTCACATCTTCGGTAGCTCCTGGCAGTGGTTGCAGAGTGTCTTGTGTCCCCAACCTATCCACTTTGTTCTCAGACAATATTTTTTTTTATGTAAGGGGTGTTTGGTGCCTTGCATGCTCCGGTGCCTTGATTATGCCCCCGAGATTAGGGAAGTGTGTGTTATTATCTGTTAGTAAGCAGGGGCTATACAAAGGGGTAAGCAATCATCTCAGTATTGAAGCTAGCCGCCCAAATTTGTAGCACTGGAACCTCTTGTTGCTGAAACCCTACTTTATTCAGCTTGGTAGCTTTCAATGCATCATTCCGCCTGTAAATCATAGTGTTGCTCAGTCGTTTTTTATTTTTGAATAGTGGGAAAAATCTTCCACCTCCAGGCCCATCTTAGGAATTGTCTCAGCTTTTAGCAGGTCACACCTGAGGGCTATGGCCTGCCCAGGGTATGACCCTGGCGGGTGTGTGTGGGGCTCCTCATTCTGAACTATATAATAGCACAGCTCTGCAGCTGTGCTCACAAATGCCATGGCAAAAAAAATCACCTGCATGGGGTCTCCGTATTCAAACCAAAGTCAGGGCTGTTCTGCAGTATAGCAACAATCTTGAACATTGGGTTTAACCCCAGTTTTTCTTTTCTGCTCTACCCTTCCCAGCTTCAGCTGAACTGAGACCTCCTTCAATTGCCATTTTAACCTGCTCCAGTAGGAAAGAGGAGCTTGTGCTCAATGGGGCTGTTCTCTGTGATGTAGCTACTTCCAATCGTGGCATTTGAATCTCCAAGGGCACAGTAGGTTCTGAAGATGGCAGCCAGTTTTTAGTTCTGGTAAAATGTACATTTTACAATGTTAAGGAGATCCCGAAGGCACCTACGGTCCATGCTGAAGCCTTTCCAGGCCACACACTCCACCCCTCCAAGCTTCTTCATGTGCTACGAGATGGAAAGCCATTGGGATTCTGCTCACTAGTAGTCTGGCTAGCCCTTATGCTTGGCCATCCATCCACAAGCCTCTCTTCAGTTACGTTTCATGCTTTGCATTGGTGCATTGGATTGACAAAGTCCCTCCCTCCAAACATGGTGTTCATTTTCTACCATCCATGCCGAGAAGAGGATCCATAAGGATGACTAGTGGGTAGCATCTGCCAGCTCTGCTCTTCTCTCTCCAGAGACCAGCTCTTGAATCAAACACTCTAATAACACTTGGTGAAGCATTTTAGGAATGCTCTAAATGAGGTTGACAAAGCTTGTCACCCTAGCTGGGGGTAAGAACGCTTACCATGACAATCAATCAACATTTGATTAACATTATGACCAATTTGGCCACTCAATCAAAACCCAAATCGGATATAAAGTTAGAGGGTTTTATTACAAACCTATGCTCAGGTTAATGAAAATAATTCTCAAATCCAGACTATAAAGATAAAATGTCATCATCTGGTGGCCAAGGCATTGAAAGAATCGAAGTCTGATTAGCATAAGATAACTAAAACCCTGATTAAAGCAACACAGATTAAAAAAAGCACAATCTGGTGCTCCAAAAATAAATGCTTACCAACTGTTCTAAACTTTTAAGCAATTTAGGAATCATTTAAGTTAGCTAGCTAAGCAAACGGGGAATCCTTCAGACAGCAAGTCATTGGTCTACATGTGCTGGGCTACCAAACATGGGGAAAACAAGTAAAAAGGAAATAAAGGACAAAAAGAAAATGGAAAAACAACATCTGGGGCAAAATTAAGCTAACCAAAGTTTGCTGTAGTAAGTAAAAAGGGAAGGGCCCAGCATCTATACAGCTCGGACAAGACTCTTCTCATGGGTCAAAGAAAAATCGAAGTTCTCTCAGCAACCAGTGGGAAGAGCTGGCAAGGGCAAAGAGGTCTGTACCTCTCAAAGTTCAAGGGATTTCTGCTAATCCAGCTAATTAGAAATGATAAATTAAAGTCCAAAGTGAAAGATGATTTGACCATTGGTAACACCATAAGGATCAAAATATTTCATACCCCAGTCATAGTACATCATACAACAGGCATCTGCAACATCCAGGCAAGTTCTCAGGACTGTCATTAGAAGGTACTATCTGTGATCTCCTGTACAACTTTGCAACAGTTATGAATTGGGTTAGTCTTCACCTTTTCTGTTTCTCCATCTACTATCTTCAAGGTTACTTTCTCAGGCTCTCTGTGAATAAGATAATAGCACATCTATTTCTAAGCTAATATTTTAAGGGATTGATGTCTCAAAAGAAATGGCACGTTAACAAGGAGAAAACAGCTTTCTCACATTCTGCGAAGTCTGAGGCCTAGCAAATCAATATGGCTAATCTAAAGAATAACTGAATTTAAATGGCACACTTTGTTCACAATAAGCAAAACACATATAAACATTTCGATAATAAAATCATCATTAATACATTTTATCTAATTCCATGTTACAATAAATTGCAAAGGTGAAATAACTTGTTGATGCATGTCAATAAATATGATGGTAACTACATTTTTCAACATTAGCCTACGACATTGAAATCACATCCATCGGGAAATGAATTATAGTTTCAATGATAATCATTCTATAACATCATAAGAAAACATATGAAATCAAACTAAATGATTATGCTTCAGTTAAAATGGCTATATCGCACACATTAAAATACTAATCTACAGTGAACCCATCTTAATATAGAACTCTGGTGTACTACTTTCGAATTAGTTTGTTATCAATCCACACAATTTAATGTCAGTATGGTCACAGTTTAGATCAACATGGTGGCATCAAAGGTAGCAGTAGCAGCCACAACTCAGCTGCATCAGTCACCCATCTGATTGCAAATCAAGCCATCGCAAATCAGATTGCAATCTCTCATATCAATGAAACAGATCAAAATGACTGAGGTTGAACCAGGAAAGATCTTCTGGACACCCCTAACTGCTTAATGTCTCTGTAATAGATGTTTTGTCTATTCTCAGGTTCAAATTCTTCTTTTCTTCTCCCCATCTCAGCTTTCTTCCTTTGAATGCTGTCATATAGCTTGAAAGAACCAATTACACTTAAAGCTCACAAGGCTATTATCGGCACAGGTCTCAAAATCCTACCAATAATTCTGATCCCTAGATTTCCAAACTACTTTCCAATGGCTGAAAAACCACTTTGTATTGCTTCCCAGGCATCTGTTTCTTCTGATTCCTTAAGGTCGGTCATATTCTTAATATGCTGTTTGAGCTCCTTACTGTTATCTAGAAATAAGTGCAGCATTGTTGAACTGTCAGTAGCTTGAACAACACTGCCATTTTTCTCAGGAAGGAAATCTAAAGGAAGATAATTTAAAAAACATTGATATTATGGCAACCGTTTCAGTGTTGACTAACAGGAAGGCACCTGCTCTATCTGTAGACAACATATCTATATTAGTTGACAACTTCCTTATCTTCAGATCATTCAGGATCACTCCTATAGATGGAATCATAGCACTAAATATATCTCCTTCAACTTCTGAAGCACTGGCCCTTCTCTTTATTCAGGCATTTGACTTCTCGTCCCACACAAGATCATCAAAATGTTCCACATGATAAATCTTTGGAAAAACTATTCTTAAGTAACGTACCATACCATCATTTTGGCAATCTAAAATAAGCATGTTTTCCACAAATGAAATAAACTCTAGAATTGCTGGATCTTGTCCATTCAACATAAATGTCCAAATACTCTGAAACTTAAATACATGTCTACACTCACTGGTCTCTACAAATTTCAAGTCAGTTTTCAACATGGGTCTATATAAACATAATTCCCCTACATAATTCCCCTACACGGCTGCTGAATCCGCTTCTTTCTCCTTTCCCCAACTATGTACAACCACTCCTCTTTCTGCTTTTGTTTTCATCTCTCTTTTTCTATCTTCAACCTGTCCTAAAATTTCCTTTTCTACTGGAGTAAGGTCAAAATAATTCTGTGGGCCCAAACTGTACCAAATGTCAAGGTAGTTTCAAAGAATTCTCCTAATGTCTCTATTCATTTTCCTTTGGAAACCTTATTTAGAAGTCTCATGATGGTAACAATACTGGAAGTGTTCTTTTTCATACAAAAGGATCATCAACAAACTACAAAAAATACCATAAGACTAGGGACGACTGTGATATGTAATTCCCTCACTAACTGATGCAGGCAATTGTATGCAGACACAGTTCTTCGCGTTCATTGTGTCAATCTCCTCATAAAGCAATTTACAATAAACATTTGAAGAAAGATCTCCTCTTTAAACATCTACGTGCAATTCCTTATCATCTAGTGTAGGAACTCTATTATCAGTAGACACTTTGAAACTCTGGCACTTGTGTATCTAGCTGGTTCTAGGAAGTGTAAGTAATCTCAATCCAACAAGCAATACAATCATCAGGACAACTGTCACAACTAACACTTCTACACAGATGTACCTACCTTCACTGCTCTTGTTTTTATTGGGCTCAAAAAGTTATCTAATTTTAGATGGGTAATCAATCAAAACTTCAAAGATGCAAAAAAATGCAAAAAGAGGCAGCAAAAACAGCAATGTCTCTTTCAATCTTTTTGTTGTGAGCAAAGCAATTAGCAATCAATTGTCTTTCAACAAAGTTCAAGTGTTAATCTGGAATAATCTTGGTTAGTCCTTATTAACCCTACTCCATGTTCTTCTAAGTGACAACCCTACGATGAATGATGCATATTCTGATCTGACCTAGGTAATCTTCTTTATTCCCTACAAAGTTCATCTACCGTTTCTACTAAGTGTCCAGGTGTCTCTAATAAATGTGCAGTTCAAAATCACTAACAATCACAACCAGGATATAATGTCCCAGTTTGTCAAGTGGCAATGTAATTTCAAAGTTCAGTTAGGCCACAAGAACAAATTCAAGAATGTTCAACTGGATACAAATTGTTAAAGTAAAAGTGTCAAAATTCCTTCTCTTGTTCATTTGCTGCAAAATATGTCCATTCAGATGCTGTGTACTTTTGATAAGGTACTCTCCTTTGCTTTGATCTTCGAGCTACTGGTCCATCAATATCACTGTCACTTTTCAATTTCCTCTGGAATAGTTTGTGGCACTTCTACTATAGGCACAGTCTGTTCACATGGTCACTGGACTCCAGGCTTAACATTTTTTGCTAGCGCACTAGGTCCTTTGTCAGCCTCTGAATTTTGCGGGGTAAACTGTTTTTGTCTCTACCCTTTTGTCTTGACCCTTCTGTACCAACTGCTGCTGTTGACTCACTCAGACCCCCCTCACTCAGACACCCTCATACTAAACCTGTGCTGTTTTAGTCACTTGCTCATCCCTAACAGCTTGACTAATCTGCTCCCTTCATCTCACTGTAAACAGCCCTTCAGGGACAGGTGTTGTTTCGTCAAGAGGACCTGGAACTTTGCAAGTATGTGCTGTGGACACCCAACTGGGGAGACCACCACACTTTACAGCTGTCATCATCACCAATATTATCTGGTAGTGCTCCTTTTACTGAGGTACCAAGCAGGGCAACATTCATCTTTACCATGGCCCAGTCACGTAGACACAGGTCATGGTACAGCTCCTTCACTGGCTGGACTGTAGATTCTCCAACCTGATAAGACACAAAACAAACCACATCAGCCAGTCCTTTGCAATAATCAAGTTCCATGTCATGTGTAATGTTCACAAGAGCAATTGGAGGCACAGCTAGTAATTTCATGGTACACCCTATGATTATTTCGTGAGTGTTTTCTGTTGAGTACTGCACAAACTCATCAACACAATAGGCAATGCACCATGCCATTTCAATGAGGTGGATGCACACACTTTGCCGGTCTGGATTTCAAAGTTCCATTTACTTGTTCCACCAATCTGGAAGCTTCCGGTCTGTAACTGCAATGACGTCTTTGCTCAACTTGTAATGCTGCACACAGTAATTTAAAGACCTTACTGTTGAGGTGAGTCCCTGGGTGTCACTCTAGAGAAGTTGGAAAGTAGAACCTAGGTATGAACTCTGTAAGCAACAGCTTTTCCACTGTGAGACTGTCATTCCTCCTGGTTGGGTGAGCCCCAACCCAACAAGAGAAACTGCATACAGTAACCAAGACGTATCTCAGTCCTTTGCATACAAGTAGCTCAATAAAATCAAGCTGCATTCTGTTGAAAGGTCCTTCTGATCTTCCTGTGTGACTCAGTGTAAATGCAGTACAATTGCCTACACTCATCTGCTGACAAGTGACACACCTGTGACAAAGAGCTTCTGCCATCAATCTGAATCTGGGGTTAAACCCTTTCTGCTGAAAAAACTCACCATGGCATCACGACCAACATGAGATGGACCATAGTAAAGCCTCGCCATGGGTGGTAATAAACTTTTAGGCACCACAATTCTTTAGTTGCTTGAAACCCAAACACCATCTGAATCTCTTTAGACACAACCTGCTCTAATCCAACTGCGTGGTTCTCCCTCTGACACTTCTTCCTGCAATCTTTGGTTTCCTCCTATGTATCTGTAGCAGTTAATGAGAGATTGTAATTCATCTCATCATCACCTTCATTTACATAATCCTCCTTACAGACAGTAAAATGTAAGGCACAGAATTATCCACTTCATCAACATAGTTACTGCCAACAGTGGCATAGTCAGTGGCTTTGCGGGCGCTGCACTCTTCACATACACAATTTGAGTGAGCAACTGTTATGCATTCAACAAATTGTAAACCTTTTTCACATTACGGGTGGGGGATCCAGAAGAGGTCACAACATCTCTCTGGGACCATATTTTTCCAACACCATGAAATAACATCAAAGTGATACTGACTAGCTGTGAAAATGGTCACCTTCAGATGTTCTGAAACACAGCAGGCCCTTGTAAGAGCAACTAATTCAAGTGCTTGGGAAGTAAAGACTCTTTGAAGCCAGGAAGCATTGACCATACCTGAGGCAGTACAGACTGCATACGTAGCTCAGGGTTCCATCATAGTCTCTCAAACAGGAGCCAGCAACACACATCACATAATAAGATTCAGGAAGTGGAATATCTTGAATATCAGGTCTTGGCTTGGTGCATAGTTCAGTGACATCTAGACAGCCATGCTCAATTTCATCAATACCCTCAACATTGTTATCATCAACAGGTAAAGGCAAAAGTGTGGCTGGATTTAAAGTAAGACATGTCTTCAACGTAATATAGAGAGCAGCCAAAACAGTATGCTCATAACAGGTCGTTCTGTCACTTGACAAGTGCTGTCTTTAACTGAAAGGGGCACAAAAACATTCAAAGGATGACCCATGACGATGCTTTCGCACTGCATGTGTCCACTTCAAGACAGTCAGGTAACGCAGAAGCCACAGGATCAGGAGTGGGAGAACTGTAAGCAACTAGTTTGTGTGCTTTTCCATGTAATTGAGTAAAAACTGAGAGCGCGCATCCCTCCATCTCACAGCAGTACAACGTAAAAGATTTGTTATCTCTCAGCCCTGCAAAGGCCTATATGTAGTTGTGATCCAATGGTACCGGATTTGACACATCCTTGTGTGTTGGGGCTTGGACAAAAGGGAAAAGTTTGGAATTCACTGGCAACAGTAGAACCTCCTGACTTCTTTCTGAGTTGTTTAGGGATTCATTTTCAAAACTGCTGAGATTTTTCTTGTGACACCTTCCTCGTACCATTCTCAGTGTGGTGTCCTAGATATAAAACTTCTTTCTTATTCTACTGCAATTTATTTGGGGAAACTTCATTCATTCATTCTCAGCTAAATGGTTGAACAGAGCAATTGTGTCTCTTGCAAGTGTCTTGAGTATTTTACGCCACTAACAGGTCATCCATGTATTGTGTCTGGATTGAGTGGTAGGGCATTTTAAGGGACTCCAAATTATTTTTCAAGATCTGGCTGTAGATTGAGGGCCCCCCTTGTGGGATTTGGCACCATGCCAAGACATGATTGCCAAACTGAGACGCAAAAAGAAATTGACTTTCCTTGTGCAACAGTATGGAGAAGAATGCTTGTCACAGGTCAATCAGAGTGAACCACACAGCTTCACATGGAATTTGAAACAAAATCACTGCTGAATTTGGTATCACATGACAACAAGGAACAACTATTCCATTTACCTTCCGTAAATCCTGGAAAATGCTATATTTTTCTTTTGGCTTCCACAATCCTATAATGGGAGAATTACATGAACTTCCCATTATCTCTGTTCTATTTTGGACTCGATCGCTGAGGTAATTCCTGCAGTTGTTTTGGGAGTTGTGTCGTTCTTGGGTACACCGCATTCAGTGTCACAGTTACCTTGACTGACTCAACACCTTTGATGAGTCCTATCTCATTTCCTGAAAATTCCCAGATATCAGGGGACACAGTGTCTCTCAATTCTGAGGGTAAATCATTACAGATCAACCTAGGGAACAGTGTGATCCTTGGGATTTGATTTACAATTTTGAATGCCACATCTTCATCATTTGTATGGTTCTCTATGCCTCTCGGAGTAGATGAGATAGAACAATTCAACCTGCATAGCAAGTTACATTCAAGCAAACTCACAGTTGGTGGTCATCTTAAAAGGGCCCTATTTTTACTGGGACAGCTTTCACCACAGCGTTTGTCAAATGCTGATTTGCAACTGTTACTACTTGTAACGCCAGTGTCAACCAGAAAGGTCACATGGTGGCCATTCACGTTACCATCAATGTATGGACCACTCTGGTCGACCTCTAAGGATGCAACAGGTATGTATTCCTGCTCCCCCCCCCCCCCCCCCACCCCGGGTACCTTAATTGGGAATAACCGGAGAAATTCTCACCATCCAAATCAATAAAGGAAACTGGGTTGCCATTTGATTGGAATTTACATTTGTGACTAGGTTTAAATTTTGTCAGGGAACATTTGACTGTTGTTGGGGCATTGGGGCTTGTGGAACTTCCATTTCTTGTCCCTGGGACACATTTGAATTTTGCATTTGCGGTCTCTATACTTGCTGCATCTGAGCCTGATTATTTCCCTGTGATTGCACAAATCCACTATTCTGCATCTGATTATTATTCACAGAAGGGGCACTCCCTCTTCCAAAGGCCCAATTTACCAAACATGTGACACATTTTTGTTCTCTTCAAAGTCATCACATCCACACCTACATTTGGATCCAAAGGGACACCTCGTAAACTACCTTGTGGCAGAAAACCATCACCTCCTTGCATTATCAGGCTCCCTATTGATACACTCCCTGCATTCTGCCAGTATTTTCTGCAAACTTTGGATTCTGGTTTCTCTGTGCAGCCTTCAATTGCATAACCATTAACTCCTCCTTCTCTTTTTCTGCTTTAAGACAAATCCATTCACTGCAATACTTTGCTTATCGCAGGATGTCATCAATGTGTTTGTTCTGCCACCAAATCAAATGCTCTTAAACCATGGTATTCACTTCTGGCTCCAATCTCTGTGGAAATCTCAACACAAAATGGCCTATATTTTTTGCCTCTATGATCTCAGTACTACTGAAATGCTTGAAAGCCTGCAACAATCTCTCATAATAGGAATGTATTGGCTCCTTAGATACCTGAGTGGTTTTGTCAATCCTCAGCCAATCAATATCTTTAGTGGACACCTTTTCTTTAAAAAATGCAATCACCTACTGATACCTTTTCATTATCTCTTCAGATGGCTCACTTGTCACTGGATCACTTGGAGGTTTTCTGTCAGGCCACTCAGCAGCAATTTTGCATTCAGTCCACAAGTCATTCAGAACCACAATATCAAACAATGTGTTCAAATCCTCCCACAAACAGTTTGAAATTTTCACAATTCATTTAGGGGCTCATTCCGAGTCCGGCAGGCGGCGGGCGCCGCCCGCCGGGCAGAAACCGCCCAAAGACCGCACCACGGTCAAATGACCGCGGGGGTCATTTTGACTTTCCCGCTGGGCCGGCGGGCGATCTCCAGAAGATCGCCCGCCGGCCCAGCAGGAAAGCCCCTGCAACGAGGAAGCCGGATCCGAATGGAGCCGGTGGAGTTGCAGGGGTGCGACGGGTGCAGTAGCACCCATCGCGATTTTCACTGTCTGCATAGCAGACAGTGAAAATCATGGTGGGGCCCTGTTAGGGGGCCCCTGCACTGCCCATGCCAGTGGCATGGGCAGTGCAGGGGCCCCCAGGGGCCCCACGACACCCATTCCCGCCTACCTGATCCTGGCGGGTTTTACCGCCAGGAACAGGCTGGCGGGAAGGGGGTCGGAATCCCCATGGCGGCGCTGCAAGCAGCGCCGCCATGGAGGATTCCCTGGGCCAGGGGAAAACCGGCGGGAAACCGCCGGTTCCCCTTTTCTGACCGCGGCTTTACCGCCGCGGTCAAAATAGCCCTGGAAGCACCGCCAGCCTGTTGGCGGTGCTTCCGTTGCCCTCCACCCTGGCGGTTTCAAACCGGCAGGGTCGGAATGAGGGCCTTAGTCTGTCTACACCATTCTGCTGATTTTTCGTTCAAATCATTTGTGAATGACAGAATATCATTTCTTCTCCAAGGTACATGAACATATCCCCCACCAGGAACTTCCCTCATGGGAAGCACCTTCACGTCTTCCTCATTCTTACCTGCTCCAGCCAGAGGTAGATCTGTTCTCGCTTTCTTCTGATCCTTCGTTTTGTATGTAACAAATTAATTCTCTAATTTGCAATCCCATTCCCAGAGGTATCCTTGTTGCTGAGTCCTAATCTGTAACTCTTCTGTAAAGTCTTCAACTTCTCGATATCAACAGCATATTTCTAGGCTAATTCAGCTAGTCTCTCATATTCTTGTCCTGCATATTTTGTAATGTCTTTGCATATGAACCGCAGTTCACCCTCTTTGTAAGTGTCTAACTGAGCTGTATCTATAGTTCCCATTATCATCTCATTTAACTCTAAGTTTAATGTGGACGCGTCTAATGGTCTCTCTCTCTGGAGTTTGTACTAATTTCCCACTGTAATTTATGTTTCCTGCTGCATTTCTAGGGCTCAAACCATTTAACCAATCATTTAATTCCTGAGCATTAAAACCTAGCAAGCTTATGGAGGATTCAGCAATGCTTCTTATATGGGGTATTACAACCAATGTTTAGAGTAGGCTCTGATCTGGGCACATAATATGGTGAGGATCTCTGTGAAATCCTCGCATCAGGAGTAAATCCTATCTGGCTTGTCATCCAAATTGGGTCTGATATGTGTGAAGGGGTCAAGGGTCTTGGAAGTGAAAGACATCTTTATAATTCAGAACCACTTGGACTGACAATATTCTGGGCATTAGTCGGTAAAGGAACAGTTGAAGCAACTAGGTATTTGAAACTGTCTGAACATTTGGAACATTTAAAGCATGTGTATTTTCTGTCATATTTGGACCTTATAAAGGAACAACTGGACCTATTGTCATTGTGTGAGAAAACAGGGCTGATTGCAGAGGCCCCATAACTTTTTGCCCCCATTTTCCTCTTTTTGCTGGTGTTTTCCTGACTTTGATGGTGCCCTGGGTACTGCTAACCAGTCCCAGGGCCTGTGCTCTGTGTAAAATGGATATGCAAATTAGGCTAATTATAATTGGCTAAGTTAACCTACCTATAAGTCCCTAGTATATGGTAGGGCATGTAGGTTTAGGGACCACAGCATAGGTGGTGCACACCTAGGTGCACTGCTGAGGTGCCCAGTGTCATTTTAAAAGCAAGCCTGCCTTGCTGGCTGCTTTTAAATTAAAGTTATATGCAAATTCGACTTTGGAATTAAAGGTACTTCCAAAGTCTTAAACTACCTTATTTTTACATATAAGTCACCCCTAAGGTGTGCCCTATGTGCCCCTAGGGCTGGGTGCCATGTAACTATAAGCAGGGACTTTATAAAAATAGATTTATAAGCCCTGGTGAGGTAAAAACAGCCAAATTCGTTTTTCCCTCATAGAAGTAAATGGCCTTCATAGGCTAGAATGGGCAGACTTTATTTTAAATTTT
The DNA here is from genome assembly GCF_031143425.1 of Pleurodeles waltl. Taxonomy (NCBI): domain Eukaryota; kingdom Metazoa; phylum Chordata; class Amphibia; order Caudata; family Salamandridae; genus Pleurodeles; species Pleurodeles waltl. Next base: position 364,442,700 of record NC_090448.1, on the reverse strand, counting down.
AACGTCTCCTTAAATGTTGCATACCAAGAATTTGGTATCAAATTAATTGTTGTAATAAATCCTACAACTTCCAGTTGTTGGATTTAATATAACTAGTTCAGGTAAAAAGTTTAGACTTTACCTAAAAAGTTGCCAATTTCAGCTCTGCATTGTTTTTGCTGCTGTGCTCTGATTGGCCAGCCTGCAGCAGCTTCTGCCAGGCTGCCTTGATGAGGTGTGAAGTGGCCAGGCTTCACACAAAGGAATGTGCTTGGGGGAGAGAATCTCCCCTCAGCAGATGGTGAGGCAGGAAGGGGGAGGGCTGCCAAACTGGTCTTCAAAGGCAGAGAAGGACATTTGGAGCACCCAGCAACACCCCCTCATCCTGCAACCCCAGACAATTAGGTGCCCCCTTGATTAGATTAGCAGAGGGCAGGAGAGGGGTGTGTTTATGATTTTTAGCCACACCAGTGGGTGGGCTCAGCCAGATGTAACCTCCAAAAATCAGATTCATCCATGTTGGATTTTTAGAGACTGTTGCCTTCTGGGATGGATTTTTGCCACACTTCCCAGGAAGTGGTCATCACAGGGGGACGACCCTGTCCCTGATTGGAGAACCAGGGCCCCCCTGCTTTTCACCCAGGAGCAAGGATAAAACTGGCAGACCTGCACCCACGCCTCAGATCCCCACCAAATTTCAAGAAGAAGGAACTACAAGGAGAAGAAGGACTGCCCTGCTGGACCCCTGGCCTGCACCTGGACCCTGCACTCTGAAAGACTGCACCAGCTGCACACTTGGGCTTCACCACAAGAAGGACTTTGCCTGGTTCCACTGGTTCAAGGAGGGACTCCCTGTTTGCTACAGGTGAAAAATTGCTATCCAGAGTCCCCTGCACCAACTCCTGAAAAAGTGACCAGCTGACCACTGTCCAGTGGCCAAAAAGGAGATTGCGCCAGGTGCATTCTGGGAGTTGAAGTCCGCACTTCCCAAGGACCATCACAGAACTTCTGGACCCTTGGGGTGAGCTGTGGACCCCAAAAGAACCTTAAAAGAACATCTGGGTGAAGCCCCAGAAGTTTGGAAAAGATTGGAGAATTTTTGAAAAAAAGCTCCATAAAGTGACCGACCCGATGCGGAAATTCTAGCCGGCTTGCCTCAACCGCGACCCGGCCTGACTTCGTGGTTCGTCCCGGTAAAGAAAAACATCCAAAAAAGAGACTAAGTCCGAACGTAAAAAGTTGACCGGGACCTTCCAGCCATCGTATCCGAGAAGGGCTCCACGGACGTCGGATCAAGATCCAGGTTTACCCCGGTCGAAGGATTTTCATCTCGAAAAAACGACTAAGTCCGAAGGTAAAAATCACCACCGAGGAAACCGACTTCGCGTATCCGGACAAGGGCTCCAGGAGGTCGGATCCAACTGGCAGGTTCGTCCCGGGGAAGAAAAACATCAAAAAAGAGACTAAGTCAGAAGGTAACTTTTTAACCGAGGCCTCCCGCGACTTGTAGCCGAGCAGGGCTCCATCGCGGTCGGCCTGAAAGTTTGACTTTGCCCCGGTCCTGGTGCAACCAGATGACCCGATTGGCGCTTTTTGTTTCTAAGCGCTAGAAAATGATAATACTTTAAAAATTCATATCTCCGGTTCCCCTGAACCGATTTTAATCGTTTTTGTGTCATTTTAAAGATAAAAATATAAGCTATTTTTAGAAATTGGTTTTGGATTTTTAAACTGTTTCCTGTGTTTTATTTAATTACTGTTTTGTGATATTTGAATGCTTTACACTTTGTCTCCTAAGTTAAGCCTTGACGCTCAATGCCAAGCTACCAAGGGTAGAGCTGGGATTAATTTACTGAGACCTAACTGTACTTATGTGGAGGTTTGTGGCTTGTTGCTAGGTGTAGGTACCTACCTGCCCTACCAATAACCCATTTTCCAACACATTGGCACTGTTAATGCATCTGGATTATTATAATTCATTGAATTTGGTGGAATCGCCATCCACATGCTTTGTCCTGTCAAATTAGTATTTAAAACCTGCCCTGTCTGTTTTGGATTAAAAAGGTGTCACATCTGATTAAAATTTGAACTTTTTACTGTCTGACTAGGGCTCTGTTCAACGGGTGCAGTAGGTGTATCAAAGGTCACATTTCTCTATGTCTCACCTAATGCTCCTGTCTGCTCAGAGATGTATGAAGGTGGATGAATTAACAGTAATTGATTTATAAAATCATTGTCCGAATCACACTCATAGGTTTCAGCTATCTTCTCTGTCTCTGTGATCTGCTCTGTCTTTTTTGGCTTTTTCTTGCCTTTTGGTTTAGTGCTTTCTCCTTCTTCACTAGTGAAAGTAGGATACAATCTAGTTCCCTCTATTATGTCTGCTCTACAAGCTTTCTGCTGATTGGCTCATCTCGCTTCTGGCGACAATCCTTATTGCTTTTTTTACTCTGCCGTTGTGCTTTGCTTTCTGTCTCTGATGACCTATGTGTTCCCTAGTAGTAAGTGCTTCAAATTATGCAGGTCTCCGAAGCGGTTCATCTCATATAGACCCTGTCTCAGATTCTCAATAATTCTCAAACTGAATGTTCCATAACGTGGAAATGCTAGTGCACCTTCTTCCTCATTAACCTTATGCCACCGTTCAAGCCACAAACATGCATGTAGACGATACATGATGACCTAGAGTACCTTCTGGTAGAGTTTCAATTCCCTCCCTAATGGGGATAAATACATCACCTTTTATCAAACTTTTCAATGCTTTAAAGAACTTCATTTTCAATCAAATTTCAATATTTCACAATTGACTTTTCATTCGCTATCAGGAAGCATTTCTGTTCTCACAATCCTGTTTTCGATGTTTCACAACCAAGAGTGAGGTGACACTCTGTGATGTAGTCCACCAATACCAGCACAGCTTCACACCACCACCCTATACCAGTGTTGCACAATGTGACATCAATCTCACTCATCGCAGCAGCTCACCTTTCTTTGCAACTTCTCTCACACAATCCCTCTTTCACGCAAACCTACTGCAAAATAATGCAAGCAAAAATCAATAACTGTCTGTTTCACTAAAGGACCTGGAAATGAAACACTTCAAAAGCAGTACAGAGAAACCCTTTCCGACTATGCTTTCCCTATTATACTGCGAATGAAACTCAACCAGTGGATCTCGCTCAGATTGATACAGTTCCTCTCTGAGCGCACTCAAGATTCACTAATGCCAAACTCTCACACTCTCATCAGGAATACTACTTGTACTGTTAATGACGTTTCATGACCAGCACCTCACACTGCAGACAAAATAAATTAACCAAGTATCTTCTACACTTGTGCATTATCACAGTATCTTGGGCCATGACGGACCTATTAACCAACACAACCTCCTAGCAAAAAGCTCCAGAGTCAAACAACAACTTCAAAAACTCAGCAAAACACTTCACAAACATCACACTCCACTGAAGTTTTAAGCCAAAGCAATTTAAAGTGCAACCCGATTAATACTCACACATTCACTGCAAAGGAACAATGCTGGAACTCCTTTAATCCTGCGAATGTACCAGGGGATGAGAAGTTGGGCTGGGGCTACGCAATTTCATAATAGACTCCGCAAGTCCCTATTACTATCTCCCTTTTATGGTCTCACAATTACTTTCCCCCCATTGGACAAATCATCCTCGGCTACCAGATTTGATGTCGAATTTCAAGTATGTTCTAAATAGGATTGACAAATCTTTTCACCCCAGCAGGGGATAAGAGCGGTTAACATGACAATCAATCAACATTTAATTTACAGAAAGACCAATTTGGCCATACAAATAAAAACCCAAATCGGAAATAAAGTTAAATGGTTTTATTAGAAACTTATACTCCTGTTAATGTAAATTACTCTCAAAATCAGACTATAAAGATACAATATCACCATCAAGATGTTGAAGGAATCAAAGTCTGATTAGCATAATATTAACTAAACACCCAATTAAAGAAACACAGAACAATAAAAGCAAGATTTGGTGCTCCGAAAATAAACGCTTACCAACTCTTCTAAACATTAGAACAGTTAAGATCTCATCTAAATGAACTAGGTAATCCCTCAGACAGCAAGTCATTGGTCTACATGTGGTGGGCTACAAAACATGGGGACAAAAAGTAAAAAGGAAATAAATGACAGACAGAAGTTGGAAAAACGACATCTGGAGCAAAATAAAACCAACTAAAGTTGTCAAAAAAGTAAGTAAAAAGGGAAGGTATCAACATCCAAGAAGCTCAATCAAGAGTCTTCTTATAAATCAAAGAAAAATCTAAGGGACATATTTAGGAGCCCCTAGCACTATTCCAATGCTACATTAGCATCTTTTTTTTTACACTAATGTGGCGTTAGAAGGCCAAAAATGCATGCAATATTTACAAAGTGGTGCAATGCAGGCATTGCGCTTTTGTGTAACCTTTTGTGCTACAATATGCCTACGCCAGGCATAATGTATGCAAAGGGGGCATTCCCCCATCAGGGAGGGCCAAAAAGGTTGCACACGGAAATGTAGGAGATTTCCGTGCGCCATTTTTTGGGCACTTTTAATGCCTACTCAGAGCAGGCGTTAAAAGGAGGCTTCCATTGGTTACAATAGGCCTCTGGGTGCTTAGCAAGATTAGTATCAGAATTTTTTACGCAAATCCTGAAAAGCGGCAGAATAGCATCAAAATTCTCACACTAGTCCTCTAACCACTGCCACAGTGCACCATATTTCAAATACGGCACACACATGGCGGCATAAGGGGGAGCTAAGGGACTCAAGAAAAGTGGTACAGTCTGCACCATGTGCAGCGCCACTTTTCTTAAACATGCTCCTAAGTTCCCTCAGTAAGCATTGGAAAGTGCAGGGCAAGGGCAAAGAGATCTGTACCTCTCGAAGCTAAGGGATCTCTGCTAATCCAGCTTACTAGAAATGATAAATGTAAGTACAAAGTGAAAGATGATTTGTCCATTGGTAATGCCATATGGATCAAAGGATTTCATTATATAGCACAGCATAAAATAGGCACCTGTGACATCCAGGCAAGCTCCCAGAAAGGTATCCATTTTTGCTCTCCTGTACAACTTTTTTCAACAGGTATGAATTGGGTTGGTCTTCACCTTTTCTGTTTCTCCATGAACTGTCTTCAAGGTTATTTTCTCAGGCTCTCCATGAATAAGACAATAGCACATCAATCTCCAAACTAACATTTTATAGGAACAACATCTGTAAAGAAATTACACATTAACAAAGAGAAAACAGCTTTCCCACATTCTGCCACGTCTGAGGCCTAGCAAATCAATATGGCTAAACTAAAGCAAAATAGAATTTAAGTGGCATGCTTTATTCTTGTTAAGCAAAACACATATAAACATTTTAATAATAAAATTATCATTAATAAATCTTGTCTAATTTAAAGTTACAATACATTGCAGAGGTGAAACAACTTTTTAATGCATGTCAATAAATATGAAGGGGATCTACATTTTTCAACATTAGCCTATGACATTTAAATCACATTCATCAAGAAAGTCATATTGTTTCAATGATAACTATTCTCTAACATCATAAGGAAACATATGAAATCAAACTAAAAGATTACGCTTCAGTTAAAATGGCTATACTGCAGGCATTAAAATACTAGTTTACACTGAATGCACCTTAATATAGACTTTTAGTGCACCACTTTATAATTAGCTTATCAATCCACATAATATAATGTCAATATGGTCAAATTTTAGATCAACATTGTGACTTAAAAGGTAGCAGCAAAAACTCAGCTGCACCACACTCACCACACTCTCCACACTCTCCATCTAAACACAGAGACAATCAGACTGGCATAACATAACTTCCTTATGCATCATTCTTCCTTCTTCAGGAAAATCTCTTTTCAGCTTCCCCTAAGTTTCTAAACATGTTTTACCCCGTGCTCAGCAGCCAGTGTGTCTGCAACAGTCACATAATTCTACATACAGTCCCACGTGCATAGACAGTGGGTCTACACAAGTATGAGCTACTTATGACGCACAGAATCCTACTAGCAAAGGTCATTTGTAATTGTTACTTGGTTTTTTGAAATATTAATCCAAATTAGTATGTGGGGTACGTAAGCGGAGGCCTTTTATGGCTAAACAGGATACCCCTGTTCTTCCTGCAACATGGAACCAAACTCAATGATTCTTTGTCTTATGTTTTATTTGAGACGTGTCTCTGCTTTATTTCTAACAAAGTTTCTTTGTGACTCTATATTACAACCAATATGATCATGTTAAGACATGTTTCAAAATGCATATTAATCTAAATGTAAGAAAACATAATTACAGGTTCTAAATTTAAATTCTGATATATGTTCTTCCCCATAGCTCTAAACTAGGGCAACGTGTTTTACTTCCTTCCATAAATATCTAGCGGGACCCATGACTGAGAAGAAAATCAATACCAGGTTTTACTTTATAGTTTTCACTGTTCTGAAAAAATACGATGGGTTTTGGAGCATGGCTGCCTTAAGAATCATTTGTGGGTTGGTCTTGTGTTTTAACATTTTTTGTGTATTTGTCTTCCATTCATTATTATTTTAGAAACTTTGATTTAAATCTATATTTAGATTGGATATAATACATACAAGTTGGCATATATAGTCATTCAAAGCCGCTCTAACCAGGAGTACATGCGTGATGGGGTTCAGCTCAATTAGACAGAGAAAAACAAGGGGACATATTTATAGGCCCATAGAGCCACCTTGAGCCACATTAATGTAATTTATTTTGACATTAATGTGGCCCAGAAAGGACAAAATCCCTGCGCCGTATTTACAAGGTGGCCGAATGCATGCATTGCGCCATCCTGTAACCCTTTGCACTACATTAATTCTGTGCTAGGCATAATGTATGCAAAGAGGGCATTCCCCAGTTAGGGGAGCCGGTAAAATGGTGCAAGGAAATCTATGGGATTTCCTTGTGCCATTTATAACAGAATTTTGAATGCCTGCTAAAGAGCAGGCGTTAAAAGGGGGCTTCCATTCTTTAGAATGGGTCCCTGTGTACTCTGCAAGAGTGGTGCCAACAGTGAGCCTGAGGTGCTCTTCCAGCACATTTGTGGACCCAGCAGAGCTGATTGATCTCCTCTTCTGCGTGGTGCAACCCAGAGCAGAACCAATACATCCCTTCTTCTGTGTGGACTTTCGAGGTGCAATTATTTCACCTTTACAGCCTTTTCACCACTGTGCGACACATCCTCAAAACAGGCCCTCGTATCGCAAACCTCTCATCGATGGCAGCCTCGATGATGACGCAGGACTCAGCATCACAAGTTCCACAGCTTCTTTGGAACCAGTTGGTGAGCTACGCATCCTCAACGCAGGACTTTGCAACACCAGCCCCCTCATCAGCAGCCTCAATAACAACACAGGATCTAACATTGCAACTTTTGCAGCTCCTCGGAACTGACACTGCTCAACAGATCTCTGATAGGTACCCCGCAGTGCCTCGGCTGTGCGACACATCCTTGATGTGGGACTCCGCAACTATTTGAAACTAAGATTTAACTGGGACCCTGAAGACAGCCTGCACTCTATCGCAGTTGGCCTGAATTTGTGACTTTGTCCTGGTCTAGGGCATCCAGATATCCACAGTTGGCACTTTGTGGTTTTTGGCGCTATTCTCACATGCATCTATAAATAATTGCATCTCTCCGGCTCTTCTGATTGGATTTGTGTTGTTCTGGTCTTCATATTGTTTACTAACATTTTCTTTATTTTTATAAATTGTTGTGGGATCTTTCTTATGTTGTGTTTTTGCTTCATTACTATTTGAAGTACTGCATAAATACTTTACACATTGCCTCTAAATTAAGCCTGACTGCTATGTGCCACCTCTACAAGAGGGTTGAACACAGGTGAATTTAGGGTTTCCTTGTGCCTCACCCTGAAGAGGATTGTGGTTTCTGCTTGAGTAGGTTTCACCCCTACCAACCAGTAACCCAATTTCTTGTAGACGGGTAAAGATAGATGGAACTCAAACAAGGTGGATGAAGCACATGTGGTAGCCAACTCGAGCCTGGCAATGTTTTCAGGTCTTGTAGTGGAGAAGGGGATATCACTGTGAATGATTGAACTGAAGCTGTCTGTGATTCTTAATGACATTTTGGACACAAGATGTTCTTGTGCTATGCCTCTTGAAGCAACACTGTAAATTCAACAAACAGAGTGCTCAGATAGAGTTATATATGAGAATTTTGTTGGAAAACATACTGCTGACATAAATATGGTGCCCTAAATATCAAATAAAAAAATATAATTCTTCCGAGTGAAAATGTTCTTTTATTGACTCTAATGGTATGATACTTTTTTAAACAATACTTAGGACACAATATTTCTGTCAGATTATATTTTTGTTATGGTATTCTGGTACCATACCTTCTGGGTAGACAGATGCTGACCAAGTGGTGCATTTGAAGCATTCAACGTCACACAAGCCTGGCCATGCATGGAGACACACTGAAGCATATCGGTCAATCAACCCTGCTCGAGATGAGAACTATTTCCAGGACTCCATTAAAAAACTTGGGGTCTGATTTTAAGTCCATGAAAATTTTGGTTGGGGATAAATAGACAAAGCTCCCAAAGAGGGAAAGCAGATGGTACTACCACAGCTGCATCTCAGAATATTGTAGTCAGAAATATAGCCTGGCACAAATATTATGTCCTGCATATTACTTTCAAAAATATCATCCCATTGGGTGTAACATAACTCCAATGGGGAGAGATTTTCGTAAACAATATTTAGGACACAATATTTATGCCTGCTGATATTCTGTCAAGAGGATTCTGGTACCACACTATTACTACAGTATTCCCTATTCCAAGGTGTAGAACTCAGGCTTCAGATGACTTATTGCTCCCAGCAATTATAGCACCTTTTGATATCAGCATTCACAGAATGCAGTATTAACTGCCAAAATAGGGCACTCAGAATGAGGCACTCAAGGCCAAATATATGGCTGAGTGACACAGTGCAGCAAGTCATCTTGCTGCTCTGTGTCACAGGGAAAGGTCAGGAATGTGCTATATTGAAAAGAATATGGCAAATTCGTAACTTTGTTTCTGCAATGGAGCAGTTAGGTAGCCTATCCCAATGCAGGCACCCTTGCAATGGGTTGCAACAGTACCTGCGTTGTAAGGAGGGTTGTTTTTGTGTAGAAAGGGGCATGCTCTGGCACAAAAACAATCCCCTGAGGCATATTCATCTTTCTATGTGTGCTTTAGAATGAGGAAATAATGGGGAGAAAAATAGATATTTCTCCTTTTTATGCCTTACCACTTCTGGTAAATCTGGGAATGCGTCAAAATCCATGGATTTTGCATGGGAACTCCCACGCAACACCCATGGAATGCCTCCCTGGGGCAGATTGACGAAACACAGCAATTTGTGTTGCGCTGCTCTACTCCAGATTAATGAAGCAACTCAGGGCCATGCAAAGTGGCCTTGCATGGCTTCATAAATTTAATTTTTGAGTTGTGTCACACGTGCACCATGTTGCGTTGTGCAAGTGCGATGTAACTGGGCTCATAAATATGGCCCTTAGTTTTTTAAATGAAGGAAAATAAATGCCAGAATATTCATGCAAGTACAACTTTGTGCATGTAAAACTAATAATAGGATTCCCTCTTCTGTCGTTCATCAGTTAAATATATATTTTTTAGTTATTGTTTTTTAAAACAAATCTTTTCCCACATAAATTATTGCACAGTGAGGGGAACTCCAAGATATAAATCTCAAGATTTCAGGTACAAAAAGGAAAGAAAAAAACAAAAAAATAATTAAAAACATAAACCATGGCAATGTTTCTGAGCTAGTTACAAAAACAAATGCGGCGAGCCTGGTTAAATTACTTTTCAAATAAAAAATGCCAAAAGAAATCCTCTACATAAGCCAATATAATTTAAGACAAGATCCACTAGAATCCATTTGAATCCCAGTCTCCCTCTTTAGCCACTTTTGCAATGGAACCCATAACAGCCCCCCATTTTCTTAGCCCACCGACCTGTGTGTTTGTCCATTACTGATCCGTTACATATTTGTCCACACCAAGGTTGCTCTGTCTTCACTCTTACCAGAGCTGCCACATCCCCTTGTATGCCTTTAGCTGATCTTCGGCTTGAGCTCAAATCTGCTTTGAAAGATATTCTGTTAACTCAAGGGTTGCCTCAACAGACTCCTGACTAGAACTGCACGTAACCATTACACATGGAGGCCAATACTGACACAGGGTACACATGGCCACACACTTGAACTGGACACTTTTGTGCAATGAACCTCTGAAAATATGTGCTGGTCCACCACAGGCACAGGATCAACATAGGCCATTTACATTAGTCAAACGGTGGGGTACTGTTCTGCTTTCCTACATATCTCATATCAGAGCTTACAGAACCTCTCTGGAATGCACTTCTGAGTTCAAAGAAGACCTTTATTATTGGTAATTCTTCCCCACCCACAAGTTCTTGAGAGACAAATTAGTAGATTTCAAGCACATGTTCAAAAGAGTAAAAGTAGTCGCAGCAATGAAAGCAAAATATATCACAGTACTTCTCAGTTGCAATGTATACACCAAATATATAATATATTCAAAGCAAAGCATACAAGTCAAAATTCATCACCTTATGAGCAAGTAGGACCCATCTTCAGCTTCATCTTTCTGGGGTCTGCAAGTTGATGACTCCGGTCAACTGCGAGAAAGAGATTATCTACCCACACGGGAGACTGGCAACTGACGTCTAGCTCCAGCCTGAAGTCAAGCAGATTCAAATCTAACTCACTGTAGCCCAGAGTCATCCTTACAAAAGCGTGCCCCCTCCTCTCAGAATCAGGAAAACTACGCAAGCCTTTGGAGACTGGCCAGACCTCCTAGACTTCTCCTATTCCCAAGGCTGAGCAGAAAGGAAAACACCAAATGTACTCTCTTATCAGGTCTGGTCTGGTGTGAAGAAAACAGCTTGGTCCATCTTGTGGAAAAACACAGCTTGGAAGAATACAGACATCTGCGATGTTTCAACCTCAATGTCTAACTCCACGTTAAAGCCAATAGGCAGCTAACCTAAATATCAAATGTAATGTCTAATGTCATGTCAAAGCCAATAGGCAGCTGAGCTGAATACAAAATGTAATGTCTAATATCATGTCAAAGCCAATAGGCAGCTGAGCTGAATACAAAATGTAATGTCTAATATCATGTCAAAGCCAATAGGCAGCTGAGCTGAATACAAAATGTGGTGTCTAATATCATGTCAAAGACAATAGGCAGCTAAACTGAATACAGCATGTCAAAGCCAATAGGCAGAATACAGAATGTAATGGCTAATGCCATGTCAAAGCCAATAGGCGGCTAAACTGAATACAGAAAGTAATGGCTAATGCCATGTCAAAGCCAATAGGCAGCTAAACTAAATACAGAATGTAATGGATAACTCCATGTTAAAGCCAATAGGCAGCTAAACTGAACAAACATATAGGTGGTCATTCCAACCTCGGCGGTAAAAGGCGCTTACCGCCGTTCAGAAGACCGCCATAACACTGCTGCGGCCGCGGTAAACCGCCACGGTCATTCTGATCCACAACAGGCAAACCGCCAAAATACAGACATCCACAAAAGTCCGCCACACCAAAGGCCAGCGAGAAACTGGCGATGACCAAACCTCCACCGTCACGCCAACAGAAATACGCCCACACTATCACAACACACGAATCCACGCGGCGGTCTTTCAACCGCGGTATTCCATTGGCGGTACTCACCGCCGTGCTCAAAATACACACACTTCTACAAAACACTACCACATTGGACAATTCAAAATACACACACCTGATACACATACACACACCACTCCCACACACCCATTACAATATTAAATACACACCCACATCACCCACAAACCTCCACTCCTAGAGATCTGTGAACACGCACCGAGAAAAGACATCCGAGCACCCAGACGCCCAATTCACTGTCACCCAGCAATATTTGCACGCACTTCACACAACACAACAATACACATCACCACACTTAGCACCACACAATCCACCCTACACATCACCCACACCACCCCATGGCACCGCAAAGACACCCCAGGTTCTCTGATGATGAACTCAGTGTCATGGTGGAGGAAATTGTACGAGTAGAGCCACAGCTGTTCGGGGCACAGGTGCGGCACACCACCATTGCCAGGAAGATGGAGCTATGGAGCAGAATAGTGGACAGGGTCAACGCTGTGGGACAGCACCCAAGAAATCGGGACGACATCAGGAAGAGGTGGAACGACCTACGGGGGAAGGTGCGTTCCATGGTATCCAGGCACAACATCGCGGTGCAGCGGACTGGCGGCAGACCCCTACTTCCTCCCCCAGAATTTACAACATGGGAGGAGCAGGTCTTGAACATCCTGCATCCTGAGGGCCTCGCAGGAGTAGCTGGAGGAATGGACTCTGGTAAGTCTCATCTTCACTACTTCATCCCCCCACCCCACCTGCATGCCAACTCCTACCCCCACCCTCACCCCCACCCCATCACACCTACTCCTTGCAAATGTCTCACCATCACAACCCACCCATCCCAACACCTAGCCCTGCATGCGTCCACAAAGCATGGACACCCATCACCAAAGCATGCCCACTGCACATACACATACAACCCCCCCCCCCAAACCACCGTCACAACAGCCCCCACAAAGGAATGCCAGCACTGGGGTACACGGGCACCCACCCCCATTGCACGCTATGGCACACACAGAAGCAATAACAATACTTTTATACCCCTGCAGGACCCGAACGCCAGGTCACCGCGCAGGAGGGTCCACAAATGTCCACTCCACCCCAGGAGAGTTCCACAGTGAGGACAGCAGCTCTGTCTCCCTGGATCTAGATGACCAGCCCGGTCCATCGGGGACCTCAGGACAGTCGGTTCCCCTCACACAGCCACAGGCCACAGCAGACCTTCCCCCCCTCTGGAAACACCAGCACAGCACCCACCCAGGGGGCCCATACCTCTGTCCCCAGGACACGTCAATCAGCGGTGTGTCCACCACTACAGGGAACCCAGGCTAACCCAAAACCCCAACAACAACAGGGACCTGGGGGCAGTGGAAGTGGCCACACAGTCCAGGGGACAGAGGCCCAGGGAAACAGGGGAACTGGGAGGGCTGCTGTGCGACAGGGGGGGGACAGGCCAAGGGAACCCACTCTCCACGAGGCCCTCTCCTCCATCATGGGAGCATACCACCACTCCCAGGAGACGATGGCGACGGTCCTGGCCAGGTTTCAGGAGATCCAGCTTCTGCAGGAGCAACAGTATATGGGGTTCAGGGAGGAACTAAGAAACATCAGTTCCGCCATGGGTACCATTGTAGTGGCCCTGAATCAGGTAGTCACCACATTGCGGGACACTGTGGCACCTCAAAGGGCCCCTGACACTAGCATGGACCAAGAACTGCCTACCACCTCCGCCGGCGCTAGTGGACAGGAGGCCCCGACACAAGACCAACAGGCCACCAGAACCCCACCCCCTGCAGAAGGAGAACCACCCTGCAAGCGGGCCCTGAGATCCAGGAAGAAGACAGAGTAAGATGTCAAGACCTCCGCCAGCAAAGGATACCGCCCTGATTGTCATCCCACTGTCCCACATTGTCACCCTGTCCAACCTTAAACTGCCTCTGCTCCACTTTCCACAGGCATTTGGACAATGCACCTGTGATACTGATAGTCTGGACTCTGCCATGGACAATCCTCCACCATCACCCCTCACCGATTTGCAACCACCCATCCAATTTAGAGCACTTGAATAAACACACTTATTGCATAAAACAATCTGGAGTCTGGCTGTGATTTAGAACAAATGTATTAGACATGACCGTGCCAAAATGTTCATTCACATTGTGATGCCAACAAACTGCTGTCACCCAGCTGTAGTCCATGGGGAAACAAAGCAGATGTCACGCAGTGGGGCCCACATCTCTGAAAACGGAAGGGAAAGTCACAACACAGTTACCATACACTGGGGGAAAAAGTCAGACAGTAGAGAGGTAGGAGTCTTTAAGTAAATGTAATATGCCGGTGTGTACTCTTACCTGTGTGTCATTAAAAATAATGCTGTATTACTGTGTTCCTGTTCTCTATGTCGTCCTCTTTGCCTTCCTCCTCTTCACAGGCTTCACAGCTGCTACAACACCACCATCTGGACCATCCTCCTGCAGAAAAGGCACCTGGCGTCGCAAAGCCAGGTTGTGAAGCAGACAGCAGGCCACGATGATCTGGCACACCTTCTTTGGTGAGTACATTAGGGATCCACCAGTCATATGGAGGCACCTGAACCTGGCCTTCAGGAGGCCGAAGGTTTGCTCGATCACCCTCCTAGTCCGCCCATGGGCCTCATTGTACCGTTCCTCTGCCCTTGTCCTGGGATTCCTCACTGGGGTCAAAAGCCATGACAGGTTGGGGTAACCAGAGTCCCCTAATAGCCACACCCGGTGCCTCTGGAGTTGACCCATCACATACGGGATGCTGCTATTCCGCAGGATGTAGGCATCATGCACTGACCCAGGGAACTTGGCATTAACATGGGAGATGTACTGGTCAGCCAAACACACCATCTGTACATTCATGGAATGATAACTCTTCCGGTTCCTGTACACCTGTTCACTCCTGCTGGGGGGGGACCAAAGCAACATGTGTCCCATCAATGGCACCAATGATGTTGGGAATATGTCCAAGGGCATAGAAGTCTCCTTTCACTGTAACCAAATCCCCCACCTCAGGGAAAATGATGTAGCTCCTCATGTGTTTGAGCAGGGCAGACAACACTCTGGACAACACCTTGGAAAAACATGGGCTGTGACATCCCTGATGATATGGCCACTGTTGTTTGAAAAGACCCACTTGCTAAGAAATGGAGTACTGACAGCACCTGCACTAGAGGGTCGATCCCTGTGGGTTGGCGGATGGGTGACATCAGGTCTGGCTCCAGCTGGGCACACAGTTCCTGTATAGTGGCTCGGTCAAGCCTGTATGTCAGTATGACATGTCGTTCCTCCATTGTCGACAGGTCCACCAGCGGTCTGTACACGGGAAGATTCCTCCATCTCCTCGCATGTCCCAGCGGACGGTGCCTATGAAGGACAACAGCGACCACAGAGTCAATCAACCCACAGGTACGTAACCACAGCTTGCACATAACACGATTCCCAATGCATTGAAAGGTTTGTATGAGTGTTGATGCAAGGCCTAGGTATGTGTGACGCAGTAGAAATTAAGCCATGTGGGCCCTTGAAATGGCGGCTGCCTGACCTGTGAAGTGCGACAGTGGGATGTGAGGTCAATGCGCTGGCGTGGCACACCGTGGCGGTAGGCGGTCGAAGACCGCGGCGCAAAGCCGCATTGGTTAACATTGAACCCTATGGGTTTCAGGAGCCAATGACGATGTGAGCCGGCGGTCGCGGTACGCACCGCCGCGGTATGCACCGCCGCGGGCGTGACCGCCATTTTCTATCTGCTCAATCACTCGATACCTGATCTTCCACAGGAGAGGACCTACACTGCAAGTGCTGCTGTGACCTCGGTCTGGAAGAGACAATGGCTCATGCGACTGGGGAAAGGGCCCCTGCCTTCACTGCGGAGGAGTTGGAGAAACTTGTGGATGGGGTCCTCCCCCAGTATGCGCTACTCTACGGTCCTCCAGACCAACAGGTAAGTACACAGGGACCATGCTTAGTGGGCAATGCCTGGGTTGAGTGGGGTGGATGAAAGATGGTGGGGAGGGGAGCGATTGAGGCATGCATCAAACGACAGATGAGAGCATGTGCCACATGGCAAGGGTGGGGATGGGGGGCCACTCACATCGAGCATGCAGAAGGTGATGACAATTTTTCTCTCCCTGTACATGTCACATAGGTCAGTGCCCACCAGAAAGTCGCTATTTGGCGTGCGATCGCCAAGGACGTCCGGACCCTGGGGGTCCACAACAGACGGGGCACCCACTGCCGGAAGAGGTGGGAGGACATCCGACGCTGGAGCAGGAAGACGGCGGAGGCTCAGCTGGGGATGGCCTCCCAACGTAGGAGGGGTGCCAGTCGTACTTTGACCCCCCTGATGTCCCGGATGCTGGCGGTGGCCTACCCCGATTTGGATGGGCGCGTGAGGACATCACAGCAGACACAAGGGGGTGAGTACAAATACATTCTGCTGACTTTGCGCGCAGTGGAGGTGTCTGGGTGGGGGAGGAGGGCTGTGGGTATCCCTAGGCCAGTTCGATTTCTGTAGGCTAGGCCCCTCCGTAAGGCATGGCCCTGTGCCCCCACCCTACACCTCTGTAGGGTGCCAAGTACAGGTATCCATGGCCCTGTGTCATCTATGTGTGCAGTTGTCGTCCATAGGCTTGTAGGCCATGTCCCACGGATTGCGTAGTGGACCCCAAGTGCGCGGCGTAGTGCAGGGGGCTTCTGTGTCTGTCCTCTCCGCCAACGGTGTCGCCAGTGCATGCACTCAACATGTCTTTATTTCCCCCCCCCCTTTTTTTGTGGTCTTCCTGTTCATGTGTGCATTAGCATCATCAGGCGGAGGAGAAGTGGCATCGGAGCACGAGGGAGCTGCATCCCACATGGCCCTGGAGGGCCATGCAACGGAGTCCGAATACACCAGTGGGACGGAGGGCGAGGGGAGCTCAACAGCGGGGACTCGTGCTGATGTCAGTGACAGGGACTCGTCCTCTGAAGGGAGCTCCCTTGTGGTGGCGGCAACATCCGTGCCCCCCGCAACAACAGATACAGCAGCCACCCAGCGCACCAGCACCGCCCTCCCAGCAGCCCCTCAGCGTTTGCCCCGTGCCCGCTCACCCAGGAAGGTGGGCCTCTCCTTCGCCCCAGGCACCTCAGGCCCTGCCCCTGTCACCCCTGCTGCCCTCAGTGAGGAGTTCATTGACCTCCTGAGGACCATCATTGTTGGGCAGTCTACCCTTTTGAATGTTATCCAGGGTGTAGAAAGGGAGGTGCACCAGAGTAATGCATACCTGGAGGGCATTCATTCTGGTCAGGCTGCCCATCAGCGATCGTTCAACGCTCTGGCCTCAGCACTGACGGCAGCCATTGTCCCTGTCTCTAGCCTCCCCCCTCCAACTTCCTCCACCCATACCCAATCCCCTGTACCTCTGCCTATCCCAGACACACCATCAGACCAGCCTGCACACACCTCAACACCCAAGGGAAGCTCATCCAGACATAAGCACCACACATCACACAAGCATTCACACAAGCAACATCCACATGCAGACATACCAACACCCACTGCCTCCACTGTGTCCCCCCTCCTCCTCGTCTCCGTCCTCCCTCCCTGTGATGTCTCCACTCACACTTGCATGCACAACATCTTCAGCCAATACGTCCATCACCAGCACACCCACCAGAACACTCCGCACACGTGCAGTCACCACCCCAACTACCATTTACACGTCCCCTGTGTCCTCTCCCAGTGTGTCTGTCACCCCCTCTTCCAAACTACACAAACGCAGGCAGCCACCCACCCAACAGCCATCCACCTCATGACAGCCTCCAGCCCTAGCACCTGCACCCAAAGACACCAGACTTCACACTCTTACAACCACATCCTCTTCCTCCACTCCCCATACCAACTACAGCTATCCGTCCGTCTCTTTCCAGATTGCTTTTCTTTTCCAAACTTGACCTCTTTCCAACAACTCCCCTACCCCGTCCATCTCATAAGACTCCAATCAGCACCTCAGCCACCACAAAACCGGGACCTGTAAAGACTGTTTGCCATGGACTGTGGAGTCCCCCACCCTCAAGGGCAGCCAGTTCAGCTAGGAGCCAAGGCACGGCCAGCCCACTCCCGCAAAAGCATCCGAAGATTGCCAGTGCCCGGCACGAGAGACCAAAGACACCAGGGACAAAAATCCCTACATTGGCTCCGGCAGGAAGTCGGGTGCCACCTGGCACACCGCCAAAGGTGGGAAAGGGCCACAGGCGAACAGGGAAGGGTGGGAAGGGCAGCACGCCCGACAAGTCCGGCAGCAGGCCAGCTGGCCAGGAGGGCCCCTCCAGCCCCATCCCAGGTGTGCAGGAGGACACCCACAGGCCCGGTACTGCAGCCCAGGAGGGCCCCGCAAGCCACCAGACAGATGGGCAGGAAGGCCCCGCCAGCCACATGTCAGGTGGCGAGTGACATCCATGCCATGGCCGGATCCGCTGACCTGGACACTCATCTCAAGCACCGCTGAACTGGGCACCGCCGTCTCAAGCACCGCTGAACTGGGCCCTTCATCTCAAGCACTGCTGAACAGGGCCCTTCATCTCAAGCACTGCTCCGCTGGGCACCGCCGTCTCAAGCACCGCTGAACTGGGCACCGCCGTCTCAAGAACCACTGAACTGGGCCCTTCATCTCAAGCACTGCTCCGCTGGGCACCGCCGTCTCATGCACCGCTGAACAGGGCACCGCCGTCTCATGCACCGCTGAACAGGGCACCGCCGTCTCAAGCACCGCTGAACAGGGCACCGCCGTCTCAAGCACCGCTGAACTGGGCCCTTCATCTCAAGCACCGCTAAACAGGGCCCTTCATCTCAAGCACCGCTGAACTGGGCACCGCCGTCTCAAGCACCGCTGAACTGGGCACCGCCGTCTCAAGAACCGCTGAACTGGGCCCTTCATCTCAAGCACTGCTCCGCTGGGCACCGCCGTCTCATGCACCGCTGAACAGGGCACCGCCGTCTCATGCACCGCTGAACAGGGCACCGCCGTCTCATGCACCGCTGAACAGGGCACCGCAGTCTCATGCACAGCTGAACAGGGCACCGCTGTCTCAAGCACTGCTGAACTGGGCCCTTCATCTCAAGCACCGCTGAACAGGGCCCTTCATCTCAAGCACCGCTGAACAGGGCCCTTCATCTCAAGCACCGCTGAACAGGGCCCTTCATCTCAAGCACCGCTGAACAGGGCCCTTCATCTCAAGCACCGCTGAACAGGGAACCGCCGTCTCAAGCACCGCTGAACTGGGCACCGCCGTCTCAAGAACCGCTGAACTGGGCCCTTCATCTCAAGCACTGCTCCGCTGGGCCCTTCATCTCAAGCACTGCTCCGCTGGGCCCTTCATCTTAAGCACCGCTCCGCTGGGCACCGCTGTCTCAAGCACTGCTCCGCTGGGCCCTTCATCTTAAGCACCGCTCCGCTGGGCACCGCTGTCTCAAGCACCGCTCCGCTGGGCACTGCCGTCTCAAGCACCGCTGAACTGGGCCCTTCATCTCAAGCACTGCTCCGCTGGGCCCTTCATCTCAAGCACTGCTCCGCTGGGCCCTTCATCTCAAGTACCGCTCCGCTGGGCCCTTCATCTCAAGTACCGCTCCGCTGGGCCCTTCATCTCAAGCACCGCTCCGCTGGGCACCGCCGTCTCAAGCACCGCTCCGCTGGGCACCGCCGTCTCAAACACCGCTGAACTGGGCCCTTCATCTCAAGCACTGCTCCGCTGGGCCCTTCATCTCAAGCACTGCTCCGCTGGGCCCTTCATCTCAAGCACTGCTCCGCTGGGCCCTTCATCTCAAGCACTGCTCCGCTGGGCCCTTCATCTCAAGCACTGCTCCGCTGGGCCCTTCATCTCAAGCACTGCTCCGCTGGGCCCTTCATCTCAAGCACTGCTCCGCTGGGCCCTTCATCTCAAGCACCGCTCCGCTGGGCACCGCCGTCTCAAGCACCGCTGAACTGGGCTCTTCATCTCAAGCACTGCTCCGCTGGGCCCTTCATCTCAAGCACTGCTCCGCTGGGCCCTTCATCTCAAGCACTGCTCCGCTGGGCACCGCCGTCTCAAGCACCGCTCCGCTGGGCACTGCCGTCTCAAGAACCGCTGCGCTGGGCCCTTCATCTCAAGAACCGCTGCGCTGGGCCCTTCATCTCAAGAACCGCTGCGCTGGGCCCTTCATCTCAAGCACTGCTCCGCTGGGCCCTTCATCTCAAGCACTGCTCCGCTGGGCACCGCCGTCTCAAGCACCGCTCCGCTGGGCACCGCCGTCTCAAGCACCGCTGAACTGGGCTCTTCATCTCAAGCACTGCTCCGCTGGGCCCTTCATCTCAAGCACTGCTCCGCTGGGCCCTTCATCTCAAGCACTGCTCCGCTGGGCCCTTCATCTCAAGCATCGCTCCGCTGGGCACTGCCGTCTCAAGCACCGCTCCTCTGGGCACTGCCGTCTCAAGAACCGCTGCGCTGGGCCCTTCATCTCAAGCACTGCTCCACTGGGCACCGCCGTCTCAAGAACCGCTGAACTGGGCCCTTCATCTCAAGAACCGCTGGCCCATTGGCGGAAGGGGCAGGCCCGCATCTGTGTCGGGCAGGGCTGCACGAAGAACTCTGGGCACTAGTCCCCCCCCAGTACCAGTGAAGACTGTCATCCACTTGAGAGACTGTGGCTTTGCACTCCCCAGGATGGTCCAGTGGGCAACCCACCCACTGTAGAGACTTGAGAGACTGTGGCTTTGCACTCCCCAGGATGGCACAGTGGGCAACCCACCCACTGTAGAGACTTGAGAGACTGTGGCTTTGCACTCCCCAGGATGGTACAGTGGGCAAGCCACCCACTGTAGAGACTTGAGAGACTGTGGCTTTGCACTCCCCAGGATGGCACAGTGGGCAAGCCACCCACTGTAGAGACTTGAGAGACTGTGGCTTTGCACTCCCCAGGATGGCACAGTGGCCATGGAGGCCCCTCGTGGATCTGGCGTCGTGGACTCATCTGGCTGAGGTGCCCCTCCTTCCCTTCCCCCTGAGGTGCCTGTAGTTTTCCTATCTGATGCCCCTGCAGTGTTCTCTCCGTTGGAGGCAGGTATCCTGTGTGGGCTTTGCCCATGTGTTTTAGCCCAGTGGCCCACGAACAATGGTTGATACACATATCGGACTGGACAATTTATGTATATAAAGTTATAGATGTGTGATATATTTTATACTCAGTCGTACAATATAATTCTAAATTTATAATCATTTCCTTTTGTCTTTGCATTCTTCTGGGGGGTTTGGGGGGGTAACTGTGATGTGTTGCTATGCATGATGTGTGTGTTGTAGTGGGTGAGGGTGGGTTTGTCGCATATGTGTGTCCCCGTAATGTTTTGCCTCCCCCCTCCCCTGTGTCGTAGGTGCAGTACTCACCGTTGTCTTCTGCGCCGGCGTTCGTGCTCTGGTAGAGGAGCAGGAAGACAATGGCTGGTAGGATGTGGAGTTCGGGTTCCATGCTGTCCAGATTCCTCGTGGGGTGTATGGAGGTGAGCGTTTTCCATTTGAAATGTCTGTTTCCGCCGTGTTTTTATCGGCGGGGCTACCGCCCCGGAAAAGGTGGCGGATTGGTGGGTTGTGATAGGGTGGGCGGTACATTGTCTCCCGCCTGTCTGTTGGCGGTGACCGTCGCACTGTTTGTTTGTCCCGCCGTGGGTTGGAATGACCCCCATAATGTGCTACAGGTGAACATTGAGCAACTAATATGCGCAGTGGTGAAACACAAAGTCATTGGTCAAACACAATTAATAGCATCACATTCCACCCTATGACCAATGAATTTTTTTTCACATATCTCTTGTTTCAAACAAAAACACAAAAAAACATCAGCACAAAAAAAAACATTATCAGCAAATCAGATTTGAATGATAAAAGCAATCACTGTAAAGCAATGGAAGTGGATTAACATATTGATCTTATAACCTTTCTCATCAGATACATCTACACAGAAAAGACTGAATCTTTTATACTCTGAGATAATAGTGTCTCTAAAATAGCAATTTGATGTAGCATGAGTTCTACTCATGTAAAGGTGCACGGTCCACCTGAAAGGTTTGCTGGAATGTAAGCGAAAGTCAGAGTTCCACATGAAAAAACACAGACCGTTAACTGTTAAGGTTGCTTAGTTCCAGTCGAAGAATGTAATCAAACAAGTTGAACTTGAACTGAAGGCACCATTTGTGCAAAATGGATCCATGGTGCTTGCACTTTACTCAGTCAGGTCCAGGTTGGGGGTTCGGTCCCTTCCCCGACCCCACACGCACACACCCGAAGGGAGACCACACAGCACACTCAGGGACAGTGGTGAAACGTGTTAGGATCCGCAAAAGAAAAAAGTATGACTTTTCTTGCAAATAACATTTGTCATCTGAAATGTGTCCTTTCTCTTCCTTTCCCTGTTTTATAATCGCAGGACGTTTTTAGGGCCCTTTGATATAATTTCTGCAGGTTCTGGAGGGTCATCTTGGGCTTCAAACCACACCTCAGCACTGAAGTTTTTATCTGCTGCACCACAGCTTCCCTTTTCTTGCACTGTCAGAAGGGCTGGGGTAGACTCCTTCTTTACCAAACCTCCAGTCACTGCACTTTTGACAAGTTGGGCCATTCTGTCTCCAATTTGTATGAATGAATCAGATTATTTTCTAGTTATCAGCATAATTTTGATTTCTCCTTGGTAATCTGCAGCAATCACTCCCCCTAAAACCTGATCAATTTGCCATATCTGTCCTGGTAACTTTCCTCTCTCCAACTGCTCTGTGACTGCTTGTGGGACAAATTGCTCTTGTGCGTGCTGTACAGTTTTTATCAAATCTAGGGGAATGTGCATCCCTCTCATCTCTGCCCACCTGTAAGTGGCTTTTTCTCCCAGCTGTTCACATTTCTGGTGCACCCACTTAGCCATCCCCACTAAGTCAGAATTCTGGGTGGACACTTTAGACTCTGAGGGCCATATTTATACTTTTTGACGCAAAACTGCGCCAACGCAGTTTTGCGCCAAACAAATTAGCGCCAGCTAATGCCATTCTGAAGCGCCATGCGGGCGCCGTATTTATTGAATGACGTTAGCCGGCGTTAGCCGCCGGCGCTGTCTGGTGTGCGATAAAAAAAACGACGTACATCAGGCAGCGCCGGCGTAGGGGGAAAATGGCGTATTGGCGTCCACAAATGGTGCAAGTCAGGCTGAGGCAAAAAAATCGCCTCAACCCGATTTGCGCCATTTTTTTACGACGCCCAACCCCCATTGAAATGACTCCTGTCTTAGCAAAGACAGGAGTCATGCCCCCTTGCCCAATGGCCATGCCCAGGGGACTTCTGTCCCCTGGGCATGGTCATTGGGCATAGTGGCATGTAGGGGGGCACAAATCAGGCCCCCCTATGCCACAAAACAAATTATAAAAAATACTTACCTGAACTTACCTTAATGTCCCTGGGGTGGGTCCCTCCATCCTTGTGTGTCCTCCTGGGGTGGGCAAGGGTGGCAGGGGGTGTCCCTGGGGGCAGGGGAGGGCACCTCTGGGCTCATTCTGAGCCCACAGGTCCCTTAACGCCTGCCCTGACCCAGGCGCTAAAATCCGGCGCTAATGCAGGTTTTTTAGACCCGCCCACTCCCGGGCGTCATTTTTGCCCGGGAGTATAAATACGACGCATATGCATCGGAGTCATTTTGTAAGACTGGAACCCCTAATTTGCATATCATTAACGCAAGGAAGGTGTTCACGCAAAAAAATGACGCTAACTCCATGAACTTTGGCGCTAGACGCGTCTAACGCCAAAGTATAAATATGGAGTTAGTTTTGCGTCGAATTTGCGTCAAAAAAAACGACGCAAATTCGGCGCAAACGGAGTATAAATATGCCCCTGAATTTTTCTCTTTAACATCTGCAAGGGAATTGAACCAATTACGTACAAGCCATTTGGAAAACCAAATGGCTAAACCATTGGCAGTGAACCAAGAATCAGTGTAAAAATGACACATCTCAAGCAGCTCTTGCTTTAAAATCTGACACACATTGTACAACACTGTTCCTTCTACTGTGCTAGAAAACAACATTTCAGTCAATGAATCATTAGTCAAACAAACATGCTTTTTATCCTCAGGGGACACGAATTCAAATGGTGCACTCAATTTTACTGGTGACTCTTTAGCCTGTGGTACTCCCTGCACCCTCTCCACACCCTGAAAAGGGGCTTGTGGCACCTGTTCATTCTTCCCCTGTTCCTGATTTACATGTAAATCAGTGTTTTCCTCTTGCACTGGGCATAAACCTAAAGTCTGAATTATTTCATTTGCCAAATCACAAGTGCGCAGCTGTTTATATTTTTTCCTAGTGGCCTTATACCAAAGTGTTAAGATTTCACTCAGATGAGGGCTATTCTGTTTGCAAAAATCAAACAAGCAAATGAAACTCGGTGTCTCTTGCTTAGTGCAAACAGTAAGAAACTCTAAAATCTTTCGTTTTACTTGCACATTTTGGGACGGTACCTCCTAAATCACATTATGAGCTCTGTTCTTGTTATCAGTTAAGGAATGCACTTCAACTGCCAAAAAACCTGGCTCACAGGGAGGCTCAGACTGGCTCACAGCTGTCTTAACCCCCTCATTACTGGAATGGCAAAAGACAGATTCTTCTAAAACAGCAGTTTTATAACTTTCAGCATTATCTTGCATTAATGTATTCTGGCTAATTTGCTCACGTAAATTCATATTTTCATGTTCTGCCTACATCTCTCCTGCATTTTTCTGTAAGCAGATAAAAGTATCCAAACCCTTCTGTCAAAAACAAAAGGAACATCATTGCTTCCAAAAGGCACATTTTCTAAATATGCTTTATCACAGAAAGAAAACATGTTTCTCACAGCACAATCAGGCAGTTTAACTACACATGCGTTTTCAAACATGGTCTGCCGTGCTTCTGTAATTCTCTAAACAACAAAAAACAATTACACTTTTAAATTGTGCACGTAGAAATCCACAATTCGACTTTCAAGACTGCTGACTATGCCAAAATGTTCTGCTTTCCTACATATCTCATATCAGAGCTTACAGAACCTCTCTGGAATGCACTTCTGAGTTCAAAGAAGACCTTTATTGTTGTTAATTCTTCCCCACCCACAAGTTCTTGAGAGACGAATCAGTAGATTTCAAGCACACGTTCAAAAGAGTAAAAGTAGTCGCAGCAAAGAAAGCAAAATATATCACAGTACTTCTCAGTTGCAATGTACACAGCAAATATATAATATATTCAAAGCAAAGCATAAAAGTCAAAATTCATCACCGTATGAGCAAGTAGGACCTATCTTCAGCTTCATCTTTCTGGGGTCTGCAAGTTGATGACTCCGGTCAACTGCGAGAAAGAGATTATCTACCCACACGGGAGACTGGCAACTGACGTCTAGCTCCAGCCTGAAGTCAAGCAGAGTCGAATCTAACTCACTGTAGCCCAGAGTCATCCTTACAAAAGTGTGCCCCTTCCTCTCAGTCTCGGGAAAACTACGCAAGCCTTTGGAGACTGGCCAGATCTCCTAGACTTCTCCTATTCCCAAGGCTGAGCAGAAAGGAAAACACCAAATGTACTCTCTCTTATCAGGTCTATTCTGGTGTGAAGAAAACAGCTTGGTCCATCTTGTGGAAAAACACAGCTTGGAAGAATACAGACATCTGCGATGTTTCAACTGCAATGTCTAACTCCACGTTAAAGCCAATAGGCAGCTAACCTAAATATCAAATGTAATGTCTAATGTCATGTCAAAGCCAATAGGCAGCTGAGCTGAATACAAAATGTAATGTCTAATATCATGTCAAAGCCAATAGGCAGCTGAGCTGAATACAAAATGTAATGTCTAATGTCATGTCAAAGCCAATAGGCAGCTAAACTGAATACAGCATGTCAAAGCCAATAGGCAGAATACAGAATGTAATGGCTAATGCCATGTCAAAGCCAATAGGCGGCTAAACTGAATACAGAAAGTAATGGCTAATGCCATGTCAAAGCCAATAGGCGGCTAAACTAAATACAGAATGTAATGGCTAACTCAATGTTCAAGCCAATAGGCAGCTAAAGTGAACAAAACATATAGGGGGTCATTCTGACCCCGGCGGTCATGGACCGCCGGGGCCAGGGTTGGCGGGAGCACCGCCAACAGGCTGGCGGTGCCCCGCAGGGCATTCTGACCGCGGCGGTTTGACCGCGGTCAGATGCGGAAAACCGGCGGTCTCCCGCCGGTTTTCCGCTGCCCAAATGAATCCTCCATGGCGGCGCAGCTCGCTGCGCCGCCATGGAGGATTCTGACACCCCATACCGCCATCCTGTTCCTGGCGGTTCACCCGCCAGGAACAGGATGGCGGTATGGGGTGTCGTGGGGCCCCTGCAGTGCCCATGCCAATGGCATGGGCACTGCAGGGGCCCCCGTAAGAGGGCCCCACTTTGTATTTCAGTGTCTGCTTTGCAGACACTGAAATACGCGACAGGTGCCACTGCACCCGTCGCACCTTCCCACTCCGCCGGCTCAATTCTGAGCCGGCGTCCTCGTGGGAAGGGTGTTTTGCACTGGGCTGGCGGGCGGCCTTTTGGCGGTCGCCCGCCAGCCCAGTGCAAAACCCAAAATACCCTCAGCGGTCTTTCGACCGCGGAGCGGTATTTTGGAGGGGGGAACTCAGGGTGAGAATCACCCCCATAATGTGCTACTGGTGAACAATGAGCAACTAATATGCGCAGTGGTGAAACACAAAGTCATTGGTCAAACACAATTAATAGCATCACAGGTACATAACAATTTTATTATTGGAATTGAGGCTCTGTGTCGCAAACACTGTACCTACCAAACATGTTCAAATGCCTGACTCATGGGTAGTATACACACAAGTGACCATGAAGTGGTAGCCAACAATTAATGACATGTGAAGGGTAACATGTCCAACATAGCCCTCATCAGCCATCCTCGATCTTCCCTGTGTATTGTTTGTCGTGGGAAATGTATTGTCCCCAAAGTCAGGCAACTACACACAGCAAAAGAGTCGACACACATTACAAACACATATCATGACTGTTGTACCTCATTGATTGGCATCTGATGTTGATACCTATTTGTAACACATTCATACATGAACATTACGCCAAATGTATTGCATGCCGTTCCAACAGAATAGTATTAACAGTCAATTCACACACAAAACACACAGGCCATGATTCATATTTTTGTAGCATAGCCTTGCTGTACTCTATTGATGCAACACCTGCGCAAACTTAAAAATTCCATTTTAATTTCCAAAGTTTGTGCTGCTGTTGCGCCAGTTAAGAAAGCTAATCCTGCATAACGATATTAGTAATGTGGGCCGCAATAGCATGGTCTACCACATGTGGCCAAACACTAGAACACACACTGCATGTCATACTATCCTATCTTTGTCTAGTTATAGGCTGCATGCATGTTAAAATATGAAAAATGACACAAACACAGTTTGAGTCAGAAATGTTGATGCAAATGCATCAAAACATTACGCAAACTCGCAAATTACATCAATGGGTCCCTAGCGTTAATTCCACCAGCGCACCCCAGGCATGCAGAAATCTATTGAAAATGTATTGTTCCATGAATGTGTGCAAACTACGTAAGCGTAAAAAAATTATACACAAGACAGAAAATGGGCTGCAAATGAGACAGGAAGTGATGTAATAGGATATCCTGTTCACAGAAATGGTACAGTGGGTGTACTTTCACTTTGGAATCTGTGATTTTTCTAGACTGTGTGGCTGTGTGTTGGTTTGCTCTTCTGTGGATTTTGTAATTTTGTCTCCTGTGTGGTCTATCTTTTGTCTTTTGGTGTTCATCAACTGTATTTTGTACCTGTGTAAGTGTTTTTGTGTCTTTTATTGTTGATTTGTTGGGGTAGTTTGGGTCTTTAATTGGGTTTTATAAGTTTCCTTTTATCTACTTCCTTTCCCTGTTTGTTCCCTATTTACTGACAGAAATTGTGTTTTGTACTATGTTGGGAAGGGGAAGGCTGGGGCGCATGGGTGAGGAGGAGCTTGGGGCATTTGTGTGGCTGGTGTGCCACCTCCTTCCAATGATGTTGGAGGCTGAAGGCCGTGTGATACAAGGGTATCACATGGAGGCAAGACGGCTGCGTTGGTCAAAGGTGCTGTTCCACCTGAGGATATTTAACACCACACGGATGAGTACCAGCTGAAGCATCACTGGGCTGACCTGGTGGCCCGAGAGTAGGACCTGCTGGACCACCTGGGTGTGGTGATTGGTGGCTCTGTTGGAGAGTATCACATTGACAAATGTGTACAGTTCAATGCTCCTGAGTGACAGTAGCAGATGTTGTGACATGCTGCACGCAATGTTTGTAGCCATGTGGAATGCAAGTTGAACAAACTGTAAGTGTACCAGTAATGTGATGTATTACACATGGTAACAATGCTGTCCACAGTGTCGTTGAGCCATGTCCGAAGAGTATTCAGTGACATATGTGCCAAGCTTTTTATAACCTTCACTAATATCTAAGTTCACTGAATTCTTGTGTTTACGTCAGGGAAAATATTCATTCACATGGACAAACCTAACAGCCCATTCTGCTATCAGATTGCACAATCACAAAACAGGGTCTTCTAGTGGCATTTAGGATTAGGCTTTGAAATCCTGTCATTGAGTTGCAGGGGCCTACAACACTTTTTTCTTGAGCACAATTGCTGGGACTGAGCTATTGCAGTTACCATCTATATCAAATTGGTGCCAACTCACTTTCAAAAGGGAAAGGGTCAGCATGGGATCCCTCCTCTTTGTGAATGCATGGCCACAAACTATTTCTGAGCATGAAGTTGTGCAAGGGACCACTGAATGCTTCCAAACATTTATTTTAGTAATGAAATAGGTTGTTAAAATACTTTCTGCACACCCCTGCTGAAATATTGCTGCATTTCAACAAATGTTAACATCTCAATATGAAAGCAGTCACAGACATGGTGGTCTGCTGAGCTCAGCAGGCCAGCATTCCTGTGAGTGCCACCATTCCCAAGGGGTTTTCAAAATGAGACCTACCTCATCATGATTGAAGAGGTAGGTCATTCGCTACCCATTTTTCATTTGCAAACAGTGTCATTTCAGGTGTTCTACCTCTAATCATCCAACTTGCTAATTGCTATTTGCTAAGTCTCGCAATGTGTGATTCACAATACCTGATATAGGTACACATGACCCTGAGTGACACATTTCAGGTGCAATGACTACACCTGTGCCCATGCATTCTGTCAACGATGATCAACTAAGACACTGTCAGCATACATTCTTTTGCAGTTTTGGAACAGCAAAGTGGCCAATCCATGTTTAGCGCTACATTGTCATCATTTCACACACAGGATCCCTGCCATCATGTTGTCATAGGGGGCTTAAACGGCTTAGGGGACACTGCCAATGGGGCATATGTAACCTACATACAACACTGGCACACCTAATATCGACCACTGAAAGCATGATAATTCCCGAAAGCAAATCAACGCACATGTCCATCAAACAGATACTCATTGTCCTTTGATGCACAAGCCACAATACCTGAGTCACTGGTATTGCAGTGCACCAGGAAAGTGGCACTGCAATTGTCACCCAATAACAAATGATGAAATGGATTAGCCACAAAAGTGTGTAGTCAGGTTTAGCACCATATGATTGTTAGGGTCAGTGCATGTGTGTGTCACAGTGCCCTTTCCTCGGGATCTGCAAGCTGCTGAACAAAAGGCCCACCTCCCGGCGTCACCAACTCAGAAGGCTATTATAGCACAGAGTTAAGATGAAGCCAAGCGGGTGAAGGGAATTAGGGTAGGAAACTGCAGGAAGAGAGATCTGAAAATAAACGGTTGGAACAAATATGCATACATTCATTCATAACAGTATAACTCACCAATAGACTCTTGAATAAAGGCGTCTCCGTGATATCTGATTGAGACCCTTTGTGAATTGGGCATAGCCCCTTCTTTGAATCATGGAACAAGAACAAGCTGCAACCTCTAAACATAGAGATGGCAAGAGCTTTGGACTATGGTCATACTCTAAATATCAATCATGTAACAATTATGCATTCATAAGATAAACATTTGATCTAAGCCTAGAAATTCTCAAAGACTTAAATGTATCTCACATAATATGTTTCCTAAAAAAACAATGAAAACTATCATTTGCTTATCTCTGAAACGTTTTCACATTTACTACCTAGGCCTGAAAGTTTACTCATTGAACTTGAAGCGTTTTTGCTCATTGGGCATAAGCCTTGCTTGTTGTTCATGAAGCGCTTTGATCATCATACATGAAGCGCCTTTTTCATTATGCCAGAGAGCGCTTTTACTTGCTTTGTCTGATGCGCTACGCTCGTTATGCCAAGGGGCGCTTTACTCATGTGGCCTGAAGCATTTTTATACTCATGCCCGGATCGCTTTACTCATGTAGCCTGAAACGCTTTGATTGTCGTACCAGGGGCGCTTTACTCTTGTACCTTGAATCGCTTTGCTTGTTGTGCTAAGGGTGCGCTTTTACTCATATGGACTAAAGCGTTTTTATCCTCGTGCCAAGACTGCTTTACTCATGTGGCCTGAATCGCTTTGATTGTCGTGCCAAGGGCGCTTTACTCATGTGGACTGAAATGCTTTGATTATCGTGCCAAGAGCGCTTTACTCATGCGGACTGAAACGCTTTGATTATCGTGCCAAGGACGCTTTACTCATGTGGACTGAAACTCTTTGATTATCTTGCCAAGGGCGCTTTACTCACGTGGACTGAAACGCTTTGATTAACGTGCCAAGGGCGCTTAACACGTGTGGCCTGAAGCGCTTTGCTCGTTGTGCTAAGGGGGGCTTTACTCCTGTGATCCAAAGCGCTTTGATCGTCGCTCCAAGGCCACTGTACTCTTAGAACTGGAAACGCTTTGCTCGTTGTACTAAGGGGCGCTGTACTTTTGGAAGTAACCGCTTCCTTCAAGATTGGGCTCATCAAGACCTTACAGCTACGAGTACGACCTACTCGTATCTGAATTCACCATGGAAACAAGGATACCCTGACTTGCTGTCAATCTGCTCTTCTTCAGAAGAACCCCACGAGTTCTGACTGCATCGAAGTCTTCAAAATAGTGAGAAAGGTGCTTGGGTGTGGCTGGGCTTTATAGGCCTGCCACACCCCAAGATGGCCGCTGCCTCTAAAAACCTGGGAGTTGTAGTCCTTTCATAGAATAGGACTGATAAGTGCATCTTGGCCACCAATGTCCTGACCCTGCAGCTACATGAGCTTTACCACAGGGCATGCGATGCTGATGACCACTTTAAGAACAGGAAGGGATGACAAGTGGTAAGCATGAAGCACCGCAAATACGCGCAGCGGAGTTTCGGGCGGGAACTGGACCGCGCATAGCCTTATTCCTGACATTACAACCCTCTCCCAAGCACGGTCCAGGGCCCGGCTTATCAGGATGGAGGAGATGAAAGTGTCACACCAAACGTGGTGCATGGAGATGTCTTGCAGGTTCCCAGGAGTCATTTTCCAGTCCGTATCCTTCCCAGGACACTAAGTTCCAAAGAGAAGACCCACAATATCTGGAGTCTAAGATGGATCACACCTCATACTTCCAATGACCTTACACTAATAGAGGAGCAGGTTGTGTGACACTTGAGAACGAAGCAGGTTTAAGAAGTGAAGTGTGAAACACCGGATGAATTTTCAAGGACAATGGCAATTTTAGTTTATATGTTACTGGGTTCACTTGTCGCATTACCTTCATAGGGTCCTATGAATTTTGGATGAAACGTATTTTTATTTTTGAATACAAAGTTTTTTGTGGATAACCAAAATCTATCTTTGTCTGTACACTGAGGACCAGGCTGTTTTTTTGTCATATTGCATTTTATGTTTTGTCTTTGCTTGGTGTAGATTTGTTTGCAATTGTGAATGTCCCTTTTTAATGTGTGTTAACATGTCCATGACTGCTGGAGTGGTTTGAGTAGAAACAGGTAGCGTAACTGGCAAAATGTGTGGATGACGCCCATATAAACCATAGAAAGGAGTTGAGTTTATTGACGAGTGGTGAGAGTTGTTAAAAGCCAGTTCTGCAAGCCACAAAAGATCCAGCCAAGTTTTAGTAGACTTTGTTGCATAATATCGTAAGTACTGTTTTAGAGTTTGGTTTAATCTCTCTGTTTGACCATCCGTTTGTAGATGATAACTAGTGGATAAAGTCGAATCAATTTGTAAAGCCTTGCACCATTGCTGCCAAAAACGTGCCAGAAATTGTGTTCCTATATCAGAGAGGATGACTCTTGGAAGTCCATGAAGGCGAACAATGTTTTCTAAGATGATAGTTGCTAAGGTGTCAGAGGTTGGGAGACCTTTACAGGCAATGAAATGAGCATATTTGGTAAGACTATCCACCACCACTAAAATGGTTGTAAATTGCTTTACTTGAGGAAGATCAGTAATAAAATCCATAGAGATATGTTCCCATGGATGATTGGGAACGGGTAGAGGTATCAATAGACCTTTGGGCTTGTTATGTTCGCTTTTGCATCTTGCACATACTTCACATGATTGTAGCATTTGTTTTAAGTCATGAACGAACGTAGGCCACCAAAAATAGCTTTTCATGAGTTCTAGTGTTTTCTGAGGACCTTGATGACCTGCCAGGGGATGACTATGCAACCAATAAAAAGCTGTCTCTCTTAACTCCTCAGTGGGCAGAAATACTCAAGATTCGTGTAGAGGTACGCCTTGATGAATGGACCTTTTGGTGTCTTGCTGTAACCACTCTTGCCACTTAGTGATGTGAAAATGATTACAAATAAGATCAAAGAACTTCTCGGCCGCTATTAAACACAACTCTTTTGAAGGAGTTATAATAGGCATGGGTTTTTGTTCAGTATGTGTGATCGAAGAATCTTGCCTAGACAATGTCTTGGTCTTACGATTATCTACTCCTGGTCTAAAAGCCACTATGAAATCAAATTCTGCAAAGAATAGCATCCATCTCAGTTGGCTGGGAGTTAATAGACTGGCGGAGCTCATAAATTGTAGGTTTCTATGATCAGAGTATACAGTTATGGTGTGTTTTGCTCCCAATAAATAATGTTTCCATTCCTTGAAAGCATTGCAAATTGCTAGTAATTCTTTTTCTGCTATGGTGTAATTTTGTTCTGCTTCATTCAGTTTTCTTGACACATATGCTGTGGGGTGCAATTGTCCAGTTTCTCGGTGATGTTGGGATAGGATGGCCCCAACAGCGACCTAGGATGCATCGGTTTCCACAATGAATGGTTCCTCCACATTGGGATGAGCTAGAATGGGAGCTGAAGTAAAAGCCTTTTTTAAGTCTTGAAATGCTTCCTCTGTCTCTTGGGACCAATTGAAGACGGCTGTTTTCCTTAGCAATTTTGTAATTGGTGCCACCTTTTGGGAGAAGTGATGGATGAAAGGTCAATAAAAATTCGCAAAACCCCAAAAACATTTGATGTCACGTACTGATTTTGGTGTGGGCCATTTTGATACTGCTTGAATTTTTCTTTCAGTCATTTGCATGCTGTCAGGTGTTAAAATGACTCCCAAAAATTCAACTTCTTTGGTATGGAATTCGCATTTACTTAATTTGCAAAAAAATTATGGTTTCGTTGAGTTTCTAATACCTTTTTTAAATGTTCTTCATGTATTTCTTCAGAGTTTGAATAGATCAATATATTGTCAATATAAACGATGACAAAGATGTCGAGGTATTCTCTCAGATCATCGTTTAGGAAATATTGGAAAGCTGCTGGAGCGTTACATAGACCAAACGCCACCACTAGATACTCAAAGAGACCATAACGAGTCTTAAAAGCCATTTTCCATTCATCTCCATCTCGAAATCAAGCTAGGTGGTAAGTCAAGTTTGGTGTAAATAACAGCAGATTTCACCTGGTCTAACAAGACTGGTATGAGAGGTAGTGGGTATTTACTTTTAACAGTGGTCTTGTTTATCACTCTAAAGTCAATACAAGGTCTATATTCACCATTAGCTTTGGGGGCGAAAGACAGCGGAGAAGCCACTGGAGATCGTGATGGCCGAATTAGCTCATTGGCTAAGCTTTGATCAAGGTATTCTCGTAGGACTTGATTTTCTTTCTCTGATAATGCATAGATTCTACAATTTGGTATATTGGTGCCTGGTACAAGGTCGAACTGGCAGTCGTACGGCCTGTGAGGTGGTAAGGAGCTTGCTTTCTTTTCACAGAAAACATCAGTATATTCCGAATACTGTGGTGGCAGCTCAATTTCCTTCTCGACTGCAGTAGCAATAGATTGTTGAAGATTTCCTTCTTTGTCTTGTCTTGGTTGAAGAAATTTGTTTGAACAAGAAGAAGAAGAAAAATGCAAAACCTGGTTGCCCCAGTCTATGCATGGATTGTGTAACATTAACCACAGCATTCCTAAAATAAAACCATATTGGGGTGCTTGGATTATTTTAAAGCAAATTATCTCACAGTGGTTCAGATTCTCATAATCTTTGTAAATCATTTGTATTCATGAGGTTTGTTTAGTAACGGGGCCTCCTGCCAATTCACTACCATCAACTGCATAAACAACTTCAGGAACCTTTTTCATGACACTGGGTAAATGTAAATCTAGTGCAGTCTGTGGTCCACAAAATTTCCTGTTGCCCCTGAATCAATTAGAACTTGTACATTATGGGGGTTATTCCAACTTTGGAGGAGGTGGTAATCCGTCCCAAATGTGACGGATTTACCACCAGCCGTATTACGAGTTCCATAGGATATAATGGACTTCTAATACGGCTGGTGGTATATCCGTCACTTTACCGTCACTTTTGGTACGGATTACCACTTCCTCCAAAGTTGGAATAACCCCCTATGTCTTTTTCCCTGTACAGTCAGTTGTACTAAAATTCGAAAATGTTTGACATAGCGATTTGTGCAAGAACACACTGAAGGGATTGTCAATTTGCCCAAGAGGTCCCCTTTGTTTTTTTTTGGCACTTTAGTTTTCCTATGAATTTTCCAAAGCAATAGCTATCTTTTCTCTGTCACAAATGTTGGATCAATTTTACCTTTGGGTTTCTTTTGACATTCCTTTACGAAATTACCTTTCTTTCCAAAATACAGACACTGTCCATTTCTTCGTCGCATGTCTTTCTCCTATGTGGTCAATGACGGACGAACACTTCCGATATCCATCGGTTCTGTAATAGGATCTGAGGACAACTGAAGGTGTCTAGACCTTTCCATTCGCCAATTGGGTTTTTCCCATTTTTTGCTTACTCCTTTTCTCTCTGAGAGTCTATGATCCATCCGGAGGGTTAGATTAATTAAATCAGTACAAGTTTCTGGTTGCGGTTCAACTTGGGCCAATACATCTTTCAGTTCATCTTTTAGCACTTAATAAAATACTGCTGACCTTTTTTCCTCTGGCCAAGCGGTTTCCACTGCTAACCAGTTGAAGTGTGACAAATACGTTATCAAGTCTTTGTTTCTTTGACGTAGTTCTAGTAACTCTTTGTCTGCAAACATAGTTATTGCGTGTCTGTCAAATACCTTTACAAATTCTTCTACATAACGACGCCAATTATACAAAAGAGGACTGTCTAATCGGACTAATGGCACTGCCCAAGTAGCTGCATCACCATTCAGATATGATCTAAGGAATGCAATTCTAGATTGTGCGTCTGGAAAAGCACTGGGACGACACATAAAATGTAATTCCCCCTGTGTGAGAAAAACCTGAACCTTATTCGGGTCCCCAGAAAATCATTCTGGTGCAGCTAGAGGAATCTGTGTCGACACGTTCACAGCTATGTTAGTAGGTGTGGAAAGCGTAGGACGAGACTCAGATTCAGAGCCATCCACCTTACTCTGTAACTGGGTTACTTTATTAACTAAATCGGCTATAACATTTTTGGAGTCTGTCAAATCCCTTTTCATTTGAGTGACTACTTGCATAAGGGTGTCTAAGGTGGCCATTTTGCGCAGTTCACTTACAGACCAAGAGGAAAGTATAAACTCGTAGGCTCACTATTCTGTCACTGTGCCCTTTCCTCAGGATCTTTACGCTGCTGAACAAAAGGCCCCCCTCCCGGCATCACCAACTCAGAAGGCTATTATAGCACAGAGTTATGATGAAGCCAGGTGGGGGAAGGGAATTAGGGTAGGGACTGTAGGGAGAGAGATCTGAAAAGAAACGGTTGGAATAAATATGCATACATTCATTCATAACAGTATAACTCACCAATAGACTCTTGAATAAAGGCGTCTCCGTGATATCAGATTGAGACCATTTGTGAATTGGGCGTAGCCCCTTCTGTGAATCATGGAACAAGAACAAACTGCAACCTCTAAACCTAGAGATGGCAAGAGATTTTGACTATGGTCATACTCTAAATATCAATCATGTAACAATTATGCATTCATAAGATAAACGTTTGATCTAAGCCTAGAAATTCGCAAAGACTTAAATATGTATCTCACATATTATGTTTCCCCAAAAAACAATGAAAACTATAATTTGCTTATCTCTGAAACGTTTTCACATTTACCACCTACGCCTGAAAGTTTACTCATTGAACTTGAAGTGTTTTTGTTCATTGGGCATAAGCGCCTCGCTTGTTGTTCATGAAGCGCTTTGATCATCATACATGAAGCGCCTTTTTCATTATGCCAGAGAGCACTTTTACTTGCTTTGTCTGAAGCGCTATGCTCGTTATGCCAAGGGGCGCTTTACTCATGTGGCCAGAAGCGTTTTGATACTCGTGCTCAGATCGCTTTACTCATGTAGCCTGAAACGGTTTGATTGTCGTACCAAGGGCACGTTACTCTTGTACCTTGAAGCGCTTTGCTCGTTGTGCTAAGTGGGCGCTTTTACTCATGTGGACTAAAGCGTTTTTATCCTCGTGCCAAGACCGCTTTACTCATGTGGCCTGAAATGCTGTGATTGTCGTGCCAAGGGCAGTTTACTCACGTGGACTGAAACGCTTTGATTATCGTGCCAAGGGTGCTTTACTCATGCGGACTGAAATGCTTTGATTGTCGTGTCAAGGACGCTTTACTCATGTGGACTGAAACGCTTTGATTATCGTGCCAAGGGCGCTTTACTCATGTGGGCTGAAATGCTTTGATTATCATGCCAAGGGTGCTTTACACGTGTGGCCTGAAGCGCTTTGCTCGTTGTGCTAAGGGGCGCTTTACTCCTGTGATCCGAAGCGCTTTGATCAGCGTGCCAAGGCTGCTTTACTCTTAGAACTGGAAACGCTTTGCTCGTTGTGCTAAGAGGCGCTGTACTTTTGGAAGTAACCACAGCCTTCAAGATTGGGCTCATCAAGACCTTACCGCTAGGAGTACGACCTACTCATATCTGAATTCACCATGGAAAGAAGGATACTCCAACTTGCTGTCAATCTGCCATGCAGGAAATCTGCCCGTTCTTCACAAGAACCCCCACGAGGTCTGGCTGCATTGAAGTCTTCAAAATAGTGAGCAAGGTGCTTTGGTGTGGCTGGGCTTTATAGGCCTGCCACACCCCAAGATGGCCGCTACCTCTAAAAACCTGGGAATTGTAGTCCCTTCATAGAATAGCACTGATAAGTGCATCTTATCCACCAATGTCCTGACCCTGCAGCTACATGAGCTTTACCACAGGGCAGGCGATGCTGATGACCACTTTTAGAACAGGAAGGGATGACCAGTAGTGCGCATGAAGCACCGCAAATATGCTCAGTGGAGTTTCGGACAGGACCGGGACCGCGGATAGCCTTATTCCTGACAGTGTGCATATGAGTGTCTATCACTCACTGGAGTAACAGTGTCAATGCAAGTTTGCAGTGGTATGTCTGTTGGAGTGTCTACATGCCTGATGTGCAGCTCTATCATATAAAATGTCACACACTGTGATTTGTTGTTCCCACTTTTTTACAGTGATCAGACATTGAGCATATATCTCCCTTCCATGATTTACAGGTGGACCAGCCCCCTACACCATTGGTGAAGTGGCTCGATTCAAGGACCCAGACATATCCAGTAAGTGTGAAAATGTTTGTCCTGTGTTGTGATTGCAGCTGCTGTGTGATTGACTCGTGTGTTGGACTCATTGCAAGATTTGATGAGCTGGCACGTGATCTGATATGTGACTTGACTGGAGGTTGACATAGTGTTCCATGGAAGAGTTAGACATTCACTGGCAGAGAGTCATGTATTGGGAGTCTAGTGCTGCACAATAGGCATGGGTAGGTGAACAAGGTGATTTGTAGCCACATGTATGCCCACATTTGATTTGGAGGTGGTCCAGTGTCATAATTTAGTCATCAAGTCATACCCTAATTCACACAAAACAGTGATGCATCATTTGAACACACAAAATTGTGCATCCCTGTTGTTGGACTTTTTTTTGCCTATTGTATGCCCACATTTGATTTGGAGGTGGTCCAGTGTCATAATTTAGTCATCAAGTCATACCCTAATTCACACAAAACGGTGATGCATCATTTTAACACACAAAATTGTGCATCCCTGTTGTTGGACTTTTTTGCCTATGCAGGGTCATCCCCAATCCAAATTGCCTCCTGCCTCCTATTTCTTCTGCCCTGTTACTGTTGGTTTTTTAAGTCTGATCACTTTACCGTTGCTTACCAGTGCTAAAGTGCAAATGCTCTCTGTGTAAATTGTATTGTTGATTGGTTTATCCATGATTGGCATATTTGATTTACTAGTAAGTCCCTAGTAAAGTGCACTGGAGGTGCCAGGGCCTGTAAATAAAATGCTACCAGTGGGCCTGCAGCACTGGTTGTGCAACCCACATAAGTAGCTCTGTAATCATGTCTCAGACCTGCCACTGTAGTGTCTGTGTGCAGTTTTAACTGTAAATTCAACTTGGAAGTGTACCCACTTGCCAGGCCTAAACCTTCACTTTTCTTACATGTAGGACACCCCTAACGTAGGCCCTAGGTAGCCTCAAGGGCAGGGTGCAGTGTATGGTTAAGGTAGGACATATACTATTGTTTTATATGTCCTGACAGTGAAACATTGCTAAATTTGGTTTTCACTGTTGCAAGGCCTGTCCCTCTTATAGGTTAACATGGGGGCTACCTTTAAATATGGTTAAAGTGTAGAGTCCCTTTGGGAGCTGATGGACATGTGGAGTTTGGGGTCTCTGAGCTCACAATTTAAAGATACATCTTTTAGTAAAGTTGATTTTAAGATTGCATGTTTGAAAATGCCACTTTGAGAAAGTGAGCATTTTCTTGCTTACACCATTCTGTGACTCTGACTGTTTGTGGATTTCCTGTCTGGGTCAGTTTGACAGTTGGGCTGGTTGCACCTCACACTAGACAGTGACACAAAGAGAACTTGGGTGTAGTCTGCAGTTCCTGATGAACCATCTGTGCTAGGAGGGACGGGAGGAGTGGTCACTCACACCTGAAAGGGCTGTGCCTGCCCTCACACAATGCAGTCTCCAACCCCCTGATGAGTGTCTGGGGCATGGCCTGGGCAAAGCAACTTTTCACATTCAAGAGAGACTTTGCTTTGAAGTAGGCCTTCTTCAAATGAGAAATTGGGTATAAAAAGGGCACCCAAAACCACAGATTTTAGAACACTTCTGGACCCAAGAGGAACCTCTGCCTGGAGTAGAGCTGAAGAGCTGAGGAAGAAGAGCTGCTCTGCCTGTGACTGTGCTTTGTGGAGCTATCCTGCAGTTGCTGCTTCTGCCAGAGAAAGAAGGCAAAGGTTGGACTTTGTGTGCCTTCCATCTTGTGAAGAAATCTCCAAGGGCTTGAATTAGAGCTTGCCTCCTGTTGTTTGAAGTCTCAGGGACAACAAAGACTTCTCTCTGGAGAGACTCCTACTCTGCCCTGTGGTGCCCATCCAGTTCCTGGGACCCTGAAAGGAGAAGCTGGCAGACCAAGAGTTAGAAATCCACACACAGAGCGCTGTGTGGGGAAAAGATCAATGCGACTCCGATCTGCGGCTGAAGAAATGACACGCTGATGGCTCTGCAGCTGAAAATCGATGCTCGCCGGGAATGCGACCAAAGCATCAATGCACTGAGTGGGAGAAATGGCGCACAGCATCGCTGATGATGGAGACTTGGAGATCGAAACCCGTGCTGCGTGGTTTTTGAATCACCATGTGGCTGGATTTCCGACGCAAGTACTGCTGGGCGTGTAAAAATAACGCAAAGCCTGCCAGAAACCGAGAGTGCTGACCGGATCAACATATTGCTCTCCTGCGTAGAGAAGAAACGACGCGCCCGACCCGACGAAAGGAGAAACAACGCAAGGTCTCACTTGTAACTGAAATTGACACAGCACAAGCCCTTTTTGACGCACACTCGCCCGTGCAGGGTTATTTTTGACGCACCCAAGGTACATTTTCACGCTAAGACTGTTAGGGGGTCATTACGACCTTGCCGGTCTTTTCGCAAGACCACCGAGGTACCGCCGTGCTGAAGACCGCTGGCAGCCCGCCATCATTTTTCGTACGGAAAGCCTCCAGCAGCCATACTGGCGGACAGCGGGAAAGTGGAGGTTGCTCAACCTCCACTGCCACGTCAACAGAACACTGCCCACTGAATCCCATCCCATGATTTGGTGTGGCGGTGTTCTGGTGACGGTGTTGTGGTGGCAGAGCTGCCCCCATTAGGGAAGGGGTGGGGGGTGTTGTGTGTGTGCATGGGGGTGTGCGTGTGAGAGTGTAGAGGGGGTGAGTGAGTGAGTGTATGCGTGCGGGGGTGTTGTGTGTATGGGAAATGTGTGCGGGTCGGACAGTGTGCATGTCTGTTTGTATGTGTGCAGGTATGTGTTGTCAGGGTGTATGTGTGCGTGTAGGGGTGTGTATATGTGCATGTTCGGGGTCGGGGTGGGGACGGGGTTGTGGCACATTTGGGGGGTGGCAGGGGGGTGGGGTTGTGGGGGGAGGATTCGTGGGGGCTGGCGGGGGTGGGGAGACCCCTATCAGTGCCAAGGAAGGAATTCCCTGGCACTGATAGTGCCTACCACCATGGAT
The DNA here is from genome assembly GCF_031143425.1 of Pleurodeles waltl. Classification (NCBI taxonomy): domain Eukaryota; kingdom Metazoa; phylum Chordata; class Amphibia; order Caudata; family Salamandridae; genus Pleurodeles; species Pleurodeles waltl. The sequence continues at coordinate 364,401,895 of NC_090448.1, read as the reverse complement.
CTCATGGCGGTTCCCAACCGCCCGAGATCCATGGCGGTATGCAGGGTCCTGATACCGTCGGCGGTCTAGTGATGACCGCCGGGCTGGAGATCGCAATCTCCAGCCCAGCGGTCTTCACCGCCATGGCGGTTGGAATGGAGAAGTGGCAGATGACCGCAGCGGTAACCGCTGCGGTCATAATTCCATTTTCTTTCCGCCAGCCTGTTTGCGGTCTCCCCGCCGCTTTACCACCGACCGCCAGGGTCGTGATGACCCCCTTACTGTGTGTTTTAAACTACATAAAGACTCTTTTTGCTTTTTAATTGATAACTTGACCTGTGTATCTTGGATTTTTGTCTTGTTTTGTTTACATTAATATTTTCTATTTTTCTAAACTGGTGTTGTGTCATTTTGTAGTGTTTAAATTAAGTTACTGTGTATGTTGGTACAAATACTTTCCACCTAGCACGCTGAAGCTAAGCCTACTGTTCTGCAAAGCTACCAAGGGGTAATCAGGGGTTAGCTGAGGGTGATTCTCTTTTACCCTGACTAGAGTGAGGGTCCTTGCTTGAACAGGGGGGGTAACCTGACTGGCAACGAAAGACCCCATTTCTAACACCTGTAATGCAATGAATATGTAGGACTTTATGGGTAACTGTCCCCCAGCATCTAGCCCCACATGTTGTACTCCATTTACATACAACTTAAGTGTTATGTTATAGGAGTGCATGCAGGTCAAGGTCAGATGTGTGCTTGCATCAATATGGGTGATTTAGGAAATGTGTCAGTGTGATCTGATATTGATGGTTGCCCACAAATCAAATTGTAACATGAATGTAGATGTGAATGACCAATGGTTGACACACTCCTAGTTGGCAGGCCTCCTTACATTTGTTCCACTCACTAAATCCATGTACAGATGGACAAAGCTTAGTGGTTGTCCTTGACAGTTGAAAATATGTATTGCATGCCCATCCCACCTGAGGCACAGGGTTAGGGGGAGAAAATATATGTAGCTAGGTGTGATGGCCACAGTGTAGATGACAGACAGGTAATTCAAGCATGCATGTGTGCCAAACCTCACTAACCCCTTATGATTGGCAACTGCATACCATCCTGCCAGTTCCATATACAAATCATAGGTCTTGTGTGCCTTGAAGATGATCCAGATGATAGGGATTAGTTGGCCTGGCACATGTTGAGTACTTGCTGTATTTGCAATGTGACCAATTGCACTACATATATAAACAGATCAATTACTTTGGTACACACCTTGTTGTGCATTGCTGTGCTGTTCGATAGTTGATGGGTAAGCTGCATTGGCATGTCATTCCTCAGGGACATTTTATCATCTGTACTGTGATTTTGACTGCATATGCAATTTGTGAGGAAGTGTTAGATTATCATCTGTACATGCATCACACAGTGATGACACTAATGTTTGCCTGTCTCTTTTTTACAGCTGCCAACATGAATGCCGAAGAAATTCAAGAGTTTCAGAGGCAGGCAGTGAGATACAGGCACATCCTTGATGTTGAGGCTGGGTATCGATTGATGGCAAGACGCTATCGTCGTGAAAGTGCCACAGGAGCATGGCGGGCTTTTAGCCAAGGGGGCCCAGCATTGGCCACAACAGGTGCTGCCACCACCCCGACTGCAGGCACAGTGGACACCGGTATCTCTGCCACACCTGCTACATCCTCAACATCTATAGCACAAGTCACAACAACTGCTGCACCATCTATTCCACCACCCCCAACCATGGCACCAGCACCTGCAGTTGTTACATCCACAGCGACACAAACCACCATAGCAGGTGGTATGGACATGGCCGCATTGCGCCAGCTACAGTAGGACATGCGTAGGTTCATAAGGCGAATGGACAGTCTCCAGCAAGAGGTGGCCCACAACAGCCAAAGATACAAGTCGATTAAAAAAAACTCTGAGGAGGGCAAACCTCTGAGTCCAGTTTTGCCTCACTCCTAATTCCGTCCCTTCCCACCTCTTTGTTTTATACTGTTTTTAGTGGGTTTAGGGGGTTTAGTGATAGGTTAGAGTAGGCTATTAGTTTAGATAGGATAAGTAGGTTGGGAGAGGGGTGAGTTATATTATTACATGTTAGTTTGTGGGTGGGTTGGTTTGTATTGATGTTGGGGTTTATGTGTATTCCAGAAACAAAAATACAAAAAAAAACATTTTTTAGTATTAGTTAGTATCTGTTTAGGTTAGGGGTTGATGTTTAGAGTGTTTAGTTACATGTGGTAAGTAAGTTTAGCATAGGGTAGTTAGGGCCAGTTGTGGGTAATGTATAGTTAGGATAGGTTAGGTTAGTATAGGTGTGTGACATAGTTTAAGTTTTCTTTCATACATATGTAATAAAGCTTTAGGTACTCCTTTACGGTATATGTCATATGCTTGCAGATCTGGGCCTTTGCATGATGGTACAGTGGCAAATTTGTGTTTTCCTGTGTATTCCATCCTGCAGCCACATCCCATTCTTGACATGTTTATTCCCACTTCCAAATGAGCTGTCACATTGGCAGCTACAACAAAGCTACATCTCTATGCATCTGCCATCCATTGAACCCACCACTCAGTGTGACTATGGTTCACATGTATTGGAGTGGTAGGTGTGATTTTAAAGCTGTCATCGTTTGGGTCCTGTGTTGGAATCTTGGGCACTGTGGGACATCTGCCTGTTCATGTGAACCCTGATAAACTGAGTGGTGTCATAATCTTATAAAGTTCAGAATACAAAAATCACACCAATGAGTTTTCTCATTGTATTCCCAGGTGACGTTATTGTCCAAACACTCTTACACATCCATTCCTGATGCATGTTGTGGTTGTGGGATTTAAGTTTAGAGTCATATGTCACATACACAATGATTGTCTTGTAGGGGATGTGGCCAGCATTGAGTTTCATCTTGTAGATACCTTGGGCCTGACATATACAATTTTTACACAACATTATACTGTTTGTGGTGCTTTAACTTCAGAAATGAGCCACAAGCAGCACAAGTGATTGTAAGATCCTGACCCTTGTGCATAGATATCAGCCCACATTCTTTCTAAGCTCTTGTATTGACATTCTGTGGCCATTGACATGTTACATGCATCACAAAACTCCTGCACAGTAGATGTGTCACATTACACAGAGACAAAGTGGTTGTGTAGGTGCTGTTTATTTGAAAGTGCTGTAGTGCAATATTTACATAGTCCAGGTTTGTAAGTCCATTGGTGTGACGCATTCTACTGTGACGCAACACAAGTGCAATGTTGAGAGACATGTCATTGGACATGCTGCGATGGAGTATCATTCAGTGCAGAGGAACATGAATTGCCAATTGGGTAGTGAGAGACAATTGCAGTCCATAGTGGTAAGGTAAACAGTGTGTTGGAGAACAGTGCATGTTACCAACTGTATCAAGACTGGCATGTTGCCAAGCACAGGACATAGGAAAATCACTGCCCATGTGGCATGGGCTGGTGCTACTGGGCACTCCTATGGGTGAAGGTGATCTGTTCCACGTCTTCATCTTCTGAGGTGTGTGTCATCTACTCTGCCCTTGGTGATGGTGGGTTTGGAGGGGCAACACACACTTCAGTGTTTGGAGAAGAGGACTCTGAATTCCCAGGAGCTGCCACTATTAAGGGCATTACTGCAGCAAGGTGGAGCTGCCTGGTGATTGAGTATAGCAGCAACATCCCTGTGGTAGGCAGCCAGGTCAGCCCTGAGGGAGTCATGATTGTTGTCATGCATGCAGTGAAAAGTTTGGGAGGCCAGGTGTTGTGGCAACTCCCTCACTGCAGTGGTGAAGACCCTCACACACTGTTGTAGTCCTTGCAATAGCGATTGTTGGACTTACATGACTGCTGACTGTTCTGCAGATGTCATCATGCACATGCGCATCCCCGCAAGGCTGTCTGCCATATTTTGCATCCCCATCCGCACCTCCTTGGCCAGCTCCGCTGTGCTCCCACAGCTGTTCTCTCAAAGGTGGTCCCAGTGTCATCAGAGTCCTCAGCTGTGTTGGAGCTGGCAGGTCATACTATTGGGGCGGTGGGTGGTTCCTCTGGTATGGCTGCTACATCTGTGCTCCTCCTTGCGACTGAAGGTGTGATCTGTAGGGTTCCCAAGACATCTTGGAGGGTTTCCTGGCTAATGGTTGTCAGCTCATCATCCATGTCATCAGGGTAGTCCAGGACAGACATATCCACAGCAGAGCCATCGTCCTCTGCAATGAGATATTGTACAATTTGTGTGTCTGTTTTGTGGCAGTTGTAATGTGACATTACTGACTTCCTATTAGTGGAACATTATAATCTGGGTTCCTGTTCATTGTTCCTGTGATTAGTATTTGCATTCCCACAGGCCTATGCCCCACCTGCATGTCACATGTAGTGTGAGCAGTTTGGGGAATTGTCTGCGTCACGTCCTCTAGGTGTAGGTTCTGTCCAAATTGTGTCTTGCCACCTTCTTGTCCTACTCAACCCTCCCTCTATTACCATTAGCATGGTGAGGCCGTGCAATGCTTGTTGGTGTTCTGATGCCACTTGCACCACACATAACAATATGGCCCTGACCCAGTCTATGATATTTCACATACACGTATACGTTGCTGAAACCTAGCACATACCATGTATTGCATTGGCATGACACGATATAGGTGTCAGCATTGGTAGTGTGTCAGGTTGATGTTTGTGAATGTGTGCTACATTGCATTGCACTGATGGGCCTGGCAGAGTTCCATTTTCTCTAATGACTGTGCGGGTGTGTTTCACTAGCTACACACATATGTCCTCCCCCCTCAATGCTGTTGTCTTGGCAGTATGACATTTGAGATGTTGCAAGGTGACATTGCAGCTATTGTAACACAGGCACGGGGTAGACCCTGGAATGGGCAGCATGGGTATGACATTACTGCTGTGTACTTCATAATGTAAGTGACAATGCCTGATGTTCATTGAGCCTATAGACATGAGCATTTGACAGGCGTTGCATTTGGATAGGAATTGAACTGGATTGCTCATGTAGTCATCCTGAACCCTCATTTTGAGTGTGTTTGTGCCATGGGCACCTAACTGCCATTTTGTAACTGACCAGCACACACAGCACAGGTAATAGTGGCAAATGTTGTCAATGGTAAATGCCACTTGAGGCAATGGCCTGAGACTGGGCATTGTCCCCTAGTTCACATTCTGACAATACCAGCTATCCTCTAACAGCAGCCTAGTTTTACATTCTAGCTAACACTCCTGGACTGGTTTTGCCTTTCCAGCAGCCTTGGCATGGCGGTGTACCCCCAGGCAAAGGTTGTTGGTGTTGTGTTGTGTTGTGCCCCTGGATGCCCCTGCACAGCCCATGCACCCGTGCCATGCCCCTTTGCCCTTTCCACTCCCTGATTTCCATGGCTGACATGCATTGTGTAGTAGGTTTGTACCTCCCCCTGCTTGCACTTAATATTTAGGCATTTTGGTCCCCCATGCAACTTACCCTGCAAATGTGTTGTTTCCTGGTAGTCTGCACTGTCCTGTCCTGCGATTCCTGTGACAATCTCCTCCGGGATGGCAGCTGCAACCATCTCCTCCATCTCATCCAGGGCCTCCTGCAGTGCTGGACTCCCACCTCCAGTCTGCAGTGCTGCCTTCCTGTTCCTTGCCATTTTCTCCTCTGTCCTGCGCTTGCAGTCATGCCAACTTTTCTTGCACTCAGTGACAGTTCTCCTGACCTCTGCCACACTGTTTATCTTGTTGACAGTTTGTTGCCAAATTGCCTCTCTCCTCCCAATTGGCAATTTAGAGGTGATGAAAAGTTGATGCTGGTGCTCCATCACCTCTCTGACCAGTATTTGATGCTCCTCTGTGCTGAAACGACACTTCCATTTCTTCTTGTCTCTCCCCTGGGTCTTGTCTGTGCCCCCGTGGCTGGTTCCTGGTAGACTGAGGTCTCCACGGGGTCTCTCCTGGCTTCTGGGATCCATTTTGGGGCTCCTTAGCACTGTTTGCTGCATTTGTGCCGCTTTTTGACACTATTGGGGTGGAAAATGGCACATATCCAGTTTGCGATGTTTTCCGTGTTGCAAACCGGATTAGAGTAATTTTTCCTGCATTAACGTCATTTTGCTTTATGACGCGGCGCAATGGTTAGCGTAAAAAAATTACTCTAACCAGTCCTTAGCGCCACTGTGTGTCAAAGTATAAATTTGACGCATGGGTGGCGTTAAGAAATGATGTTAGCCCGTGTTACATTTTTTATCCGCAAAACTGCGCTAACACAGTTTTGCGTCAAAAAGTATAAATGTCCCCCCTAGTCTTTTTGCCATTTAGAATCGGCTTTATCTAAATCATCCGGTAAATCCCCAGTTAAGCACGCATAGAGCTGATTGTACAGCTGGACATATTTGCTGTGATTTCCATCATCTGCAAGCGTATCATCTCACCGGGACCCGCCCTTATCTTTAAAATAAACTCACGGATCTGTTGGTTACTGGTAAAAATAATGCTTATTTACTTCATACTCCCGCTGAAGTTCTTCAATTGTGCTAATACTGGACCCACCATAAAGATCCCCCCCATTTCCGCAAACTCAGAGCTGCCCAACCCTGACAACAGGGGTCTTTACCTAGAAAGGAAAGGGCACTGTTAGCCCCCTATGGAGGCATAAAAATTAACTTTCCCAAGCCCCATTTTCTTTCTTATAGTCCGCCAAATCTTAAACACTGCGTGCAGAGACTTGAATTTAGCCTTTTTGAAATAGTTTCAGATATTCTCAGGAACCCATTCCTTGTGTCGTCACCAATGAGCATTTCATAAGAAGGTGGGATACATGCAGCCCCATAATAATACCCTTTTGGACCACCAATAAGGGACCACATATACTGTATAGCTGATGGCCAATGATATAGGCCCTCATTATGACATTGGCGGTCAGCTAACTGGCACGCCAGCGACGGCGGTAGTACTGCCACCAGACCGGTTGTAATGACCGCCATATAATGACCATGGCGGGGATCCCTCGCATAGACAGCCAATGTACCACCCCAACTGACAGTGCAGTATGACCACTGAAAACGGCGGTACCCACCTACAGGCAGGTGGAAGACAAGGATCCACGCACCATATTATAACATAGCACACCGCCAGGATTTCTGGGGCGGTAGCAATGCCACCAAAAGCCTGGCAGAAACGCATCATATAAAAAGAGACACTCACCTCCAGGGACACAGCGGAGTCCGTGGATGCCAAGGAACCAGAAATGGAAGTCTTCCTGATGCTGTATCACGCCATGGCCATCCTGGAGCACCAATACCGATAAAGACGACGGTGTGAGTAAAGCCGCCTAGCACACAAGGGAAGGATGGGGGAGGGAGGGGAGAATGACACACACACGCACAACACACACCATACACACACACCACACGCCAAGAACCATCTGTAGAGTAAATTGATAGTAACAGGGCCCAAGAGCAAAGAAAGCCAGAACACATACCTTTGTTCCAACCACTGTAATCCAGTTGGATGAAGAGCCCAAATCCAAACAAATGTATGTATAGAGTATTTGATAAAACGCATTTTGACCGGAGGTATCAAAGCGCTAAGAAGGCAAAACAAGAGTTCCTTGGCCGTTCTTAATTAAGACTGGAATAGCCAAGTTTTGAATTGTTTACGAAAAAGCAACAAGAAGGGAATATTCCTAATTTTAAAGGGAAGGGAATTCTATAGTTTGACAGCTGCTGCTGAGAAAGCTCTGTCCCCCCATTTCACTTTCTTAGTTCTAGGAGCATAGGCTAACTTAAGGTCACCTGATCTGAGGGTCCGCCCAGGTATGTACCACTTAATTGATGGAAGAGGCGAGTGATAACCATGTAAGGGACTTGTGAGCCAAACAAAAAATTTTAAAAGTAATGCGCTTCCTAAACGGTAGCCAATGGAGTTCATTCAAACCATCTTTGGCAGATGCAAACTTGTCTAAACCCAGAACCAGACACGCACTTTGATTCTGAATAAGTTGTAACTTATGACAACTATGCTTGATTGATGTTAAGATAAAGAGCTTTACAGTAGTCCAGCCTGGATGCAGTCAAGGCTAGAACTACCGTTGCTCACAGGTCCCGGGGTATAAAAGGTAGGATTTTCTTAAGCATCTTAATAATCCAGATGCATGAATTGGTGATTTTATTGACCTGGGTATCGAAGGTTAAGGCAGAGTCATAAGCATTTCCAAGGTTTTTTACTGCAGCGGAGGGGACCGGTAATGTCTCACATGACTCCAGCCACCAGTTTGAATCCCAAATAGATGAATTGGCCCCAAAGATAATGACCTCAGTTTTGACCCCATTCATCTTAAGCCAGTTTCAGTCGATCCAGTTTCCTTACTTCTATAATGCAAGACTGAAATTGTTCAGCTATGTCCTGCGTCTTGTCTCGAAAGGAGACAATAATTTGTGTGTCCTCTGCATAGGAGGACACCTGAAATCCAAAGGAGCACACCAGATCTGCCAAAGGTGTGACTTACAAATTAAACAAAGTTGGGCTAAGAGAGGATCCCTGAGGAACTCCACAGGGGAGCTGAAATTGATCCGAATTATAATCATCACATTTTACTAATAGTGATCTGTCCTGGAAAAAAGATGTGAGAATAATTAAGGCTGGTCTTCTCAATTCAACATGAGAAAGACGGTCAGTTAACCTAAGGTGCATAATGGTTTCAAAGGCTGCCGACAGATCCAGCAGGATTAGGATTGTGCCCCCTCCTGCATCCACCTGTTTTCTGATTGAATCGGTAGTCACCAACAGGGCAGTTTCCGTGCTATGATGTTTCCGGAGCCCGTGTTGGGACCTATCTAGGCACTCATGAGTTGCTAGTGTGGGTAGAAGAGCAATTGGGCACAGATTATTAAGGTCTTCTGGGTCACCCCCGGGTTTTTATTATGGGACCAATTGTCGTTTCTTTCCATTCCGAAGGATACATACCCCGTTCAAGCACTTCTGGATGCAGCTTTTCCAACGGTACTAAAACGGAGTCACAGACCCGCTGTAATACCCTCGGGGGCAAGGGTCGGCAGGGGACCCTGAATGAATCCTGAATAGAAAGACCTTAATTTGTTGAGAAGTTAATGGAGCAAAATTCTCCAATGTAGGAAGCTCACTCTGCTCTAGATAGGGACCGGAGTCGTAGTCTCTCATAAGTAATTGAGAGTCCTGACATCCAGAATGGATTCTGGTGATAGATTTGTTAAAGAAGCAAGCTATCCTATCACAGAAAGATTGCGGGTTGTCTAGTCCTTGAGGTACCGAAGCAGTAGAGAGGGTCTTAACCATTTTAAACAGTTCTTGGGGGGAATTTGAGGCATTTAGAATTTTCTGAGAGGAATAAACGGTTTTAACCTGTCTAATGGCTGATTTATACTGTATTAATTTCTAATTTCCCTCAGTTTGATGCTTTCCGGTAGGCTAGGATAGAGTTTCCATTTCCTTTCCTGTCTTCTGCAGTCCCTTTGGAGAGTCTTCAGTTCAGGAGAGAACCAAGGGGCAGATGTTCTTGTCCCCTCTGTGCGATAAGCTACTCTGAAAGGGGCCGCCGAGTCAATGGCATCCTTAATGCAGAATACAGAATTGCATATTTACTTGCAGGCCCAATGGCCAGTTCAAAGTCTGTAATGCCCACAGGGCAAAGTCCAAGCCCCAACTTGACTCCTGACAACATCGGGACTCCACTGTGCAGGGATACCATGTTGGAAACAGGCAGGCACCTCAGGGGTTAGTGGGGTTGGCTCTTATTTTGGGAGGTGGGTCCTTGAGCTTGGGTTTGGGATGGGTGGCACTTTACCCTTCCGTTTTGGGGGCAGAGGAGTGGGCTTGAGGCGGGGGCTGGAGTTCCACTCTTGTGCCCCTTAGTGGAAGCTGACGTCTTAGGGGGTGGAACAGGGCTAAATTTGGTGCTGGAGGTATTGGGGGGATGGGACCTTTCTCTTACAGGGAGGACGGGGGGAGGGGGAGGGAAGAGGTCAAGCGGGAAAAGAAAAGCTTCTTAGAACCAGTGGGGCAGGCTGTGGGAGGAGGGATGGGAGTGGAGGTAGAGGGAATGGTTGTAGGAGGAGGAGGTGTGCTGGACTTGGGTGCAGGTGCATGCACAATGTGCGTGTGTGAGGTGGATGGCTGTTGGGAGTCTGGGTGCAAGTGTTTGTGTGACTTTGGGGGGGCAGACAAGGAGTGGGAGGTCAAACAGGACATTTGGATGGATGTTGTGGTGGTGTCTGCAAGTGAGGTGGGTGTGCTGCATGATGTGGTGATGGTGGTAACTGTGCATATGGTGTGTGGGGTGCATGTCTGCGGGTCTGCTGTTGTGACTGTGGGCAAGGCTGTGCAGGTGGCAGGATCTGGGACTGTTGATGCTGTGCATGCAGGTGTGAGTGCTGATGTGACTGTGAGGGAGGAGGAGGAGGGGAGACAGAAGAGGCAGTGGATGATGTTGTGTGTGCATCTGTGTGTTGGGTGTGTGTGTGTGCTTTTGGACTGAAGTGTGCTGCCTGTGTTTGTCTGTGTGAGTCTTGTCTGTTGTTTTGGGGCATGCTTGTCAGAATGTGTGCGTGGGATGGGTTTGGGGAGAAGAGACTGGGACTGGGAAGTGGTAGTTGGAGGGAGAACGGAAGAAACAGGGACACTGGCTGCTGTCAGAGAAGAGGCCAGATCCTGAAACAATCTCTGTAGGGCCGCCAAGCCACTGTGAATGCCCTCCTGGAAGGCATTGCATTACTGAATCTGGAATGCCGGCCCCTAGATGGCATTCACTATCATTGACTGCCCTACAGAGATGGATCTCAGGAGGTCAATGGCCTCCTCACTGAGGACAGCAGGGCTGATAGAGGCAGGGCTTGAGATGCCTGGGGCGAAGGATACACCCACTCTCCTGGGTGAGTGGGCACGGGCAACTCGGTGGGGGGGGTACTGGGAGGGTAGTGCTGATACGGGGGTGGCGGTAGAACCTGTAGCTGGGGTGGTCCTAGAGGGGTCAGCCACCACCAGGGAGCTCCCATCAGAGGAGGAATGAGAGTCAGTTGTGTCAGCTCCTGTCCCCCCTGTGGTGCTTCCCTCAACCTCTGTCCCACTGGTTCCCTCGGCGTCAGTGGACTCAGCCTCCTGGGTCCCGTAGGCTGCAGCTCCCTCACTCACCGGTGCCTGCTCCTTCACCAGAGGATGATAATGCACACATGGACAGGATGACAAAAAGGAGAGGGGGGAGAAAGAAAGGGAGCACTGGGTCAATCACAGCAACAACAGCACAGATGGCATACTCATCACTATCACACACTGAGACTAAGAATGGGCAGTAAGGATCACACTGGCATACCATTGGCTAGGTACCACAACAGGTAAGAGCCAAACACTGCCATCTGCACACCAACTGGGACCAACTAAACCCTGTCTGACATGGAAAGCCTTCTACCTGGCTATCAAAATATGCATTACTCCCAAAATACCTACGCTGGACAATGGAGCAATGTCTAAGCTGGCTTATTGGGGCTTCCATTGACTAGAACCCTGCACCGAAATCCCATGCCAGGCAACAAATATGGTTATCACACACACTGAATTCACCCCCTTGTGGCTGCTGTGATGCCCTCAAGCACCCTGCTCTGCTCTGGGCAGGCCCCCGCCAGTATGCGGGCCATCAGAGGGACCAGGTTTCGACGGGCACTCCTCCCTCGTTGGGAGGCCGTCCCCCGCTGGACCTCTGCGGTCTTCCGGGACCAGCATCTCAGGTCCCACCACCGTTTCCTGCAGTGGGAGCTCCGCCGGCTATGGACCCCCAGGGTCCACACGTCCTTGGCGATGGCATGCCACAACCCCTTCTTCTGATGGACGCTGCCCTGCAGAGGAAACACAAACAGAGGGACACCATGAACCACACAGTGTGGCCTGTCACACATGTGGCCTACATGCTGCATTTGCCCCTCATCAGGCACACACATGACCCGTATTTCTACATGTAGACTGTCACCTGCCATACCCCCCACATGACAGAATGCCAGCACACACCCATTTACATGCAGCCATGTCGCATGCAACGTACCCATCATGAATTCATCTGTTGGTCTGGAGGCCCATACGACTGCCCATACAGGGGTAGGACCCCATCTACGAGCTTCTCCAACTCCTCTGACGTGAAGGCTGGGGCCCCTTCCTCAGTTGCACAGGCCATGGCAGGTTCCAGACACAGGTCACAGCAGCACATGCAGTGGAGATGTAGTCCTATGGAAAGTCAGGAATCAAGTAAAGTGATAGACAGAAAATGGCGGTTACGTCCCCAGCGGTGAACACCGTCAGCGTTGATCACCATTGGTTCCTGTGTCTGATGTTAGCCAATGAGGAATTGCATAGCAGTGCAGACTGCCTCCCGCCATGACGCCTAACGCTGGCAGAGTGAGGTCACTTCCACCTGTCCCTGCATACAGGACAGGCGGTTGCCATTTTCTACTGTTAGTACACATGCACTGATTTAATAGTGTGTCATTGGTGTTGAATGTACACACTTACACAATTCCAGTGTCCAACATACAAACATGCTCTGTGCACACTGATGTTGTGTGCCCATATTTCCTGTTGCCAGTCACTTCTTACTTTTGGTTCACATAGGTAGCAAGCACTGTGGATGAATAGGAGGAGGAGGCATGCACCTGTGTACAGACCCCTTATGCCTTTCCTGCCTTGTGTGTGAGGAAACTCATCAACATCGCCGCTTGGGATCTATTATTATTAATATTTTTTTCTGTGAATGTTGTTATGGGGGAATCCACGTATATGGTGGGGTTTTGCTACACTTATTCATTGGTTTATTTCATCTGCACGGATTTTAGGTGTTCTATTACTTTTGTCCTGCTTTTTATCACTTCACAATTTTCTCTTTTCATTTTATTTTATTTTCGACTTTCTTTTCTTGGTTTTGATTGCGGTATTATTCTGGTGCAAACTTCTGGTGGTTATTCGGATCTCAAGGAATTAGATTAAATTCATTATTTTGTTGTTGTTTATGTCTATCAGGATGTATACGTACAGGAAGGCCGAGAACCTATAAGATCGGCGATATTATTCATTAAATATTGAAAAGGAACTGCCCTGATGAAGGCGGCCCTATAAACTGGATGGCTACCGCCGAAACGCGCGTAGGCTTGGTTCCTGCAGTTGTTTGGATTGACTACGAACTTATAGTGTTAAAAAAAAAAAAATTATTATTTTATGAATCAGTGAGACGGAGACGCAGTCAAGATTTGAATTCTAATATGGTTCTATTATGAATATCATTTAAGTTCTAGAAAAAGAAAGTGTATATTTAGTGTTTATTTCACTGTATTTTTTGTAAATTCAAACTTCATTTTTTTGTTTATTGTTGTGTTTTTACTATCTTTCCTGTCTCGTCTCTTTGTCTTTGTCTATCGATTGTATATATGTGTAGGTATTATTTTAAAGAAATGTAGTGCCCGTCTTTCTTTGTGAATATGTATATATTTATATAATTCTGACTATGTTGTTTAGTGTTTGTTGTACATACATATGTAATAAATATCATTTTGTGTATCTTTGTTAAAATTATTTTTGAGTTGTTCTGTACATTATTGCGGACAACAGTGGATACTAGCTGTAGCTCATTTATTTTTTCTTGTACTCAAGTACAGACCCCTTATGGACTTGGCTACACTGGAGGACAGGCACATCATTCTCACCTATCATTTGGACAGGGCCACGATCACAGAGCAGTGTACACAATTGGAGCCTGATCTGCTACCTGCTATCCGTGGCACCACAGTAATATCCTCTCTTGTGCAGGTGCTATCAGTGCTCCATTTCCTGGAAACAGGCTTTTTCCAGGTGACAGTGGGCTTGGCTGCAGGAATGTCACAGCCAATGTTCTCTATTGTGCTTGCAAGGGTTTTGTCTGCCTTGCTCAAACACATGTGCAGCTACATTGCATTCGCCCAGGTTGATGAATTGTGAAGGCTGGATTCTATACCACATGTGATTGGGGTCATTGACGGGACCCATATTGCCTTAGCCCCCCCCCTCCCCCCCGGTCCAATGAACAGGTGTACAGGAATAAGAAGATTTTCCAATCACTTAATGTCCAGATGGTGTGATTTGCTGACCAGTACATCTCCCACGTCACGGCCAAATATCCTGAGTCGGTGCATGATGCCTTTGTCCTGAGAAACAGCAGTGTCCAACAGCTGTTGGCACAACTACAGAGACACAGGGTGTGGCTTATATTTAGCCTGAGTCCCCACCCAATGTATGTCAGTGTATGCCTTCAGGAGGCATACCCCATGCCATTGTGCAGGGCTAATGGTTGTCCCTCACTTCTTCCAGGTGACTCAGGCTACCTAAACCTGTTCTGTCTCTTGAACACTGTAAGGAATCTGAGAACAGGGGCTGAAAATAGGTACAATGATGCTCATGAGCATACCAGGAGGATTGTTGAAAGGACCTTCAGTCTCCTGAAGGCCAGATTCAGGTGCCTCCATCTGACAGGTGGATCCCTATGCTACTGACCTGAGAAGGTCTGCAAGATTGTTGCTGCATGCTGCATGTTGCACAATTTGGCCCTAAGAAGCCATGTGTCCTATCTGCAGGAGGAGGGGAGTGACAATGCTGCTGTGGCAGCAGTGGACACTGAGGACAGTGAGGAAGAGGAAGAGGAGATGGATGTGGACAACAGGACACATTTGATACTGCAGTACTTCCAATGACACTCAGGTAAGACTGTTTGCGATTGTTAAAATACATTTCCCAATGTACCAACCCTAATATGTGAGTCAGTAGCTATTACCGACTCACAAAATAGCGTTTGCAGGTCGCTAATATGAAGAGACTTGTAAAGGTCATCCCTTCTGGTATGTATGAATGTTTTGCGACCGGGAATGCGGTCACAAAACATTCATACTTTACTGTCTCCTTGAAGGAGGAGGCAACCCATTTGCAACAGGAAGAGGTCCCCAGGAGACCACTTCCCATTTGTGAATGGGGGCACCAACCTTTTTTTTAGAGCAGGCAGTGGTCCCCCGACCCCTGCCCACTCTAAAAATTGAAAACTTTTTTTATTTTTTATTAATGCATCCCATTTTCCTCTAAGGAAAACAAGCTTTATTTCAAAAACAAAAGTATGCTTTATTTAAAAAGCAGTCACAGATGTGGTGGTCTGCTGACCCTAGCAAGCCACCATTCCTGGGAGTGCCAGCCATTCCCAATGGGTCAGAAATTAAAACCTGCCTCATTCATTTTAATGAGGAAGGTCCCTTGCAGCCCATTTGCAAATCACAAACAGTCTCTCAGACACTGTTGAACATCACTTTTTTCGAGTGGAAAAAAAATGTGAACCGTGAGTCACAAACACTGAGGGTCGTACATCTGGCCCCCTAAGCCTCGGATTATGCGTGGGTTCTTGTCGGTCAAGAGAAGTAATCTTCTGGGTGCATTCAGAATTGTATTAAGATGACAGCACAACCCACTTGACAGTGTTGTAAATCTCCATTGTTAGTCAAGGAGAACCCATATGAGGTAGAACAATTTCAGGAATGCATCTAGCTTGTGCAAATCGCCTGTGCCGGTGGTCTTACTGTGAAAGTGTATGTTAGTCAAACAGATGGAAATATAGAAGCTTGTGCCTTTGACAAAAGAACATAGAATTCTTTGGGCTGCATGAGCAACACAGTTGCCCATTTGGAAGAATGCCAACCGTGCCTGCTCCAGATGAAAAAAATGAGAAAACCAATGACATAGAGATAAATGTGAACTGGATTTAGCCTTGCAGAGAATCGTCAGCTGCTACCGCTCCCCTAATATCGAAGAGGATGGTGGTTAGCAGAGAGGTTCAGGACATAATTGAACTCACATGTTGGTTCTGGCATCCTCTATGCAGGAACTGTTTGTAACTTTTACATTGACCCCGATTTTTGGGCTATCGGTAGCTTTGAATAATTTCGTTTTTTAACTTCTGCCTGTGCGTACCAAGTAGCTTTCTCTGGAGTTTGACTTGTTTGAGAAAGAAAAAGGATATGGCTGGTGCTGTGCGCTCGCAGCATCAGCGGCGCAATTTAGAGAAACTGGATGGACTTAGGTTGATGCGGGCATCTCACGAGCCTTTTGCACAGAAGTGCATAACTGGTGTCAAATTAGACAGTGGACTGTGGTGAGGGAAAGGAACGCAATGTAATTTACTCTGAGAAACACATTGTGAAAATGACGATCCTATACCAAAACATTTTGGGGCATATTTATACTCCGTTTGCGCCAAATTTGCGTCGTTTTTTTCGACGCAAATTCGGCGCAAAACTAACGCCATATTTATACTTTGCCGTTAGACGTGTCTAGCGCCAAAGTATGAGTAAAGAGCGTCATTTTTTTGCGTAAACGCCTTCCTTGCGTTAATGAGATGCAAGGTAGGCGTTCCCGTCCCAAAAAATGTCTGCGACGCAAATGCGTCGTATTTATACTCCCGGGCAAAAATCACGCCCGGGAGTGGTCGGGTCAAAAAACCCCGCATTTGCGCCTCTTTTTAACGCCTGGGTCAGGGCAGGCGTTAAGGGACCTGTGGGCTCAAAATGAGCCCACAGCTGCCCTCCCATGCCCCCAGGGACCCCCCCTGCCACCCTTGCCCACCCCAGGAGGACACCCAAGGATGGAGGGACCCACCCCAGGGACATTCAGGTAAGTATAAATTTGTTTTTTTTTATATATTTTTTTTGGCATAGGGGGGCCTGATTTGTGCCCCCCTACATGCCACAATGCCCAATGACCATGCCCAGGGGACATAAGTCCCCTGGGCATGGCCATTGGGCAAGGGGGCATGACTCCTGTCTTTACTAAGACAGGAGTCATGTAAATGGCGTCTGGGCGTTGTTAAAAATGGCGCAAATCGGGTGGAGGCGATTTTTTAGCGTCAACCTGACTTGCACCATTTTTAAGACGCCCTAACGCCATTTTTCCCTACGCTGGAGCTGCCTGGTGTACGTGTTTTTTTTCCACGCACACCAGGCAGCGCCGGTCTGCTTGCGCCGGCTAACGCCATTTAATAAATACGGCGCCCGCATGGCGCTTCAGAATGGCGTTAGCCGGCGCAAACATTTTTGACGCTAAACTGCGTTAGCGCAGTTTAGCGTCAAAAAGTATAAATACGGGCCTTTGTGTAATTTCCAATTAATTACACGGACTTCCACCCTAGCTCAACATGCGTAAAACTCATAGATCTCACCTGAAATGTACACAGTACTAGAGGAAAAAAATGTACAAATGTACCCCTTCGGTCAGACCTACCGCATGCTCTATTTTACTGCACATTGCCGATTGTGTGTCATGGACGCTAAATTTGTGGGGCTATATGGGAGTCAGGGAGCGCCTCGCGCCTTCCAAAACACAAAGAGCATCATTATTGTTTGTGCATTTTGCAGCTAGTGTGAAAAAGCACCAGATATTTAAATTACAGTAACCTTGTCTCTTTGACTGATTTCTGTTTGTCGCTTACTTGTTGCCATGGAGACGGCAGTCTCCCTCCCAACAGAGGATTTTCTTTCAGCTAAATCCGATGGCGGGTACAAGTAAAAAAAGGCTTATTTTCAGATCCCGTGAAGAAATATTATCTGCAGATTTCAGCATCTCTTTCGAAGAAAATCTGTTTGTATTTTCTTTGAATCCTGCTCGGTGATCAACTTCACAGCCGAAGCACTTGAGAAATCAGCAAACAATTCACCCTCCTTTCCCCTCCAGCCTTCCAACAAATTAGAGAGACGGGGAGAGAAATATAGCCTGAGAAATGATTGCCATCGGTTTTTGTCAAGGGCTGGTCGTGCTTGTACAACCCAAGAGAAATATTTAAGTGCTTCAGATTTACATTTAATATGTTGAATGTATGTACATATCCATTTGTTAGCTGTGTTTTTTTCATAACTATGCAAATAGTACACCAAGTCGAGCAACAGCTGAAGGGTTCATTTTAATTGGTATGGTTACTGTCGGTGAACCGGTTTTTGTTCCCTCTGTACGGCCTCTCTAATCTCACTCTTGTTAAAAGAGCAGATGCACTGGATACACCAGGGCCCCAATTTACTGAGGGCTTTCATTGTCCTTTCTTCACATAAGGCAATGAAAGGCAATGCATGCCCTTAAATTATATTTACCAAGCCACGCAAAGCCACTTTAGTAAATCCAGAGTGACTTTACTCTCTGCAGAGAAGGCATTCCATGGGTGGAGCATGGGCGTTCATATGCATCCACCCATGGATTTTGGCATATTCCTAGATTTATTAAGTAAGGTCAGTGAAATTGGGGTTGTGTCAGAATGGTACATATTCTCAAGTGAGTTAAAATGAGGATATATATTTGTATTTCTCTCCATTGTTTTCTCTTTGGATGTGCTGCATTTTGCACCACACATAGAAAGAAGAAAATGCATCTAAGGGTTTGTTTTGTGCAGGTAGTTATACGGCCCTGCGCAAAAACAATCCTGCCACTGGCTCACAGACTCAGAAAATCGCAGTGATACTTTCTTGGGTCCAGTATACACAGAATGACTGCAACAGCCTTCCCAAACAAATCACCCACAAAACTGCAAGTCCTGCACCACGGTGATTGCTTGGTGATTGGCCTAAAGTTAAAGAACACAATGGGGGTTATTCTAACTTTGGAGGAGTGTTAATCCGTCCCAAAAGTGACGGTAAAGTGACGGATATACCACCAGCCGTATTACGAGTTCCATAGGATATAATGGACTCGTAATACGGCTGGTGGTAAATCCGTCACTTTTCCGTCACTTTTGGGACGGATTAACACCTCCTCCAAAGTTAGAATAACCCCCATAATGCTGGACATAAAAGCCCTCCATTTTCTACCTCAAAAATTAAGTTTAAAAACACTACTCCATTCATAAAGTCCTTCATTGTCGCTGGCTGCACTATCTGTCACTCAAAGCTGCTTATGTATTTTCCAACTAGAAGCCTCTTGTGGAATGACCATGACATAATGACCATGTGGCTGACTCTATACGGACATTTTGATGGCAGATCACTCCATCCTTATGTCTCCTCCCTCTGGAGCTTTCTCCCGTTTGGTCTCAGAGTTCAAAAGGATCTTTTTCAATTTGGAAAATCCCTAAACACACACCTGCTCGATCTTATTTATGGTTGACTCGTCACCTAAGAATTTCATCATTTTTGTCTCATCTTGTAAGGCTATACTCTCGACCCTCTTACACCCAGCTCTCCATCTGGTAAGACCCCTCCGAAATAGCAGGGCTTTGGTCATTGCTTTAACTCCCAATGCTTCACCACCAAATCTTGTCACTGTATGAGGAGGACACACCTAATTCCTCCTCTGTGCTGACTGAACCTCTGCTTCATCTGCACCAATAATTTGTTCTCTACTTCCCCTCTTTGATTTCCCCAAACAAAGGAGTTTGGTGTTACCACTTGGTGCTTTATGAATAAAATCTAGTAGAATGTAAGCCAAAGTCTATTCTCTGCAGCCCAGCATAAACGAAGATATTGCACCTGCAACCCATTCTAAGTACTGTTCCTTCCCCTTGATTGCTTAAGAAGGTGTCATACCAATTGCCAAACAAGGAAACTCAGACAACTCCTAAAACAGGCAGCTCACTTGCTTAGAATGCACCCGCTGTGAAATTAATTTAGCACACAGGGAAAAACATACATGTTAATTCAGAATACCCAAATAAAGGGGCGGGTCACATTTCCTGCACCACTTTAAAGTAAAGCTCCTGTAAAGTCTTAGTGGCAGGTCACATTACTCAGTCATGTTTCATCTAGAGCCTATCATTCTACAGAGTCTCTGGTCAATGCATATAACTGAAATATATACACTCCTTCCATGTATCTTTGCAAAGAAAAACGATTTCTTTTTGTGGTTGTCAGGGGATTCTTTTCACACACAAGACTGATAGCACACTGTTAATTTATGAATCAATCATCTATCTATCTATCTATCTATCTATCTATCTATCTATCTATCTATCTATCTATCTAGTTGTAGTCCCTCAATGCTACCTGTTTCATCTGCCCCTGCTGCCCTTGCCAGTAAGTCTAGCTTGTTCCTGCCACCCTCATCTGTGCCTGAAGTGCTGACCAACTCTGTGCAGTTCGTAGGTCTCATCCGAGCTCAGAAGACACCATTCTGTAGCATTCCTGATCTCTACCGCTCCATCGCATCAGGGGGCATGTTGGCAAATGGACCTTCTTCAACATAATACTGCCACCTCTGTCTGCAGCTCAGGATATTGTAGACCTAAAAATTGTGACTCTTGGAGACTGCAGAAGCCAGGATTACTTGCCAGGAGGCAAGTGAGAAGGGAGGGGGGCTTGAGCTGAGAGATGAATACGTTTTTGTGTGTGAATGTGTGTGCATGAGTGAGGGAGTATGAGCGAAGGCACATGTCCTTGTGTGAGTGTGTCCATTCCTGCGTGCCTACGCGTGAATATATGTGAATAGGGAGTTCTGGCAGGAGTTCCTGGCATGTTCTGCGCCTCTCGAAGCATTCCCGGGGACATTTTGAACATCCCTGGCATTATACTGGTTGTGTTTAACAAAATGGGGGAGTTGTAGCTCACATTCTGGCAATTTGCTGTGTAAAAGATGTGCATTCTTGACATACAATCAGCATTTTTTAGTTACATTTTGACTATCAGCTATATCATGGTGAATCCATGCCACATAGTAGCCAATATTGACTATTTATTTGCTGTCCATGGCAGAATAGTGGCCTTACTTGACATAATGTGAGCACTTTGGCATAAAGGAGTTCAAATACAGACTTGATGCTGCCGTCATCTCCATCCGTACCTAAACTGCATTAATCATTCATGTTTGCCTCAATCTATCATTGGAAAAACATCAATAATATTTTTCCTCTTTCTTTCCAGAATTACTTTCTTTCGTGACGTCTTGTGTTGAGCTACGATTTGCCGCCATTTCGAGAATGTTCATTTATATATTTTACTAATCGAAATGGCAGCTATTGCGGCGTTTCAGCATACTCTGCATAATTCTATGTTCTATCCAAACGCTTTCCTCTGCTTGGTGTACTGGTTGTCTGCGCTTGCATGGTATCCAATTTTACCCCATGACTACCACGTCCTATACCGTCTGGTAGGTGAGGAAAGCCTGTGTACGTGTCAACTATGAGTGGAATAAAATGACTCCACCTGCTAAAAAAACGTTTCCTCTGTAGCAGTTCCCACTTCATGATTAAAGTCTAAGGGGTATATTTGCAAGAAAATGGTGTATGAGTCCCGATGCGCCACTTTTCATGCACTACCCCTTCCCCACATAACAACACCATGGTTACGCTATATTTACAATACGGCACTCCATGGCGGTCGTTAGGACAATAGTGTCAACATTTTTTATGCTACTTTGGCGCTTTGCTGCACTGGAGTTAAAAATGTTGACGCTAGTGCAGCAAAGCACAGAGAGGCCCATTGATTGAAATGGGTGCGTCATTTTAACACCTACTCTGAGCAGGCATAAAAAATGACAGAAAAAATGGCGAAGTAAAATGTAAATTTCACAGTGCCACTTATTTGAGCCTCCCTGTGTTGGAACGCCCCCCTCGTACATTATGCCTGGCACACGTGTAGTGTGGTGGAAGGATTTACAAAGTGGCGCAATGCAAGCATTGCACACTTTGTTAATACGGCGCGAGAGAAAGACCTCATTAACGCTGCCTTAGTGTTAAAAAAAAAAGATGATGCTAGGGCGGCTCCAGTGGCGCTAGGGGCTTGTAAATATGCCCCCTAATGTTCTACTACTTAAGTTCGTCTCACTCACATTCCGCTATTTGTAGGAGAACCTAGAACAACTGAAGGAGAACCAACCCTAACAGAGGTCCGGAAAAAGCTCAAGACCTGGTTTTTCCACAAAGACAAGGCACCAAAGCACCCATAGACTCTCAGGAGTGACAGTGTGTGCTCCACACAGCATTCCATTTTGATCATGTACACATGTGTGCATATATTATGTTGCTGCGCTCCTGTTTTAACCTGTCTTTGGTGACAATAACAGTCCTATTGAGCTTCAAGTTGTACCACAAAATCTATGTTCCAACATTCTCTGTAAATAGTTATGCAAATTCTAGCAATGTCTCTCTCTAAAATGTCATCCTGTACACCAGGGTAAAGCATTCGGATGTCAACATGGCATGGTTCCCACCATAGAAAACCTCAAACTACTAAAAAAAAACATAAAATATGTCATTCTTTAAGAGATTTATTTAGTAAAAAGCTGCTAAGCCTCTGTTCTCCTTTAGGTTATGTGAGCACCAAAAGTCCTTGGGAGAGTAAGACGTGCCAGGCAATCCACCAATTAACCTTTTTACCTTTTTCTTAAAATTCCAGATAGAATGCATGTATGCATGTTTATGGTATTTCTATAGCACCAAAATTCCTAAAAGGAAGTGGAACACTAAACATAATTAAAGACCCAAATAGTAGGAAAGGCAGCTGGGTTGTGGATGGTTAATACTTTTTGATGTAATGAGCTTTAAAATTATTTAAAAAGGTGAGTCTTCAGCTCTCATAAATTGGTGCAGTGTTAGGGTGGTCCTGATGGATATAAGGTTTTTGTTCCAAATCCAGGTTGCATAGTGGAAAAGGCCTTTGTCTTATTTTTCCTTTTCTTACACTTCATAGCAGGCAATCTGATGGTGTCCTGGTGCAGCTAAACTTGTCAGCAGGATAAGAGGGGGTGCTGATCACAATGGTTTTGTAAATGATCCAGCAGGTTTTGAAGCTGGTGCAGACCAGCAAGGGGAATCAATGGAGTTCAATCAGGATGGGGGAGATGTCATCATATTTCTTCAGGCACTGGATGAGACGTGTTACTGCATGTAAGATGACCTTAGAGGTGCCAGTGTGGAGTCTGGGAGACCATGAAGCAGGGCATTACCCCCGTTCAGGTGCAAGAGTGTAAGAACTAGAACAGCAGTTATGAAATTGCTTTCTGGAAGAAAGAGTTTGACATTGTTTACAAGGGAAATCTGGTAATAGGTCATCTTTGTTTTTTTGACAATGTGTTTCTTGAAGGTGAGGTTTGTGTCAAAGCGAC